>NC_081757.1:32251171-32551171 GCF_963082965.1 Carassius carassius | reverse complement strand
ATGTTTTTGCAATGCTGTAAGACAGTTTTTAATGTGTTAGAAGTTATATGCACAAAAATGTATTTTAGGACTTCAATGCTCAAGATGGTCAGTTTACAGGTTTCTGAGTCCAGTAATGTTGAAATAGTGCTTCTGTTCAAATGAAGTGAAATCTAGCCCAAATCTGCTCAAAAGCTTGTCTCTCTATTAGGGAAAGCTGCTTCATTCAATGTTCAGTGCAAATCTAGCCAAACTGACAGATGCTTATGTCTTATGAAATAAAATGTTTTCTGCAATGCTGTAAGACAGTTTTTAATGTGTTAGAAGTTATATGCACAAAAAGTTATTTTAGGACTTCAATGCTCAAGATGGTCAGTTTACAGGTTTCTGAGTCCAGTAATGTTGAAATAGTGCTTCTGTTCAAATGAAGTGAAATCTAGCCCAAATCTGCTCAAAAGCTTGTCTCTCTATTAGAGAAAGCTGCTTCATTCAATGTTCAGTGCAAATCTAGCCAAACTGACAGATGCTTATGTCTTATGAAATAAAATGTTTTCTGCAATGCTGTAAGACAGTTTTTAATGTGTTAGAAGTTATATGCACAAAAACTAATGTTAGAGCTTTAATGCTCAAGATTGTCAGTTTACAGGTTTCTGAGACCAGTAATGTTGAAATAGTGCTTCTGTTCAAATGAAGTGAAATCTAGCCCAAATCTGCTAAAAAGCTTCTCTCTCTGTGAGATAGAGCTGCTTCATTCAATGTTCAGTTCAAATCTTGCCAAACTGAAAGATGCTTATGTCTTATGAAATACAATGTTTTCTGCAATGCTGTAAGACAGTTTTTAATGTGTTAGAAGTTATATGCACAAAAACTAATGTTAGAGCTTCAATGCTCAAGATTGTCAGTTTACAGGTTTCTGAGTCCAGTAATGTTGAAATAGTGCTTCTGTTCAAATGAAGGGAAACATAGCCCAAATCTGCTCAAAAGCTTCTCTCTCTGTGAGATAGAGCTGCTTCATTCAATGTTCAGTGCAAATTTTGCCAAACTGAAAGATGCTTATGTCTTATGAAATACAATGTTTTCTGCAATGCTGTTAGACAGATTTTAATGTGTTAGAAGTTATATGCAGAAAAAGTTGTTTTAGGACTTCAATGCTCAAGATGGTCAGTTTACAGGTTTCTGAGTCCAGTAATGTTGAAATAGTGCTTCTGTTCAAATGAAGTGAAATCTAGCCCAAATCTGCTCAAAAGCTTGTCTCTCTATTAGAGAAAGCTGCTTCATTCAATATTCAGTGCAAATCTAGCCAAACTGACAGATGCTTATGTCTTATGAAATAAAATGTTTTTGCAATGCTGTAAGACAGTTTTTAATGTGTTAGAAGTTATATGCACAAAAAGGTATTTTAGGACTTCTATGCTCAAGATTGTCAGTTTACAGGTTTCTGAGTCCAGTAATGTTGAAATAGTGCTTCTGTTCAAATGAAGTGAAATCTAGCCCAAATCTGCTCAAAAGCTTGTCTCTCTATTAGGGAAAGCTGCTTCATTCAATGTTCAGTGCAAATCTAGCCAAACTGACAGATGCTTATGTCTTATGAAATAAAATGTTTTCTGCAATGCTGTAAGACAGTTTTTAATGTGTTAGAAGTTATATGCACAAAAACTAATGTTAGAGCTTCAATGCTCAAGATTGTCAGTTTACAGGTTTCTGAGTCCAGTAATGTTGAAATAGTGCTTCTGTTCAAATGAAGTGAAATCTAGCCCAAATCTGCTCAAAAGCTTGTCTCTCTATTAGAGAAAGCTGCTTCATTCAATGTTCAGTGCAAATCTAGCCAAACTGACAGATGCTTATGTCTTATGAAATAAAATGTTTTCTGCAATGCTGTAAGACAGTTTTTAATGTGTTAGAAGTTATATGCACAAAAAGTTATTTTAGGACTTCAATGCTCAAGATGGTCAGTTTAAAGGTTTCTGAGTCCAGTCATTTTGAAATAGTGCTTCTGTTCAAATGAAGTGAAATCTAGCCCAAATCTGCTCAAAAGCTTGTCTCTCTATTAGAGAAAGCTGCTTCATTCAATATTCAGTGCAAATCTTGCCAAACTGAAAGAAGCTTATGCCTTATGAAATACAATGTTTTTGCAATGCTGTAAGACAGTTTTTAATGTGTTAGAAGTTATATGCACAAAAATGTATTTTAGGACTTCAATGCTCAAGATGGTCAGTTTACAGGTTTCTGAGTCCAGTAATGTTGAAATAGTGCTTCTGTTCAAATGAAGTGAAATCTAGCCCAAATCTGCTCAAAAGCTTGTCTCTCTATTAGGGAAAGCTGCTTCATTCAATGTTCAGTGCAAATCTAGCCAAACTGACAGATGCTTATGTCTTATGAAATAAAATGTTTTCTGCAATGCTGTAAGACAGTTTTTAATGTGTTAGAAGTTATATGCACAAAAAGTTATTTTAGGACTTCAATGCTCAAGATGGTCAGTTTACAGGTTTCTGAGTCCAGTAATGTTGAAATAGTGCTTCTGTTCAAATGAAGTGAAATCTAGCCCAAATCTGCTCAAAAGCTTGTCTCTCTATTAGAGAAAGCTGCTTCATTCAATGTTCAGTGCAAATCTAGCCAAACTGACAGATGCTTATGTCTTATGAAATAAAATGTTTTCTGCAATGCTGTAAGACAGTTTTTAATGTGTTAGAAGTTATATGCACAAAAACTAATGTTAGAGCTTTAATGCTCAAGATTGTCAGTTTACAGGTTTCTGAGACCAGTAATGTTGAAATAGTGCTTCTGTTCAAATGAAGTGAAATCTAGCCCAAATCTGCTAAAAAGCTTCTCTCTCTGTGAGATAGAGCTGCTTCATTCAATGTTCAGTTCAAATCTTGCCAAACTGAAAGATGCTTATGTCTTATGAAATACAATGTTTTCTGCAATGCTGTAAGACAGTTTTTAATGTGTTAGAAGTTATATGCACAAAAACTAATGTTAGAGCTTCAATGCTCAAGATTGTCAGTTTACAGGTTTCTGAGTCCAGTAATGTTGAAATAGTGCTTCTGTTCAAATGAAGGGAAACATAGCCCAAATCTGCTCAAAAGCTTCTCTCTCTGTGAGATAGAGCTGCTTCATTCAATGTTCAGTGCAAATTTTGCCAAACTGAAAGATGCTTATGTCTTATGAAATACAATGTTTTCTGCAATGCTGTTAGACAGTTTTTAATGTGTTAGAAGTTATATGCACAAAAACTAATGTTAGAGCTTCAATGCTCAAGATTGTCAGTTTACAGGTTTCTGAGTCCAGTAATGTTGAAATAGTGCTTCTGTTCAAATGAAGTGAAATCTAGCCCAAATCTGCTAAAAAGCTTCTCTCTCTGTGAGATAGAGCTGCTTCATTCAATGTTCAGTGCAAATCTTGCCAAACTGAAAGATGCTTATGTCTTATGAAATACAATGTTTTTGCAATGCTGTAAGACAGTTTTTAATGTGTTAGAAGTTATATGCACAAAAACTTATGTTAGGACTTTAATGCTCAAGATTGTCAGTTTACAGGTTTCTGAGTCCAGTAATGTTGAAATAGTGCTTCTGTTCAAATGAAGTGAAATCTAGCCCAAATCTGCTCAAAAGCTTGTCTCTCTATTAGAGAAAGCTGCTTCATTCAATGTTCAGTGCAAATCTAGCCAAGCTGACAGATGCTTATGTCTTATGAAATAAAATGTTTTCTGCAATGCTGTAAGACAGTTTTTAATGTGTTAGAAGTTATATGCACAAAAAGTTATTTTAGGACTTCAATGTTCAAGATGGTCAGTTTACAGGTTTCTGAGTCCAGTAATGTTGAAATAGTGCTTCTGTTCAAATGAAGTGAAATCTAGCCCAAATCTGCTAAAAAGCTTCTCTCTCTGTGAGATAGAGCTGCTTCATTCAATGTTCAGTTCAAATCTTGCCAAACTGAAAGATGCTTATGTCTTATGAAATACAATGTTTTCTGCAATGCTGTAAGACAGTTTTTAATGTGTTAGAAGTTATATGCACAAAAACTAATGTTAGAGCTTCAATGCTCAAGATTGTCAGTTTACAGGTTTCTGAGTCCAGTAATGTTGAAATAGTGCTTCTGTTCAAATGAAGGGAAACATAGCCCAAATCTGCTCAAAAGCTTCTCTCTCTGTGAGATAGAGCTGCTTCATTCAATGTTCAGTGCAAATTTTGCCAAACTGAAAGATGCTTATGTCTTATGAAATACAATGTTTTCTGCAATGCTGTTAGACAGTTTTTAATGTGTTAGAAGTTATATGCACAAAAACTAATGTTAGAGCTTCAATGCTCAAGATTGTCAGTTTACAGGTTTCTGAGTCCAGTAATGTTGAAATAGTGCTTCTGTTCAAATGAAGGGAAACATAGCCCAAACTGCTCAAAAGCTTGTCTCTCTATTAGAGAAAGCTGCTTCATTCAATATTCAGTGCAAATCTTGCCAAACTGAAAGATGCTAATGCCTTATGAAATACAATGTTTTTGCAATGCTGTAAGACAGTTTTTAATGTGTTAGAAGTTATATGCACAAAAACTTATGTTAGGACTTTAATGCTCAAGATTATCAGTTTACAGGTTTCTGAGTCCAGTAATGTTGAAATAGTGCTTCTGTTCAAATGAAGTGAAATCTAGCCCAAATCTGCTCAAAAGCTTGTCTCTCTATTAGAGAAAGCTGCTTCATTCAATGTTCAGTGCAAATCTAGCCAAACTGACAGATGCTTATGTCTTATGAAATAAAATGTTTTCTGCAATGCTGTAAGACAGTTTTTAATGTGTTAGAAGTTATATGCAGAAAAAGTTATTTTAGGACTTCAATGCTTAAGATGGTCAGTTTACAGGTTTCTGAGTCCAGTAATGTTGAAATAGTGCTTCTGTTCAAATGAAGTGAAATCTAGCCCAAATCTGCTCAAAAGCTTGTCTCTCTATTAGAGAAAGCTGCTTCATTCAATATTCAGTGCAAATCTTGCAAAACTGAAAGAAGCTTCTGCCTTATGAAATAAAATGTTTTTGCAATGCTGTAAGACAGTTTTTAATGTGTTAGAAGTTATATGCACAAAAAGGTATTTTAGGACTTCAATGCTCAAGATTGTCAGTTTACAGGTTTCTGAGTCCAGTAATGTTGAAATAGTGCTTCTGTTCAAATGAAGTGAAATCTATCCCAAATCTGCTCAAAAGCTTGTCTCTCTATTAGAGAAAGCTGCTTCATTCAATGTTCAGTGCAAATCTAGCCAAACTGACAGATGCTTATGTCTTATGAAATAAAATGTTTTCTGCAATGCTGTAAGACAGTTTTTAATGTGTTAGAAGTTATATGCACAAAAAGTTATTTTAGGACTTCAATGCTCAAGATTGTCAGTTTACAGGTTTCTGAGTTCAGTAATGTTGAAATAGTGCTTCTGTTCAAATGAAGTGAAATCTAGCCCAAATCTGCTAAAAAACTTCTCTCGCTGTGAGATAGAGCTGCTTCATTCAATGTTCAGTGCAAATCTTGCCAAACTGAAAGATGCTTATGTCTTATGAAATACAATGTTTTCTGCAATGCTGTACGACAGTTTTTAATGTGTTAGAAGTTATATGCACAAAAACTAATGTTAGGACTTTAATGCTCAAGATTGTCAGTTTACAGGTTTCTGAGTCCAGTAATGTTGAAATAGTGCTTCTGTTCAAATGAAGGGAAACATAGCCCAAATCTGCTCAATAGCTTGTCTCTCTATTAGAGAAAGCTGCTTCATTCAATATTCAGTGCAAATCTTGCCAAACTGAAAGATGCTAATGCCTTATGAAATACAATGTTTTTGCAATGCTGTAAGACAGTTTTTAATGTGTTAGAAGTTATATGCACAAAAACTTATGTTAGGACTTTAATGCTCAAGATTGTCAGTTTACAGGTTTCTGAGTCCAGTAATGTTGAAATAGTGCTTCTGTTCAAATGAAGTGAAATCTAGCCCAAATCTGCTCAAAAGCTTGTCTCTCTATTAGAGAAAGCTGCTTCATTCAATGTTCAGTGCAAATCTAGCCAAGCTGACAGATGCTTATGTCTTATGAAATAAAATGTTTTCTGCAATGCTGTAAGACAGTTTTTAATGTGTTAGAAGTTATATGCACAAAAAGTTATTTTAGGACTTCAATGTTCAAGATGGTCAGTTTACAGGTTTCTGAGTCCAGTAATGTTGAAATAGTGCTTCTGTTCAAATGAAGTGAAATCTAGCCCAATCTGCTCAAAAGCTTGTCTCTCTATTAGAGAAAGCTGCTTCATTCAATGTTCAGTGCAAATCTAGCCAAACTGACAGATGCTTATGTCTTATGAAATAAAATGTTTTCTGCAATGCTGTAAGACAGTTTTTAATGTCTTAGAAGTTATATGCACAAAAACTAATGTTAGAGCTTCAATGCTCAAGATTGTCAGTTTACAGGTTTCTGAGTCCAGTAATGTTGAAATAGTGCTTCTGTTCAAATGAAGTGAAATCTAGCCCAAATCTGCTCAAAAGCTTGTCTCTCTATTAGAGAAAGCTGCTTCATTCAATGTTCAGTGCAAATCTAGCCAAACTGACAGATGCTTATGTCTTATGAAATAAAATGTTTTCTGCAATGCTGTAAGACAGTTTTTAATGTGTTAGAAGTTATATGCACAAAAATGTATTTTAGGACTTCAATGCTCAAGATGGTCAGTTTACAGGTTTCTGAGTCCAGTAATGTTGAAATAGTGCTTCTGTTCAAATGAAGTGAAATCTAGCCCAAATCTGCTCAAAAGCTTGTCTCTCTATTAGGGAAAGCTGCTTCATTCAATGTTCAGTGCAAATCTAGCCAAACTGACAGATGCTTATGTCTTATGAAATAAAATGTTTTCTGCAATGCTGTAAGACAGTTTTTAATGTGTTAGAAGTTATATGCACAAAAAGTTATTTTAGGACTTCAATGCTCAAGATGGTCAGTTTACAGGTTTCTGAGTCCAGTAATGTTGAAATAGTGCTTCTGTTCAAATGAAGTGAAATCTAGCCCAAATCTGCTCAAAAGCTTGTCTCTCTATTAGAGAAAGCTGCTTCATTCAATGTTCAGTGCAAATCTAGCCAAACTGACAGATGCTTATGTCTTATGAAATAAAATGTTTTCTGCAATGCTGTAAGACAGTTTTTAATGTGTTAGAAGTTATATGCAGAAAAAGTTATTTTAGGACTTCAATGCTTAAGATGGTCAGTTTACAGGTTTCTGAGTCCAGTAATGTTGAAATAGTGCTTCTGTTCAAATGAAGTGAAATCTAGCCCAAATCTGCTCAAAAGCTTGTCTCTCTATTAGAGAAAGCTGCTTCATTCAATATTCAGTGCAAATCTTGCAAAACTGAAAGAAGCTTATGCCTTATGAAATAAAATGTTTTTGCAATGCTGTAAGACAGTTTTTAATGTGTTAGAAGTTATATGCACAAAAAGGTATTTTAGGACTTCGATGCTCAAGATTGTCAGTTTACAGGTTTCTGAGTCCAGTAATGTTGAAATAGTGCTTCTGTTCAAATGAAGTGAAATCTAGCCCAAATCTGCTCAAAAGCTTGTCTCTCTATTAGAGAAAGCTGCTTCATTCAATGTTCAGTGCAAATCTAGCCAAACTGACAGATTCTTATGTCTTATGAAATAAAATGTTTTCTGCAATGCTGTACGACAGTTTTTAATGTGTTAGAAGTTATATGCAGAAAAAGTTATTTTAGGACTTCAATGCTCAAGATGGTCAGTTTACAGGTTTCTGAGTCCAGTAATGTTGAAATAGTGCTTCTGTTCAAATGAAGTGAAATCTAGCCCAAATCTGCTCAAAAGCTTGTCTATCTATTAGAGAAAGCTGCTTCATTCAATATTCAGTGCAAATCTAGCCAAACTGACAGATGCTTATGTCTTATGAAATAAAATGTTTTCTGCAATGCTGTACGACAGTTTTTAATGTGTTAGAAGTTATATGCACAAAAACTAATGTTAGGACTTTAATGCTCAAGATTGTCAGTTAACAGGTTTCTGAGTCCAGTAATGTTGAAATAGTGCTTCTGTTCAAATGAAGTGAAATCTAGCCCAAATCTGCTAAAAAGCTTCTCTCTCTGTGAGATAGAGCTGCTTCATTCAATGTTCAGTGCAAATCTTGCCAAACTGAAAGATGCTTATGTCTTATGAAATACAATGTTTTCTGCAATGCTGTACGACAGTTTTTAATGTGTTAGAAGTTATATGCACAAAAACTAATGTTAGGACTTTAATGCTCAAGATTGTCAGTTAACAGGTTTCTGAGTCCAGTAATGTTGAAATAGTGCTTCTGTTCAAATGAAGTGAAATCTAGCCCAAATCTGCTCAAAAGCTTGTCTCTCTATTAGAGAAAGCTGCTTCATTCAATGTTCAGTGCAAATCTAGCCAAACTGACAGATGCTTATGTCTTATGAAATAAAATGTTTTCTGCAATGCTGTAAGACAGTTTTTAATGTGTTAGAAGTTATATGCAGAAAAAGTTATTTTAGGACTTCAATGCTTAAGATGGTCAGTTTACAGGTTTCTGAGTCCAGTAATGTTGAAATAGTGCTTCTGTTCAAATGAAGTGAAATCTAGCCCAAATCTGCTCAAAAGCTTGTCTCTCTATTAGAGAAAGCTGCTTCATTCAATATTCAGTGCAAATCTTGCAAAACTGAAAGAAGCTTATGCCTTATGAAATACAATGTTTTTGCAATGCTGTAAGACAGTTTTTAATGTGTTAGAAGTTATATGCACAAAAAGGTATTTTAGGACTTCGATGCTCAAGATTGTCAGTTTACAGGTTTCTGAGTCCAGTAATGTTGAAATAGTGCTTCTGTTCAAATGAAGTGAAATCTAGCCCAAATCTGCTCAAAAGCTTGTCTCTCTATTAGAGAAAGCTGCTTCATTCAATGTTCAGTGCAAATCTAGCCAAACTGACAGATTCTTATGTCTTATGAAATAAAATGTTTTCTGCAATGCTGTACGACAGTTTTTAATGTGTTAGAAGTTATATGCAGAAAAAGTTATTTTAGGACTTCAATGCTCAAGATGGTCAGTTTACAGGTTTCTGAGTCCAGTAATGTTGAAATAGTGCTTCTGTTCAAATGAAGTGAAATCTAGCCCAAATCTGCTCAAAAGCTTGTCTATCTATTAGAGAAAGCTGCTTCATTCAATATTCAGTGCAAATCTAGCCAAACTGACAGATGCTTATGTCTTATGAAATAAAATGTTTTTGCAATGCTGTAAGACAGTTTTTAATGTGTTAGAAGTTATATGCACAAAAAGGTATTTTAGGACTTCAATGCTCAAGATTGTCAGTTTACAGGTTTCTGAGTCCAGTAATGTTGAAATAGTGCTTCTGTTCAAATGAAGTGAAATCTAGCCCAAATCTGCTCAAAAGCTTGTCTCTCTATTAGAGAAAGCTGCTTCATTCAATGTTCAGTGCAAATCTAGCCAAACTGACAGATGCTTATGTCTTATGAAATAAAATGTTTTCTGCAATGCTGTAAGACAGTTTTTAATGTGTTAGAAGTTATATGCAGAAAAAGTTATTTTAGGACTTCAATGCTCAAGATGGTCAGTTTACAGGTTTCTGATTCCAGTAATGTTGAAATAGTGCTTGTGTTCAAATGAAGTGAAATCTAGCCCAAATCTGCTCAAAAGCTTGTCTCTCTATTAGAGAAAGCTGCTTCATTCAATGTTCAGTGCAAATCTAGCCAAACTGACAGATGCTTATGTCTTATGAAATAAAATGTTTTCTGCAATGCTGTAAGACAGTTTTTAATGTGTTAGAAGTTATATGCACAAAAAGGTATTTTAGGACTTCAATGCTCAAGATTGTCAGTTTACAGGTTTCTGAGTCCAGTAATGTTGAAATAGTGCTTCTGTTCAAATGAAGTGAAATCTAGCCCAAATCTGCTCAAAAGCTTGTCTCTCTATTAGAGAAAGCTGCTTCATTCAATGTTCAGTGCAAATCTAGCCAAACTGACAGATGCTTATGTCTTATGAAATAAAATGTTTTCTGCAATGCTGTAAGACAGTTTTTAATGTGTTAGAAGTTATATGCACAAAAAGTTATTTTAGGACTTCAATGCTCAAGATGGTCAGTTTACAGGTTTCTGAGTCCAGTAATGTTGAAATAGTGCTTCTGTTCAAATGAAGTGAAATCTAGCCCAAATCTGCTCAAAAGCTTGTCTCTCTATTAGAGAAAGCTGCTTCATTCAATGTTCAGTGCAAATCTAGCCAAACTGACAGATGCTTATGTCTTATGAAATAAAATGTTTTCTGCAATGCTGTAAGACAGTTTTTAATGTGTTAGAAGTTATATGCACAAAAAGTTATTTTAGAGCTTCAATGCTCAAGATTGTCAGTTTACAGGTTTCTGAGTCCAGTAATGTTGAAATAGTGCTTCTGTTCAAATGAAGTTAAATCTAGCCCAAATCTGCTCAAAAGCTTGTCTCTCTATTAGGGAAAGCTGCTTCATTCAATGTTCAGTGCAAATCTAGCCAAACTGACAGATGCTTATGTCTTATGAAATAAAATGTTTTCTGCAATGCTGTAAGACAGTTTTTAATGTGTTAGAAGTTATATGCACAAAAACTAATGTTAGAGCTTCAATGCTCAAGATTGTCAGTTTACAGGTTTCTGAGTCCAGTAATGTTGAAATAGTGCTTCTGTTCAAATGAAGTGAAATCTAGCCCAAATCTGCTCAAAAGCTTGTCTCTCTATTAGAGAAAGCTGCTTCATTCAATGTTCAGTGCAAATCTAGCCAAACTGACAGATGCTTATGTCTTATGAAATAAAATGTTTTCTGCAATGCTGTAAGACAGTATTTAATGTGTTAGAAGTTATATGCACAAAAAGTTATTTTAGGACTTCAATGCTCAAGATGGTCAGTTTACAGGTTTCTGATTCCAGTAATGTTGAAATAGTGCTTCTGTTCAAATGAAGTGAAATCTAGCCCAAATCTGCTCAAAAGCTTGTCTCTCTATTAGAGAAAGCTGCTTCATTCAATGTTCAGTGCAAATCTAGCCAAACTGACAGATGCTTATGTCTTATGAAATAAAATGTTTTCTGCAATGCTGTAAGACAGTTTTTAATGTGTTAGAAGTTATATGCACAAAAAGTTATTTTAGGACTTCAATGCTCAAGATGGTCAGTTTACAGGTTTCTGAGTCCAGTAATGTTGAAATAGTGCTTCTGTTCAAATGAAGTGAAATCTAGCCCAAATCTGCTCAAAAGCTTGTCTCTCTATTAGAGAAAGCTGCTTCATTCAATGTTCAGTGCAAATCTAGCCAAACTGACATATGCTTATGTCTTATGAAATAAAATGTTTTCTGCAATGCTGTAAGACAGTTTTTAATGTGTTATAAAACTTTTTATATGCACAAAAAGTTATTTTAGAGCTTCAATGCTCAAGATTGTCAGTTTACAGGTTTCTGAGTCCAGTAATGTTGAAATAGTGCTTCTGTTCAAATGAAGTTAAATCTAGCCCAAATCTGCTCAAAAGCTTGTCTCTCTATTAGGGAAAGCTGCTTCATTCAATGTTCAGTGCAAATCTAGCCAAACTGACAGATGCTTATGTCTTATGAAATAAAATGTTTTCTGCAATGCTGTAAGACAGTTTTTAATGTGTTAGAAGTTATATGCACAAAAACTAATGTTAGAGCTTCAATGCTCAAGATTGTCAGTTTACAGGTTTCTGAGTCCAGTAATGTTGAAATAGTGCTTCTGTTCAAATGAAGTGAAATCTAGCCCAAATCTGCTCAAAAGCTTGTCTCTCTATTAGAGAAAGCTGCTTCATTCAATGTTCAGTGCAAATCTAGCCAAACTGACAGATGCTTATGTCTTATGAAATAAAATGTTTTCTGCAATGCTGTAAGACAGTATTTAATGTGTTAGAAGTTATATGCACAAAAAGTTATTTTAGGACTTCAATGCTCAAGATGGTCAGTTTACAGGTTTCTGATTCCAGTAATGTTGAAATAGTGCTTCTGTTCAAATGAAGTGAAATCTAGCCCAAATCTGCTCAAAAGCTTGTCTCTCTATTAGAGAAAGCTGCTTCATTCAATGTTCAGTGCAAATCTAGCCAAACTGACAGATGCTTATGTCTTATGAAATAAAATGTTTTCTGCAATGCTGTAAGACAGTTTTTAATGTGTTAGAAGTTATATGCAGAAAAAGTTATTTTAGGACTTCAATGCTCAAGATGGTCAGTTTACAGGTTTCTGAGTCCAGTAATGTTGAAATAGTGCTTCTGTTCAAATGAAGTGAAATCTAGCCCAAATCTGCTCAAAAGCTTGTCTCTCTATTAGAGAAAGCTGCTTCATTCAATATTCAGTGCAAATCTTGCCAAACTGAAAGAAGCTTATGCCTTATGAAATAAAATGTTTTTGCAATGCTGTAAGACAGTTTTTAATGTGTTAGAAGTTATATGCACAAAAAGGTATTTTAGGACTTCAATGCTCAAGATTGTCAGTTTACAGGTTTCTGAGTCCAGTAATGTTGAAATAGTGCTTCTGTTCAAATGAAGTGAAATCTAGCCCAAATCTGCTCAAAAGCTTGTCTCTCTATTAGAGAAAGCTGCTTCATTCAATGTTCAGTGCAAATCTAGCCAAACTGACAGATGCTTATGTCTTATGAAATAAAATGTTTTCTGCAATGCTGTAAGACAGTTTTTAATGTGTTAGAAGTTATATGCACAAAAAGTTATTTTAGGACTTCAATGCTCAAGATTGTCAGTTTACAGGTTTCTGAGTTCAGTAATGTTGAAATAGTGCTTCTGTTCAAATGAAGTGAAATCTAGCCCAAATCTGCTAAAAAGCTTCTCTCTCTGTGAGATAGAGCTGCTTCATTCAATGTTCAGTGCAAATATTGCCAAACTGAAAGATGCTTATGTCTTATGAAATACAATGTTTTCTGCAATGCTGTAAGACAGTTTTTAATGTGTTAGAAGTTATACGCACAAAAACTAATGTTAGAGCTTCAATGCTCAAGATTGTCAGTTTACAGGTTTCTGAGTCCAGTAATGTTGAAATAGTGCTTCTGTTCAAATGAAGGGAAACATAGCCCAAATCTGCTCAAAAGCTTGTCTCTCTATTAGAGAAAGCTGCTTCATTCAATATTCAGTGCAAATCTTGCCAAACTGAAAGATGCTAATGTCTTATGAAATAAAATGTTTTCTGCAATGCTGTAAGAGTTTTTAATGTGTTAGAAGTTATATGCACAAAAAGTTATTTTAGGATTTCAATGTTCAAGATGGTCAGCTTACAGGTTTCTGAGTCCAGTAATGTTGAAATAGTGCTTCTGTTCAAATGAAGTGAAATCTAGCCCAAATCTGCTCAAAAGCTTGTCTCTCTATTAGAGAAAGCTGCTTCATTCAATGTTCAGTGCAAATCTAGCCAAACTGACAGATGCTTATGTCTTATGAAATAAAATGTTTTCTGCAATGCTGTAAGACAGTTTTTAATGTGTTAGAAGTTATATGCACAAAAAGTTATTTTAGGACTTTAATGCTCAAGATGGTCAGTTTACAGGTTTCTGAGTTCAGTAATGTTGAAATAGTGCTTCTGTTCAAATGAAGGGAAACATAGCCCAAATCTGCTCAAAAGCTTGTCTCTCTATTAGAGAAAGCTGCTTCATTCAATATTCAGTGCAAATCTTGCCAAACTGAAAGATGCTAATGCCTTATGAAATACAATGTTTTTGCAATGCTGTAAGACAGTTTTTAATGTGTTAGAAGTTATATGCACAAAAACTTATGTTAGGACTTTAATGCTCAAGATTGTCAGTTTACAGGTTTCTGAGTCCAGTAATGTTGAAATAGTGCTTCTGTTCAAATGAAGTGAAATCTAGCCCAAATCTGCTCAAAAGCTTGTCTCTCTATTAGAGAAAGCTGCTTCATTCAATGTTCAGTGCAAATCTAGCCAAACTGACAGATGCTTATGTCTTATGAAATAAAATGTTTTCTGCAATGCTGTAAGACAGTTTTTAATGTGTTAGAAGTTATATGCACAAAAAGTTATTTTAGGACTTTAATGCTCAAGATGGTCAGTTTACAGGTTTCTGAGTTCCGAAATGTTGAAATAGTGCTTCTGTTCAAATGAAGTGAAATCTAGCCCAAATCTGCTAAAAAGCTTCTCTCTCTGTGAGATAGAGCTGCTTCATTCAATGTTCAGTGCAAATCTTGCCAAACTGAAAGATGCTTATGTCTTATGAAATACAATGTTTTCTGCAATGCTGTAAGACAGTTTTTAATGTGTTAGAAGTTATATGCACAAAAACTTATGTTAGGACTTTAATGCTCAAGATTGTCAGTTTACAGGTTTCTGAGTCCAGTAATGTTGAAATAGTGCTTCTGTTCAAATGAAGTGAAATCTAGCCCAAATCTGCTCAAAAGCTTGTCTCTCTATTAGAGAAAGCTGCTTCATTCAATGTTCAGTGCAAATCTAGCCAAACTGACAGATGCTTATGTCTTATGAAATAAAATGTTTTCTGCAATGCTGTAAGACAGTTTTTAATGTGTTAGAAGTTATATGCAGAAAAAGTTATTTTAGGACTTCAATGCTCAAGATGGTCAGTTTACAGGTTTCTGAGTCCAGTAATGTTGAAATAGTGCTTCTGTTCAAATGAAGTGAAATCTAGCCCAAATCTGCTCAAAAGCTTGTCTCTCTATTAGAGAAAGCTGCTTCATTCAATATTCAGTGCAAATCTAGCCAAACTGACAGATGCTTATGTCTTATGAAATAAAATGTTTTCTGCAATGCTGTAAGACAGTTTTTAATGTGTTAGAAGTTATATGCACAAAAAGTTATTTTAGGACTTCAATGCTCAAGATTGTCAGTTTACAGGTTTCTGAGTTCAGTAATGTTGAAATAGTGCTTCTGTTCAAATGAAGTGAAATCTAGCCCAAATCTGCTAAAAAGCTTCTCTCTCTGTGAGATAGAGCTGCTTCATTCAATGTTCAGTGCAAATCTTGCCAAACTGAAAGATGCTTATGTCTTATGAAATACAATGTTTTCTGCAATGCTGTAAGACAGTTTTTAATGTGTTAGAAGTTATATGCACAAAAAGTAATGTTAGAGCTTCAATGCTCAAGATTGTCAGTTTACAGGTTTCTGAGTCCAGTAATGTTGAAATAGTGCTTCTGTTCAAATGAAGGAAAACATAGCCCAAATCTGCTCAAAAGCTTGTCTCTCTATTAGAGAAAGCTGCTTCATTCAATATTCAGTGCAAATCTTGCCAAACTGAAAGATGCTAATGTCTTATGAAATAAAATGTTTTCTGCAATGCTGTAAGACAGTTTTTAATGTGTTAGAAGTTATATGCACAAAAAGTTATTTTAGGACTTTAATGCTCAAGATGGTCAGTTTACAGGTTTCTGAGTTCAGTAATGTTGAAATAGTGCTTCTGTTCAAATGAAGTGAAATCTAGCCCAAATCTGCTAAAAAGCTTCTCTCTCTGTGAGATAGAGCTGCTTCATTCAATGTTCAGTGCAAATCTTGCCAAACTGAAAGATGCTTATGTCTTATGAAATACAATGTTTTCTGCAATGCTGTAAGACAGTTTTTAATGTGTTAGAAGTTATATGCACAAAAACTAATGTTAGAGCTTCAATGCTCAAGATTGTCAGTTTACAGGTTTCTGAGTCCAGTAATGTTGAAATAGTGCTTCTGTTCAAATGAAGGGAAACATAGCCCAAATCTGCTCAAAAGCTTGTCTCTCTATTAGAGAAAGCTGCTTCATTCAATATTCAGTGCAAATCTTGCCAAACTGAAAGATGCTAATGCCTTATGAAATACAATGTTTTTGCAATGCTGTAAGACAGTTTTTAGTGTGTTAGAAGTTATATGCACAAAAACTTATGTTAGGGCTTTAATGCTCAAGATTGTCAGTTTACAGGTTTCTGAGTCCAGTAATGTTGAAATAGTGCTTCTGTTCAAATGAAGTGAAATCTAGCCCAAATCTGCTCAAAAGCTTGTCTCTCTATTAGAGAAAGCTGCTTCATTCATTGTTCAGTGCAAATCTAGCCAAACTGACAGATGCTTATGTCTTATGAAATAAAATGTTTTCTGCAATGCTGTAAGACAGTTTTTAATGTGTTAGAAGTTATATGCAGAAAAAGTTATTTTAGGACTTCAATGCTCAAGATGGTCAGTTTACAGGTTTCTGAGTCCAGTAATGTTGAAATAGTGCTTCTGTTCAAATGAAGTGAAATCTAGCCCAAATCTGCTCAAAAGCTTGTCTCTCTATTAGAGAAAGCTGCTTCATTCAATGTTCAGTGCAAATCTAGCCAAACTGACAGATGCTTATGTCTTATGAAATAAAATGTTTTCTGCAATGCTGTAAGACAGTTTTTAATGTGTTAGAAGTTATATGCACAAAAAGTTATTTTAGGACTTCAATGCTCAAGATTGTCAGTTTACAGGTTTCTGAGTTCAGTAATGTTGAAATAGTGCTTCTGTTCAAATGAAGTGAAATCTAGCCCAAATCTGCTAAAAAGCTTCTCTCTCTGTGAGATAGAGCTGCTTCATTCAATGTTCAGTGCAAATCTTGCCAAACTGAAAGATGCTTATGTCTTATGAAATACAATGTTTTCTGCAATGCTGTAAGACAGTTTTTAATGTGTTAGAAGTTATACGCACAAAAACTAATGTTAGAGCTTCAATGCTCAAGATTGTCAGTTTACAGGTTTCTGAGTCCAGTAATGTTGAAATAGTGCTTCTGTTCAAATGAAGGGAAACATAGCCCAAATCTGCTCAAAAGCTTGTCTCTCTATTAGAGAAAGCTGCTTCATTCAATATTCAGTGCAAATCTTGCCAAACTGAAAGATGCTAATGTCTTATGAAATAAAATGTTTTCTGCAATGCTGTAAGAGTTTTTAATGTGTTAGAAGTTATATGCACAAAAAGTTATTTTAGGACTTCAATGTTCAAGATGGTCAGCTTACAGGTTTCTGAGTCCAGTAATGTTGAAATAGTGCTTCTGTTCAAATGAAGTGAAATCTAGCCCAAATCTGCTCAAAAGCTTGTCTCTCTATTAGAGAAAGCTGCTTCATTCAATGTTCAGTGCAAATCTAGCCAAACTGACAGATGCTTATGTCTTATGAAATAAAATGTTTTCTGCAATGCTGTAAGACAGTTTTTAATGTGTTAGAAGTTATATGCACAAAAAGTTATTTTAGGACTTTAATGCTCAAGATGGTCAGTTTACAGGTTTCTGAGTTCAGTAATGTTGAAATAGTGCTTCTGTTCAAATGAAGGGAAACATAGCCCAAATCTGCTCAAAAGCTTGTCTCTCTATTAGAGAAAGCTGCTTCATTCAATATTCAGTGCAAATCTTGCCAAACTGAAAGATGCTAATGCCTTATGAAATACAATGTTTTTGCAATGCTGTAAGACAGTTTTTAATGTGTTAGAAGTTATATGCACAAAAACTTATGTTAGGACTTTAATGCTCAAGATTGTCAGTTTACAGGTTTCTGAGTCCAGTAATGTTGAAATAGTGCTTCTGTTCAAATGAAGTGAAATCTAGCCCAAATCTGCTCAAAAGCTTGTCTCTCTATTAGAGAAAGCTGCTTCATTCAATGTTCAGTGCAAATCTAGCCAAACTGACAGATGCTTATGTCTTATGAAATAAAATGTTTTCTGCAATGCTGTAAGACAGTTTTTAATGTGTTAGAAGTTATATGCAGAAAAAGTTATTTTAGGACTTCAATGCTCAAGATGGTCAGTTTACAGGTTTCTGAGTCCAGTAATGTTGAAATAGTGCTTCTGTTCAAATGAAGTGAAATCTAGCCCAAATCTGCTCAAAAGCTTGTCTCTCTATTAGAGAAAGCTGCTTCATTCAATATTCAGTGCAAATCTAGCCAAACTGACAGATGCTTATGTCTTATGAAATAAAATGTTTTCTGCAATGCTGTAAGACAGTTTTTAATGTGTTAGAAGTTATATGCACAAAAAGTTATTTTAGGACTTCAATGCTCAAGATGGTCAGTTTACAGGTTTCTGAGTCCAGTAATGTTGAAATAGTGCTTCTGTTCAAATGAAGTGAAATCTAGCCCAAATCTGCTCAAAAGCTTGTCTCTCTATTAGAGAAAGCTGCTTCATTCAATGTTCAGTGCAAATCTAGCCAAACTGACAGATGCTTATGTCTTATGAAATAAAATGTTTTCTGCAATGCTGTAAGACAGTTTTTAATGTGTTAGAAGTTATATGCAGAAAAAGTTATTTTAGGACTTCAATGCTCAAGATGGTCAGTTTACAGGTTTCTGAGTCCAGTAATGTTGAAATAGTGCTTCTGTTCAAATGAAGTGAAATCTAGCCCAAATCTGCTCAAAAGCTTGTCTCTCTATTAGAGAAAGCTGCTTCATTCAATATTCAGTGCAAATCTAGCCAAACTGACAGATGCTTATGTCTTATGAAATAAAATGTTTTCTGCAATGCTGTAAGACAGTTTTTAATGTGTTAGAAGTTATATGCACAAAAAGTTATTTTAGGACTTCAATGCTCAAGATTGTCAGTTTACAGGTTTCTGAGTTCAGTAATGTTGAAATAGTGCTTCTGTTCAAATGAAGTGAAATCTAGCCCAAATCTGCTAAAAAGCTTCTCTCTCTGTGAGATAGAGCTGCTTCATTCAATGTTCAGTGCAAATCTTGCCAAACTGAAAGATGCTTATGTCTTATGAAATACAATGTTTTCTGCAATGCTGTAAGACAGTTTTTAATGTGTTAGAAGTTATATGCACAAAAAGTAATGTTAGAGCTTCAATGCTCAAGATTGTCAGTTTACAGGTTTCTGAGTCCAGTAATGTTGAAATAGTGCTTCTGTTCAAATGAAGGAAAACATAGCCCAAATCTGCTCAAAAGCTTGTCTCTCTATTAGAGAAAGCTGCTTCATTCAATATTCAGTGCAAATCTTGCCAAACTGAAAGATGCTAATGTCTTATGAAATAAAATGTTTTCTGCAATGCTGTAAGACAGTTTTTAATGTGTTAGAAGTTATATGCACAAAAAGTTATTTTAGGACTTTAATGCTCAAGATGGTCAGTTTACAGGTTTCTGAGTTCAGTAATGTTGAAATAGTGCTTCTGTTCAAATGAAGTGAAATCTAGCCCAAATCTGCTAAAAAGCTTCTCTCTCTGTGAGATAGAGCTGCTTCATTCAATGTTCAGTGCAAATCTTGCCAAACTGAAAGATGCTTATGTCTTATGAAATACAATGTTTTCTGCAATGCTGTAAGACAGTTTTTAATGTGTTAGAAGTTATATGCACAAAAACTAATGTTAGAGCTTCAATGCTCAAGATTGTCAGTTTACAGGTTTCTGAGTCCAGTAATGTTGAAATAGTGCTTCTGTTCAAATGAAGGGAAACATAGCCCAAATCTGCTCAAAAGCTTGTCTCTCTATTAGAGAAAGCTGCTTCATTCAATATTCAGTGCAAATCTTGCCAAACTGAAAGATGCTAATGCCTTATGAAATACAATGTTTTTGCAATGCTGTAAGACAGTTTTTAGTGTGTTAGAAGTTATATGCACAAAAACTTATGTTAGGGCTTTAATGCTCAAGATTGTCAGTTTACAGGTTTCTGAGTCCAGTAATGTTGAAATAGTGCTTCTGTTCAAATGAAGTGAAATCTAGCCCAAATCTGCTCAAAAGCTTGTCTCTCTATTAGAGAAAGCTGCTTCATTCAATGTTCAGTGCAAATCTAGCCAAACTGACAGATGCTTATGTCTTATGAAATAAAATGTTTTCTGCAATGCTGTAAGACAGTTTTTAATGTGTTAGAAGTTATATGCAGAAAAAGTTATTTTAGGACTTCAATGCTCAAGATGGTCAGTTTACAGGTTTCTGAGTCCAGTAATGTTGAAATAGTGCTTCTGTTCAAATGAAGTGAAATCTAGCCCAAATCTGCTCAAAAGCTTGTCTCTCTATTAGAGAAAGCTGCTTCATTCAATATTCAGTGCAAATCTAGCCAAACTGACAGATGCTTATGTCTTATGAAATAAAATGTTTTCTGCAATGCTGTAAGACAGTTTTTAATGTGTTAGAAGTTATATGCACAAAAAGGTATTTTAGGACTTCAATGCTCAAGATTGTCAGTTTACAGGTTTCTGAGTCCAGTAATGTTGAAATAGTGCTTCTGTTCAAATGAAGTGAACTCTAGCCCAAATCTGCTCAAAAGCTTGTCTCTCTATTAGAGAAAGCTGCTTCATCAATGTTCAGTGCAAATCTAGCCAAACTGACAGATGCTTATGTCTTATGAAATAAAATGTTTTCTGCAATGCTGTAAGACAGTTTTTAATGTGTTAGAAGTTATATGCAGAAAAAGTTATTTTAGGACTTCAATGCTCAAGATGGTGAGTTTACAGGTTTCTGAGTCCAGTAATGTTGAAATAGTGCTTCTGTTCAAATGAAGTGAAATTTAGCCCAAATCTGCTCAAAAGCTTGTCTCTCTATTAGAGAAAGCTGCTTCATTCAATGTCCAGTGCAAATCTAGCCAAACTGACAGATGCTTATGTCTTATGAAATAAAATGTTTTCTGCAATGCTGTAAGACAGTTTTTAATGTGTTAGAAGTTATATGCAGAAAAAGTTATTTTAGGACTTCAATGCTCAAGATGGTCAGTTTACAGGTTTCTGAGTCCAGTAATGTTGAAATAGTGCTTCTGTTCAAATGAAGTGAAATCTAGCCCAAATCTGCTCAAAAGCTTGTCTCTCAATTAGAGAAAGCTGCTTCATTCAATATTCAGTGCAAATCTAGCCA
The DNA here is from genome assembly GCF_963082965.1 of Carassius carassius. Lineage (NCBI taxonomy): Eukaryota > Metazoa > Chordata > Actinopteri > Cypriniformes > Cyprinidae > Carassius > Carassius carassius. The sequence continues at coordinate 32,530,443 of NC_081757.1, read as the reverse complement.
AACTGACAGATGCTTATGTCTTATGAAATACAATGTTTTTGCAATGCTGTAAGACAGTTTTTAATGTGTTAGAAGTTATATGCACAAAAACTTATGTTAGGACTTTAATGCTCAAGATTGTCAGTTTACAGGTTTCTGAGTCCAGTAATGTTGAAATAGTGCTTCTGTTCAAATGAAGTGAAATCTAGCCCAAATCTGCTCAAAAGCTTGTCTCTCAATTAGAGAAAGCTGCTTCATTCAATATTCAGTGCAAATCTAGCCAAACTGACAGATGCTTATGTCTTATGAAATACAATGTTTTTGCAATGCTGTAAGACAGTTTTTAATGTGTTAGAAGTTATATGCACAAAAACTTATGTTAGGACTTTAATGCTCAAGATTGTCAGTTTACAGGTTTCTGAGTCCAGTAATGTTGAAATAGTGCTTCTGTTCAAATGAAGTGAAATCTAGCCCAAATCTGCTCAAAAGCTTGTCTCTCTATTAGAGAAAGCTGCTTCATTCAATGTTCAGTGCAAATCTAGCCAAACTGACAGATGCTTATGTCTTATGAAATAAAATGCTTTCTGCAATGCTGTAAGACAGTTTTTAATGTGTTAGAAGTTATATGCAGAAAAAGTTATTTTAGGACTTCAATGCTCAAGATGGTCAGTTTACAGGTTTCTGAGTCCAGTAATGTTGAAATAGTGCTTCTGTTCAAATGAAGTGAAATTTAGCCCAAATCTGCTCAAAAGCTTGTCTCTCTATTAGAGAAAGCTGCTTCATTCAATGTTCAGTGCAAATCTAGCCAAACTGACAGATGCTTATGTCTTATGAAATAAAATGTTTTCTGCAATGCTGTAAGACAGTTTTTAATGTGTTAGAAGTTATATGCAGAAAAAGTTATTTTAGGACTTCAATGCTCAAGATGGTCAGTTTACAGGTTTCTGAGTCCAGTAATGTTGAAATAGTGCTTCTGTTCAAATGAAGTGAAATCTAGCCCAAATCTGCTCAAAAGCTTGTCTCTCAATTAGAGAAAGCTGCTTCATTCAATATTCAGTGCAAATCTAGCCAAACTGACAGATGCTTATGTCTTATGAAATACAATGTTTTTGCAATGCTGTAAGACAGTTTTTAATGTGTTAGAAGTTATATGCACAAAAACTTATGTTAGGACTTTAATGCTCAAGATTGTCAGTTTACAGGTTTCTGAGTCCAGTAATGTTGAAATAGTGCTTCTGTTCAAATGAAGTGAAATCTAGCCCAAATCTGCTCAAAAGCTTGTCTCTCTATTAGAGAAAGCTGCTTCATTCAATGTTCAGTGCAAATCTAGCCAAACTGACAGATGCTTATGTCTTATGAAATAAAATGTTTTCTGCAATGCTGTAAGAAAGTTTTTAATGTGTTAGAAGTTATATGCACAAAAACTAATGTTAGAGCTTCAATGCTCAAGATTGTCAGTTTACAGGTTTCTGAGTCCAGTAATGTTGAAATAGTGCTTCTGTTCAAATGAAGTGAAATCTAGCCCAAATCTGCTCAAAAGCTTGTCTCTCTATTAGAGAAAGCTGCTTCATTCAATGTTCAGTGCAAATCTAGCCAAACTGACAGATGCTTATGTCTTATGAAATAAAATGTTTTCTGCAATGCTGTAAGACAGTTTTTAATGTGTTAGAAGTTATATGCACAAAAAGTTATTTTAGGACTTCAATGCTCAAGATGGTCAGTTTACAGGTTTCTGAGTTCAGTAATGTTGAAATAGTGCTTCTGTTCAAATGAAGTTAAATCTAGCCCAAATCTGCTCAAAAGCTTGTCTCTCTATTAGAGAAAGCTGCTTCATTCAATATTCAGTGCAAATCTTGCCAAACTGAAAGATGCTTATGCCTTATGAAATACAATGTTTTTGCAATGCTGTAAGACAGTTTTTAATGTGTTAGAAGTTATATGCACAAAAAGTTATTTTAGGACATCAATGCTCAAGATGGTCAGTTTACAGGTTTCTGAGTCCAGTAATGTTGAAATAGTGCTTCTGTTCAAATGAAGTGAAATCTAGCCCAAATCTGCTCAAAAGCTTGTCTCTCTATTAGAGAAAGCTGCTTCATTCAATGTTCAGTGCAAATCTAGCCAAACTGACAGATGCTTATGTCTTATGAAATAAAATGTTTTCTGCAATGCTGTAAGACAGTTTTTAATGTGTTAGAAGTTATATGCACAAAAAGTTATTTTAGAGCTTCAATGCTCAAGATTGTCAGTTTACAGGTTTCTGATTGCAGTAATGTTGAAATAGTGCTTCTGTTCAAATGGAGTGAAATCTAGCCCAAATCTGCTAAAAAGCTTCTCTCTCTATTAGGGAAAGCTGCTTCATTCAATGTTCAGTGCAAATCTAGCCAAACTGACAGATGCTTATGTCTTATGAAATAAAATGTTTTCTGCAATGCTGTAAGACAGTTTTTAATGTGTTAGAAGTTATATGCACAAAAACTATTGTTAGAGCTTCAATGCTCAAGATGGTCAGTTTACAGGTTTCTGATTCCAGTAATGTTGAAATAGTGCTTCTGTTCAAATGAAATGAAATCTAGCCCAAATCTGCTCAAAAGCTTGTCTCTCTATTAGAGAAAGCTGCTTCATTCAATATTCAGTGCAAATCTTGCCAAACTGAAAGAAGCTTATGCCTTATGAAATACAATGTTTTTGCAATGCTGTAAGACAGTTTTTAATGTGTTAGAAGTTATATGCACAAAAAGGTATTTTAGGACTTCAATGCTCAAGATGGTCAGTTTACAGGTTTCTGAGTCCAGTAATGTTGAAATAGTGCTTCTGTTCAAATGAAGTGAAATCTAGCCCAAATCTGCTCAAAAGCTTGTCTCTCTATAAGAGAAAGCTGCTTCATTCAATATTCAGTGCAAATCTTGCCAAACTGAAATAAGCTTATGCCTTATGAAATAAAATGTTTTTGCAATGCTGTAAGACAGTTTTTAATGTGTTAGAAGTTATATGCAGAAAAAGTTATTTTAGGACTTCAATGCTCAAGATGGTCAGTTTACAGGTTTCTGAGTCCAGTAATGTTGAAATAGTGCTTCTGTTCAAATGAAGTGAAATCTAGCCCAAATCTGCTCAAAAGCTTGTCTCTCTATTAGAGAAAGCTGCTTCATTCAATATTCAGTGCAAATCTTGCCAAACTGAAAGAAGCTTATGCCTTATGAAATAAAATGTTTTCTGCAATGCTGTAAGACAGTTTTTAATGTGTTAGAAGTTATATGCACAAAAAGTTATTTTAGGACTTCAATGCTCAAGATTGTCAGTTTACAGGTTTCTGAGTCCAGTAATGTTGAAATAGTGCTTCTGTTCAAATGAAGTGAAATCTAGCCCAAATCTGCTCAAAAGCTTGTCTCTCTATTAGAGAAAGCTGCTTCATTCAATGTTCAGTGCAAATCTAGCCAAACTGACAGATGCTTATGTCTTATGAAATAAAATGTTTTCTGCAATGCTGTAAGACAGTTTTTAATGTGTTAGAAGTTATATGCACAAAAAGTTATTTTAGGACTTTAATGCTCAAGATGGTCAGTTTACAGGTTTCTGAGTTCAGTAATGTTGAAATAGTGCTTCTGTTCAAATGAAGTGAAATCTAGCCCAAATCTGCTAAAAAGCTTCTCTCTCTGTGAGATAGAGCTGCTTCATTCAATGTTCAGTGCAAATCTTGCCAAACTGAAAGATGCTTATGTCTTATGAAATACAATGTTTTCTGCAATGCTGTAAGACAGTTTTTAATGTGTTAGAAGTTATATGCACAAAAACTAATGTTAGAGCTTCAATGCTCAAGATTGTCAGTTTACAGGTTTCTGAGTCCAGTAATGTTGAAATAGTGCTTCTGTTCAAATGAAGGGAAACATAGCCCAAATCTGCTCAAAAGATTGTTTCTCTATTAGAGAAAGCTGCTTCATTCAATATTCAGTGCAAATCTTGCCAAACTGACAGATTCTTATGTCTTATGAAATAAAATGTTTTCTGCAATGCTGTAAGACAGTTTTTAATGTGTTAGAAGTTATATGCAGAAAAAGTTATTTTAGGACTTCAATGCTCAAGATGGTCAGTTTTACAGGTTTCTGAGTCCAGTAATGTTGAAATAGTGCTTCTGTTCAAATGAAGTGAAATCTAGCCCAAATCTGCTCAAAAGCTTGTCTCTCTATTAGAGAAAGCTGCTTCATTCAATGTTCAGTGCAAATCTAGCCAAACTGAAAGATGCTTATGTCTTATGAAATAAAATGTTTTCTGCAATGCTGTAAGACAGTTTTTAATGTGTTAGAAGTTATATGCACAAAAAGTTATTTTAGGACTTCAATGCTCAAGATGGTCAGTTTACAGGTTTCTGAGTCCAGTAAAGTTGAAATAGTGCTTCTGTTCAAATGAAGTGAAATCTAGCCCAAATCTGCACAAAAGCTTGTCTCTCTATTTGAGAAAGCTGCTTCATTCAATGTTCAGTGCAAATCTAGCCAAACTGACAGATGCTTATATCTTATGAAATAAAATGTTTTCTGCAATGCTGTAAGACAGTTTTTAATGTGTTAGAAGTTATATGCACAAAAAGTTATTTTAGAGCTTCAATGCTCAAGATTGTCAGTTTACAGGTTTCTGAGTCCAGTAATGTTGAAATAGTGCTTCTGTTCAAATGAAGTTAAATCTAGCCCAAATCTGCTCAAAAGCTTGTCTCTCTATTAGGGAAAGCTGCTTCATTCAATGTTCAGTGCAAATCTAGCCAAACTGACAGATGCTTATGTCTTATGAAATAAAATGTTTTCTGCAATGCTGTAAGACAGTTTTTAATGTGTTAGAAGTTATATGCACAAAAACTAATGTTAGAGCTTCAATGCTCAAGATTGTCAGTTTACAGGTTTCTGAGTCCAGTAATGTTGAAATAGTGCTTCTGTTCAAATGAAGTGAAATCTAGCCCAAATCTGCTCAAAAGCTTGTCTCTCTATTAGAGAAAGCTGCTTCATTCAATGTTCAGTGCAAATCTAGCCAAACTGACAGATGCTTATGTCTTATGAAATAAAATGTTTTCTGCAATGCTGTAAGACAGTATTTAATGTGTTAGAAGTTATATGCACAAAAAGTTATTTTAGGACTTCAATGCTCAAGATGGTCAGTTTACAGGTTTCTGATTCCAGTAATGTTGAAATAGTGCTTCTGTTCAAATGAAGTGAAATCTAGCCCAAATCTGCTCAAAAGCTTGTCTCTCTATTAGAGAAAGCTGCATCATTCAATGTTCAGTGCAAATCTAGCCAAACTGACAGATGCTTATGCCTTATGAAATAAAATGTTTTTGCAATGCTGTAAGACAGTTTTTAATGTGTTAGAAGTTATATGCACAAAAAGGTATTTTAGGACTTCAATGCTCAAGATGGTCAGTTTACAGGTTTCTGAGTCCAGTAATGTTGAAATAGTGCTTCTGTTCAAATGAAGTGAAATCTAGCCCAAATCTGCTCAAAAGCTTGTCTCTCTATTAGAGAAAGCTGCTTCATTCAATGTTCAGTGCAAATCTTGCCAAACTGAAAGATGCTTATGCCTTATGAAATACAATGTTTTTGCAATGCTGTAAGACAGTTTTTAATGTGTTAGAAGTTATATGCACAAAAAGTTATTTTAGGACTTCAATGCTCAAGATGGTCAGTTTACAGGTTTCTGAGTCCAGTAATGTTGAAATAGTGCTTCTGTTCAAATGAAGTGAAATCTAGCCCAAATCTGCTCAAAAGCTTGTCTCTCTATTAGAGAAAGCTGCTTCATTCAATGTTCAGTGCAAATCTAGCCAAACTGACAGATGCTTATGTCTTATGAAATAAAATGTTTTCTGCAATGCTGTAAGACAGTTTTTAATGTGTTAGAAGTTATATGCACAAAAAGTTATTTTAGAGCTTCAATGCTCAAGATTGTCAGTTTACAGGTTTCTGATTGCAGTAATGTTGAAATAGTGCTTCTGTTCAAATGAAGTGAAATCTAGCCCAAATCTGCTAAAAAGCTTCTCTCTCTGTGAGATAGAGCTGCTTCATTCAATGTTCAGTTCAAATCTTGCCAAACTGAAAGATGCTTATGTCTTATGAAATACAATGTTTTCTGCAATGCTGTAAGACAGTTTTTAATGTGTTAGAAGTTATATGCACAAAAACTATTGTTAGAGCTTCAATGCTCAAGATTGTCAGTTTACAGGTTTCTGAGTCCAGTAATGTTGAAATAGTGCTTCTGTTCAAATGAAGGGAAACATAGCCCAAATCTGCTCAAAAGCTTGTCTCTCTATTAGAGAAAGCTGCTTAATTCAATATTCAGTGCAAATCTTGCCAAACTGAAAGATGCTAATTCCTTATGAAATACAATGTTTTTGCAATGCTGTAAGACAGTTTTTAATGTGTTAGAAGTTATATGCACAAAAACTTATGTTAGAGCTTCAATGCTCAAGATTGTCAGTTTACAGGTTTCTGAGTCCAGTAATGTTGAAATAGTGCTTCTGTTCAAATGAAGTGAAATCTAGCCCAAATCTGCTCAAAAGCTTGTCTCTCTATTAGAGAAAGCTGCTTCATTCAATATTCAGTGCAAATCTAGCCAAACTGACAGATGCTTATGTCTTATGAAATAAAATGTTTTCTGCAATGCTGTAAGACAGTTTTTAATGTGTTAGAAGTTATATGCAGAAAAAGTTATTTTAGGACTTCAATGCTCAAGATGGTCAGTTTACAGGTTTCTGAGTCCAGTAATGTTGAAATAGTGCTTCTGTTAAAATGAAGTGAAATCTAGCCCAAATCTGCTCAAAAGCTTGTCTCTCTATTAGAGAAAGCTGCTTCATTCAATATTCAGTGCAAATCTAGCCAAACTGACAGATGCTTATGTCTTATGAAATAAAATGTTTTCGGCAATGCTGTAAGACAGTTTTTAATGTGTTAGAAGTTATATGCACAAAAAGGTATTTTAGGACTTCAATGCTCAAGATGGTCAGTTTACAGGTTTCTGAGTCCAGTAATGTTGAAATAGTGCTTCTGTTCAAATGAAGTGAAATTTAGCCCAAATCTGCTCAAAAGCTTGTCTCTCTATTAGAGAAAGCTGCTTCATTCAATGTTCAGTGCAAATCTAGCCAAACTGACAGATGCTTATGTCTTATGAAATAAAATGTTTTCTGCAATGCTGTAAGACAGTTTTTAATGTGTTAGAAGTTATATGCAGAAAAAGTTATTTTAGGACTTCAATGCTCAAGATGGTCAGTTTACAGGTTTCTGAGTCCAGTAATGTTGAAATAGTGCTTCTGTTCAAATGAAGTGAAATCTAGCCCAAATCTGCTCAAAAGCTTGTCTCTCTATTAGAGAAAGTTGCTTCATTCAATGTTCAGTGCAAATCTAGCCAAACTGACAGATGCTTATGTCTTATGAAATAAAATGTTTTCTGCAATGCTGTAAGACAGTTTTTAATGTGTTAGAAGTTATATACAGAAAAAGTTATTTTAGGACTTCAATGCTCAAGATGGTCAGTTTACAGGTTTCTGAGTCCAGTAATGTTGAAATAGTGCTTCTGTTCAAATGAAGTGAAATCTAGCCCAAATCTGCTCAAAAGCTTGTCTCTCTATTAGAGAAAGCTGCTTCATTCAATATTCAGTGCAAATCTAGCCAAACTGACAGATGCTTATGTCTTATGAAATAAAATGTTTTCTGCAATGCTGTAAGACAGTTCTTAATGTGTTAGAAGTTATATGCACAAAAAGTTATTTTAGGACTTCAATGCTCAAGATTGTCAGTTTACAGGTTTCTGAGTTCAGTAATGTTGAAATAGTGCTTCTGTTCAAATGAAGTGAAATCTAGCCCAAATCTGCTAAAAAGCTTCTCTCTCTGTGAGATAGAGCTGCTTCATTCAATGTTCAGTGCAAATCTTGCCAAACTGAAAGATGCTTATGTCTTATGAAATACAATGTTTTCTGCAATGCTGTAAGACAATTTTTAATGTGTTAGAAGTTATATGCACAAAAAGTTATTTTAGGACTTCAATGCTCAAGATGGTCAGTTTACAGGTTTCTGAGTTCAGTAATGTTGAAATAGTGCTTCTGTTCAAATGAAGTGAAATCTAGCCCAAATCTGCTCAAAAGCTTGTCTCTCTATTTGAGAAAGCTGCTTCATTCAATGTTCAGTGCAAATCTAGCCAAACTGACAGATGCTTATGTCTTATGAAATAAAATGTTTTCTGCAATGCTGTAAGACAGTTTTTAATGTGTTAGAAGTTATATGCACAAAAAGTTATTTTAGAGCTTCAATGCTCAAGATTGTCAGTTTACAGGTTTCTGAGTCCAGTAATGTTGAAATAGTGCTTCTGTTCAAATGAAGTTAAATCTAGCCCAAATCTGCTCAAAAGCTTGTCTCTCTATTAGGGAAAGCTGCTTCATTCAATGTTCAGTGCAAATCTAGCCAAACTGACAGATGCTTATGTCTTATGAAATAAAATGTTTTCTGCAATGCTGTAAGACAGTTTTTAATGTGTTAGAAGTTATATGCACAAAAACTAATGTTAGAGCTTCAATGCTCAAGATTGTCAGTTTACAGGTTTCTGAGTCCAGTAATGTTGAAATAGTGCTTCTGTTCAAATGAAGTGAAATCTAGCCCAAATCTGCTCAAAAGCTTGTCTCTCTATTAGAGAAAGCTGCTTCATTCAATGTTCAGTGCAAATCTAGCCAAACTGACAGATGCTTATGTCTTATGAAATAAAATGTTTTCTGCAATGCTGTAAGACAGTATTTAATGTGTTAGAAGTTATATGCACAAAAAGTTATTTTAGGACTTCAATGCTCAAGATGGTCAGTTTACAGGTTTCTGATTCCAGTAATGTTGAAATAGTGCTTCTGTTCAAATGAAGTGAAATCTAGCCCAAATCTGCTCAAAAGCTTGTCTCTCTATTAGAGAAAGCTGCTTCATTCAATGTTCAGTGCAAATCTAGCCAAACTGACAGATGCTTATGTCTTATGAAATAAAATGTTTTCTGCAATGCTGTAAGACAGTTTTTAATGTGTTAGAAGTTATATGCAGAAAAAGTTATTTTAGGACTTCAATGCTCAAGATGGTCAGTTTACAGGTTTCTGAGTCCAATAATGTTGAAATAGTGCTTCTGTTCAAATGAAGTGAAATCTAGCCCAAATCTGCTCAAAAGCTTGTCTCTCTATTAAAGAAAGCTGCTTCATTCAATATTCAGTGCAAATCTTGCCAAACTGAAAGAAGCTTATGCCTTATGAAATAAAATGTTTTTGCAATGCTGTAAGACAGTTTTTAATGTGTTAGAAGTTATATGCACAAAAAGGTATTTTAGGACTTCAATGCTCAAGATTGTCAGTTTACAGGTTTCTGAGTCCAGTAATGTTGAAATAGTGCTTCTGTTCAAATGAAGTGAAATCTAGCCCAAATCTGCTCAAAAGCTTGTCTCTCTATTAGAGAAAGCTGCTTCATTCAATGTTCAGTGCAAATCTTGCCAAACTGAAAGATGCTTATGCCTTATGAAATACAATGTTTTTGCAATGCTGTAAGACAGTTTTTAATGTGTTAGAAGTTATATGCACAAAAAAATATTTTAGGACTTCAATGCTCAAGATGGTCAGTTTACAGGTTTCTGAGTCCAGTAATGTTGAAATAGTGCTTCTGTTCAAATGAAGTGAAATCTAGCCCAAATCTGCTCAAAAGCTTGTCTCTCTATTAGAGAAAGCTGCTTCATTCAATGTTCAGTGCAAATCTAGCCAAACTGACAGATGGTTATGTCTTATGAAATAAAATGTTTTCTGCAATGCTGTAAGACAGTTTTTAATGTGTTAGAAGTTATATGCACAAAAAGTTATTTTAGAGCTTCAATGCTCAAGATTGTCAGTTTACAGGTTTCTGATTGCAGTAATGTTGAAATAGTGCTTCTGTTCAAATGAAGTGAAATCTAGCCCAAATCGGCTAAAAAGCTTCTCTCTCTGTGAGATAGAGCTGCTTCATTCAATGTTCAGTTCAAATCTTGCCAAACTGAAAGATGCTTATGTCTTATGAAATACAATGTTTTCTGCAATGCTGTAAGACAGTTTTTAATGTGTTAGAAGTTATATGCACAAAAACTATTGTTAGAGCTTCAATGCTCAAGATTGTCAGTTTACAGGTTTCTGAGTCCAGTAATGTTGAAATAGTGCTTCTGTTCAAATGAAGGGAAACATAGCCCAAATCTGCTCAAAAGCTTGTCTCTCTATTAGAGAAAGCTGCTTAATTCAATATTCAGTGCAAATCTTGCCAAACTGAAAGATGCTAATTCCTTATGAAATACAATGTTTTTGCAATGCTGTAAGACAGTTTTTAATGTGTTAGAAGTTATATGCACAAAAACTTATGTTAGAGCTTCAATGCTCAAGATTGTCAGTTTACAGGTTTCTGAGTCCAGTAATGTTGAAATAGTGCTTCTGTTCAAATGAAGTGAAATCTAGCCCAAATCTGCTCAAAAGCTTGTCTCTCTATTAGAGAAAGCTGCTTCATTCAATATTCAGTGCAAATCTAGCCAAACTGACAGATGCTTATGTCTTATGAAATAAAATGTTTTCTGCAATGCTGTAAGACAGTTTTTAATGTGTTAGAAGTTATATGCAGAAAAAGTTATTTTAGGACTTCAATGCTCAAGATGGTCAGTTTACAGGTTTCTGAGTCCAGTAATGTTGAAATAGTGCTTCTGTTAAAATGAAGTGAAATCTAGCCCAAATCTGCTCAAAAGCTTGTCTCTCTATTAGAGAAAGCTGCTTCATTCAATATTCAGTGCAAATCTAGCCAAACTGACAGATGCTTATGTCTTATGAAATAAAATGTTTTCGGCAATGCTGTAAGACAGTTTTTAATGTGTTAGAAGTTATATGCACAAAAAGGTATTTTAGGACTTCAATGCTCAAGATGGTCAGTTTACAGGTTTCTGAGTCCAGTAATGTTGAAACAGTGCTTCTGTTCAAATGAAGTGAAATTTAGCCCAAATCTGCTCAAAAGCTTGTCTCTCTATTAGAGAAAGCTGCTTCATTCAATGTTCAGTGCAAATCTAGCCAAACTGACAGATGCTTATGTCTTATGAAATAAAATGTTTTCTGCAATGCTGTAAGACAGTTTTTAATGTGTTAGAAGTTATATGCAGAAAAAGTTATTTTAGGACTTCAATGCTCAAGATGGTCAGTTTACAGGTTTCTGAGTCCAGTAATGTTGAAATAGTGCTTCTGTTCAAATGAAGTGAAATCTAGCCCAAATCTGCTCAAAAGCTTGTCTCTCAATTAGAGAAAGCTGCTTCATTCAATATTCAGTGCAAATCTAGCCAAACTGACAGATGCTTATGTCTTATGAAATAAAATGTTTTTGCAATACTGTAAGACAGTTTTTAATGTGTTAGAAGTTATATGCACAAAAAGGTATTTTAGGACTTCAATGCTCAAGATTGTCAGTTTACAGGTTTCTGAGTCCAGTAATGTTGAAATAGTGCTTCTGTTCAAATGAAGTGAAATCTAGCCCAAATCTGCTCAAAAGCTTGTCTCTCTATTAGGGAAAGCTGCTTCATTCAATGTTCAGTGCAAATCTAGCCAAACTGACAGATGCTTATGTCTTATGAAATAAAATGTTTTCTGCAATGCTGTAAGACAGTTTTTAATGTGTTAGAAGTTATATGCACAAAAAGTTATTTTAGGACTTCAATGCTCAAGATGGTCAGTTTACAGGTTTCTGATTCCAGTAATGTTGAAATAGTCCTTCTGTTCAAATGAAATGAAATCTAGCCCAAATCTGCTCAAAAGCTTGTCTCTCTATTAGAGAAAGCTGCTTCATTCAATGTTCAGTGCAAATCTAGCCAAACTGACAGATGCTTATGTCTTATGAAATAAAATGTTTTCTGCAATGCTGTAAGACAGTTTTTAATGTGTTAGAAGTTATATGCAGAAAAAGTTATTTTAGGACTTCAATGCTCAAGATGGTCAGTTTACAGGTTTCTGAGTCCAGTAATGTTGAAATAGTGCTTCTATTCAAATGAAGTGAAATCTAGCCCAAATCTGCTCAATAGCTTGTCTCTCTATTAGAGAAAGCTGCTTCATTCAATATTCAGTGCAAATCTTGCCAAACTGAAAGAAGCTTATGCCTTATGAAATACAATGTTTTTGCAATGCTGTAAGACAGTTTTTAATGTGTTAGAAGTTATATGCACAAAAAGGTATTTTAGGACTTCAATGCTCAAGATGGTCAGTTTACAGGTTTCTGAGTCCAGTAATGTTGAAATAGTGCTTCTGTTCAAATGAAGTGAAATCAAGCCCAAATCTGCTCAAAAGCTTGTCTCTCTATTAGAGAAAGCTGCTTCATTCAATATTCAGTGCAAATCTTGCCAAACTGAAATAAGCTTATGCCTTATGAAATAAAATGTTTTTGCAATGCTGTAAGACAGTTTTTAATGTGTTAGAAGTTATATGCAGAAAAAGTTATTTTAGGACTTCAATGCTCAAGATGGTCAGTTTACAGGTTTCTGAGTCCAGTAATGTTGAAATAGTGCTTCTGTTCAAATGAAGTGAAATTTAGCCCAAATCTGCTCAAAAGCTTGTCCCTCTATTAGAGAAAGCTGCTTCATTCAATATTCAGTGCAAATCTTGCCAAACTGAAAGAAGCTTATGCCTTATGAAATAAAATGTTTTCTGCAATGCTGTAAGACAGTTTTTAATGTGTTAGAAGTTATATGCACAAAAAGTTATTTTAGGACTTCAATGCTCAAGATTGTCAGTTTACAGGTTTCTGAGTCCAGTAATGTTGAAATAGTGCTTCTGTTCAAATGAAGTGAAATCTAGCCCAAATCTGCTCAAAAGCTTGTCTCTCTATTAGAGAAAGCTGCTTCATTCAATGTTCAGTGCAAATCTAGCCAAACTGACAGATGCTTATGTCTTATGAAATAAAATGTTTTCTGCAATGCTGTAAGACAGTTTTTAATGTGTTAGAAGTTATATGCACAAAAAGTTATTTTAGGACTTTAATGCTCAAGATGGTCAGTTTACAGGTTTCTGAGTTCAGTAATGTTGAAATAGTGCTTCTGTTCAAATGAAGGGAAACATAGCCCAAATCTGCTCAAAAGCTTGTCTCTCTATTAGAGAAAGCTGCTTAATTCAATATTCAGTGCAAATCTTGCCAAACTGAAAGATGCTAATTCCTTATGAAATACAATGTTTTTGCAATGCTGTAAGACAGTTTTTAATGTGTTAGAAGTTATATGCACAAAAACTTATGTTAGAGCTTCAATGCTCAAGATTGTCAGTTTACAGGTTTCTGAGTCCAGTAATGTTGAAATAGTGCTTCTGTTCAAATGAAGTGAAATCTAGCCCAAATCTGCTCAAAAGCTTGTCTCTCTATTAGAGAAAGCTGCTTCATTCAATATTCAGTGCAAATCTAGCCAAACTGACAGATGCTTATGTCTTATGAAATAAAATGTTTTCTGCAATGCTGTAAGACAGTTTTTAATGTGTTAGAAGTTATATGCAGAAAAAGTTATTTTAGGACTTCAATGCTCAAGATGGTCAGTTTACAGGTTTCTGAGTCCAGTAATGTTGAAATAGTGCTTCTGTTAAAATGAAGTGAAATCTAGCCCAAATCTGCTCAAAAGCTTGTCTCTCTATTAGAGAAAGCTGCTTCATTCAATATTCAGTGCAAATCTAGCCAAACTGACAGATGCTTATGTCTTATGAAATAAAATGTTTTCGGCAATGCTGTAAGACAGTTTTTAATGTGTTAGAAGTTATATGCACAAAAAGGTATTTTAGGACTTCAATGCTCAAGATGGTCAGTTTACAGGTTTCTGAGTCCAGTAATGTTGAAACAGTGCTTCTGTTCAAATGAAGTGAAATTTAGCCCAAATCTGCTCAAAAGCTTGTCTCTCTATTAGAGAAAGCTGCTTCATTCAATGTTCAGTGCAAATCTAGCCAAACTGACAGATGCTTATGTCTTATGAAATAAAATGTTTTCTGCAATGCTGTAAGACAGTTTTTAATGTGTTAGAAGTTATATGCAGAAAAAGTTATTTTAGGACTTCAATGCTCAAGATGGTCAGTTTACAGGTTTCTGAGTCCAGTAATGTTGAAATAGTGCTTCTGTTCAAATGAAGTGAAATCTAGCCCAAATCTGCTCAAAAGCTTGTCTCTCAATTAGAGAAAGCTGCTTCATTCAATATTCAGTGCAAATCTAGCCAAACTGACAGATGCTTATGTCTTATGAAATAAAATGTTTTTGCAATACTGTAAGACAGTTTTTAATGTGTTAGAAGTTATATGCACAAAAAGGTATTTTAGGACTTCAATGCTCAAGATTGTCAGTTTACAGGTTTCTGAGTCCAGTAATGTTGAAATAGTGCTTCTGTTCAAATGAAGTGAAATCTAGCCCAAATCTGCTCAAAAGCTTGTCTCTCTATTAGGGAAAGCTGCTTCATTCAATGTTCAGTGCAAATCTAGCCAAACTGACAGATGCTTATGTCTTATGAAATAAAATGTTTTCTGCAATGCTGTAAGACAGTTTTTAATGTGTTAGAAGTTATATGCACAAAAAGTTATTTTAGGACTTCAATGCTCAAGATGGTCAGTTTACAGGTTTCTGATTCCAGTAATGTTGAAATAGTCCTTCTGTTCAAATGAAATGAAATCTAGCCCAAATCTGCTCAAAAGCTTGTCTCTCTATTAGAGAAAGCTGCTTCATTCAATGTTCAGTGCAAATCTAGCCAAACTGACAGATGCTTATGTCTTATGAAATAAAATGTTTTCTGCAATGCTGTAAGACAGTTTTTAATGTGTTAGAAGTTATATGCAGAAAAAGTTATTTTAGGACTTCAATGCTCAAGATGGTCAGTTTACAGGTTTCTGAGTCCAGTAATGTTGAAATAGTGCTTCTATTCAAATGAAGTGAAATCTAGCCCAAATCTGCTCAATAGCTTGTCTCTCTATTAGAGAAAGCTGCTTCATTCAATATTCAGTGCAAATCTTGCCAAACTGAAAGAAGCTTATGCCTTATGAAATACAATGTTTTTGCAATGCTGTAAGACAGTTTTTAATGTGTTAGAAGTTATATGCACAAAAAGGTATTTTAGGACTTCAATGCTCAAGATGGTCAGTTTACAGGTTTCTGAGTCCAGTAATGTTGAAATAGTGCTTCTGTTCAAATGAAGTGAAATCAAGCCCAAATCTGCTCAAAAGCTTGTCTCTCTATTAGAGAAAGCTGCTTCATTCAATATTCAGTGCAAATCTTGCCAAACTGAAATAAGCTTATGCCTTATGAAATAAAATGTTTTTGCAATGCTGTAAGACAGTTTTTAATGTGTTAGAAGTTATATGCAGAAAAAGTTATTTTAGGACTTCAATGCTCAAGATGGTCAGTTTACAGGTTTCTGAGTCCAGTAATGTTGAAATAGTGCTTCTGTTCAAATGAAGTGAAATTTAGCCCAAATCTGCTCAAAAGCTTGTCCCTCTATTAGAGAAAGCTGCTTCATTCAATATTCAGTGCAAATCTTGCCAAACTGAAAGAAGCTTATGCCTTATGAAATAAAATGTTTTCTGCAATGCTGTAAGACAGTTTTTAATGTGTTAGAAGTTATATGCACAAAAAGTTATTTTAGGACTTCAATGCTCAAGATTGTCAGTTTACAGGTTTCTGAGTCCAGTAATGTTGAAATAGTGCTTCTGTTCAAATGAAGTGAAATCTAGCCCAAATCTGCTCAAAAGCTTGTCTCTCTATTAGAGAAAGCTGCTTCATTCAATGTTCAGTGCAAATCTAGCCAAACTGACAGATGCTTATGTCTTATGAAATAAAATGTTTTCTGCAATGCTGTAAGACAGTTTTTAATGTGTTAGAAGTTATATGCACAAAAAGTTATTTTAGGACTTTAATTGCTCAAGATGGTCAGTTTACAGGTTTCTGAGTTCAGTAATGTTGAAATAGTGCTTCTGTTCAAATGAAGTGAAATCTAGCCCAAATCTGCTAAAAAGCTTCTCTCTCTGTGAGATAGAGCTGCTTCATTCAATGTTCAGTGCAAATCTTGCCAAACTGAAAGATGCTTATGTCTTATGAAATACAATGTTTTCTGCAATGCTGTAAGACAGTTTTTAATGTGTTAGAAGTTATATGCACAAAAACTAATGTTAGAGCTTCAATGCTCAAGATTGTCAGTTTACAGGTTTCTGAGTCCAGTAATGTTGAAATAGTGCTTCTGTTCAAATGAAGGGAAACATAGCCCAAATCTGCTCAAAAGCTTGTCTCTCTATTAGAGAAAGCTGCTTCATTCAATATTCAGTGCAAATCTTGCCAAACTGAAAGATGCTAATGCCTTATGAAATACAATGTTTTTGCAATGCTGTAAGACAGTTTTTAATGTGTTAGAAGTTATATGCACAAAAACTTATGTTAGGACTTTAATGCTCAAGATTGTCAGTTTACAGGTTTCTGAGTCCAGGAATGTTGAAATAGTGCTTCTGTTCAAATGAAGTGAAATCTAGCCCAAATCTGCTCAAAAGCTTGTCTCTCTATTAGAGAAAGTTGCTTCATTCAATGTTCAGTGCAAATCTAGCCAAACTGACAG
This sequence comes from Carassius carassius, assembly GCF_963082965.1. Classification (NCBI taxonomy): domain Eukaryota; kingdom Metazoa; phylum Chordata; class Actinopteri; order Cypriniformes; family Cyprinidae; genus Carassius; species Carassius carassius. The sequence continues at coordinate 32,513,883 of NC_081757.1, read as the reverse complement.
ATGCTTATGTCTTATGAAATAAAATGTTTTCTGCAATGCTGTAAGACAGTTTTTAATGTGTTAGAAGTTATATGCAGAAAAAGTTATTTTAGGACTTCAATGCTCAAGATGGTCAGTTTACAGGTTTCTGAGTCCAGTAATGTTGAAATAGTGCTTCTGTTCAAATGAAGTGAAATCTAGCCCAAATCTGCTCAAAAGCTTGTCTCTCTATTAGAGAAAGCTGCTTCATTCAATATTCAGTGCAAATCTAGCCAAACTGACAGATGCTTATGTCTTATGAAATAAAATGTTTTCTGCAATGCTGTAAGACAGTTTTTAATGTGTTAGAAGTTATATGCACAAAAAGTTATTTTAGGACTTCAATGCTCAAGATTGTCAGTTTACAGGTTTCTGATTGCAGTAATGTTGAAATAGTGCTTCTGTTCAAATGAAGTGAAATCTAGCCCAAATCTGCTAAAAAGCTTCTCTCTCTGTGAGATAGAGCTGCTTCATTCAATGTTCAGTTCAAATCTTGCCAAACTGAAAGATGCTTATGTCTTATGAAATACAATGTTTTCTGCAATGCTGTAAGACAGTTTTTAATGTGTTAGAAGTTATATGCACAAAAACTATTGTTAGAGCTTCAATGCTCAAGATTGTCAGTTTACAGGTTTCTGAGTCCAGTAATGTTGAAATAGTGCTTCTGTTCAAATGAAGGGAAACATAGCCCAAATCTGCTCAAAAGCTTGTCTCTCTATTAGAGAAAGCTGCTTAATTCAATATTCAGTGCAAATCTTGCCAAACTGAAAGATGCTAATTCCTTATGAAATACAATGTTTTCTGCAATGCTGTAAGACAGTTTTTAATGTGTTAGAAGTTATATGCACAAAAACTTATGTTAGAGCTTCAATGCTCAAGATTGTCAGTTTACAGGTTTCTGAGTCCAGTAATGTTGAAATAGTGCTTCTGTTCAAATGAAGTGAAATCTAGCCCAAATCTGCTCAAAAGCTTGTCTCTCTATTAGAGAAAGCTGCTTCATTCAATATTCAGTGCAAATCTAGCCAAACTGACAGATGCTTATGTCTTATGAAATAAAATGTTTTTGCAATGCTGTAAGACAGTTTTTAATGTGTTAGAAGTTATATGCACAAAAAGGTATTTTAGGACTTCAATGCTCAAGATTGTCAGTTTACAGGTTTCTGAGTCCAGTAATGTTGAAATAGTGCTTCTGTTCAAATGAAGTGAAATCTAGCCCAAATCTGCTCAAAAGCTTGTCTCTCTATTAGGGAAAGCTGCTTCATTCAATGTTCAGTGCAAATCTAGCCAAACTGACAGATGCTTATGTCTTATGAAATAAAATGTTTTCTGCAATGCTGTAAGACAGTTTTTAATGTGTTAGAAGTTATATGCACAAAAAGTTATTTTAGGACTTCAATGCTCAAGATGGTCAGTTTACAGGTTTCTGATTCCAGTAATGTTGAAATAGTGCTTCTGTTCAAATGAAATGAAATCTAGCCCAAATCTGCTCAAAAGCTTGTCTCTCTATTAGAGAAAGCTGCTTCATTCAATGTTCAGTGCAAATCTAGCCAAACTGACAGATGCTTATGTCTTATGAAATAAAATGTTTTCTGCAATGCTGTAAGACAGTTTTTAATGTGTTAGAAGTTATATGCAGAAAAAGTTATTTTAGGACTTCAATGCTCAAGATGGTCAGTTTACAGGTTTCTTAGTCCAGTAATGTTGAAATAGTGCTTCTATTCAAATGAAGTGAAATCTAGCCCAAATCTGCTCAATAGCTTGTCTCTCTATTAGAGAAAGCTGCTTCATTCAATATTCAGTGCAAATCTTGCCAAACTGAAAGAAGCTTATGCCTTATGAAATACAATGTTTTTGCAATGCTGTAAGACAGTTTTTAATGTGTTAGAAGTTATATGCACAAAAAGGTATTTTAGGACTTCAATGCTCAAGATGGTCAGTTTACAGGTTTCTGAGTCCAGTAATGTTGAAATAGTGCTTCTGTTCAAATGAAGTGAAATCTAGCCCAAATCTGCTGAAAAGCTTGTCTCTCTATTAGAGAAAGCTGCTTCATTCAATATTCAGTGCAAATCTTGCCAAACTGAAATAAGCTTATGCCTTATGAAATAAAATGTTTTTGCAATGCTGTAAGACAGTTTTTAATGTGTTAGAAGTTATATGCAGAAAAAGTTATTTTAGGACTTCAATGCTCAAGATGGTCAGTTTACAGGTTTCTGAGTCCAGTAATGTTGAAATAGTGCTTCTGTTCAAATGAAGTGAAATCTAGCCCAAATCTGCTCAAAAGCTTGTCTCTCTATTAGAGAAAGCTGCTTCATTCAATATTCAGTGCAAATCTTGCCAAACTGAAAGAAGCTTATGCCTTATGAAATAAAATGTTTTCTGCAATGCTGTAAGACAGTTTTTAATGTGTTAGAAGTTATATGCACAAAAACTAATGTTAGAGCTTCAATGCTCAAGATTGTCAGTTTACAGGTTTCTGAGTCCAGTAATGTTGAAATAGTGCTTCTGTTCAAATGAAGGGAAACATAGCCCAAATCTGCTCAAAAGTTTGTCTCTCTATTAGAGAAAGCTGCTTCATTCAATATTCAGTGCAAATCTTGCCAAACTGAAAGATGCTAATGCCTTATGAAATACAATGTTTTTGCAATGCTGTAAGACAGTTTTTAATGTGTTAGAAGTTATATGCACAAAAACTTATGTTAGGACTTTAATGCTCAAGATTGTCAGTTTACAGGTTTCTGAGTCCAGGAATGTTGAAATAGTGCTTCTGTTCAAATGAAGTGAAATCTAGCCCAAATCTGCTCAAAAGCTTGTCTCTCTATTAGAGAAAGTTGCTTCATTCAATGTTCAGTGCAAATCTAGCCAAACTGACAGATGCTTATGTCTTATGAAATAAAATGTTTTCTGCAATGCTGTAAGACAGTTTTTAATGTGTTAGAAGTTATATGCAGAAAAAGTTATTTTAGGACTTCAATGCTCAAGATGGTCAGTTTACAGGTTTCTGAGTCCAGTAATGTTGAAATAGTGCTTCTGTTCAAATGAAGTGAAATCTAGCCCAAATCTGCTCAAAAGCTTGTCTCTCTATTAGAGAAAGCTGCTTCATTCAATATTCAGTGCAAATCTAGCCAAACTGACAGATGCTTATGTCTTATGAAATAAAATGTTTTCTGCAATGCTGTCAGACAGTTTTTAATGTGTTAGAAGTTATATGCACAAAAAGTTATTTTAGGACTTCAATGCTCAAGATTGTCAGTTTACAGGTTTCTGAGTTCAGTAATGTTGAAATAGTGCTTCTGTTCAAATGAAGTGAAATCTAGCCCAAATCTGCTAAAAAGCTTCTCTCTCTGTGAGATAGAGCTGCTTCATTCAATGTTCAGTGCAAATCTTGCCAAACTGAAAGATGCTTATGTCTTATGAAATACAATGTTTTCTGCAATGCTGTAAGACAATTTTTAATGTGTTAGAAGTTATATGCACAAAAACTAATGTTAGAGCTTCAATGCTCAAGATTGTCAGTTTACAGGTTTCTGAGTCCAGTAATGTTGAAATAGTGCTTCTGTTCAAATGAAGGGAAACATAGCCCAAATCTGCTCAAAAGCTTGTTTCTCTATTAGAGAAAGCTGCTTCATTCAATTTTCAGTGCAAATCTTGCCAAACTGACAGATGCTTATGTCTTATGAAATAAAATGTTTTCTGCAATGCTGTAAGACAATTTTTAATGTGTTAGAAGTTATATGCACAAAAACTAATGTTAGAGCTTCAATGCTCAAGATTGTCAGTTTACAGGTTTCTGAGTCCAGTAATGTTGAAATAGTGCTTCTGTTCAAATGAAGTGAAATCTAGCCCAAATCTGCTCAAAAGCTTGTCTCTCTATTAGAGAAAGCTGCTTCATTCAATGTTCAGTGCAAATCTAGCCAAACTGACAGATGCTTATGTCTTATGAAATAAAATGTTTTCTGCAATGCTGTAAGACAGTATTTAATGTGTTAGAAGTTATATGCACAAAAAGTTATTTTAGGACTTCAATGCTCAAGATGGTCAGTTTACAGGTTTCTGATTCCAGTAATGTTGAAATAGTGCTTCTGTTCAAATGAAGTGAAATCTAGCCCAAATCTGCTCAAAAGCTTGTCTCTCTATTAGAGAAAGCTGCTTCATTCAATGTTCAGTGCAAATCTAGCCAAACTGACAGATGCTTATGTCTTATGAAATAAAATGTTTTCTGCAATGCTGTAAGACAGTTTTTAATGTGTTAGAAGTTATATGCAGAAAAAGTTATTTTAGGACTTCAATGCTCAAGATGGTCAGTTTACAGGTTTCTGAGTCCAGTAATGTTGAAATAGTGCTTCTGTTCAAATGAAGTGAAATCTAGCCCAAATCTGCTCAAAAGCTTGTCTCTCTATTAGAGAAAGCTGCTTCATTCAATATTCAGTGCAAATCTTGCCAAACTGAAAGAAGCTTATGCCTTATGAAATAAAATGTTTTTGCAATGCTGTAAGACAGTTTTTAATGTGTTAGAAGTTATATGCACAAAAAGGTATTTTAGGACTTCAATGCTCAAGATTGTCAGTTTACAGGTTTCTGAGTCCAGTAATGTTGAAATAGTGCTTCTGTTCAAATGAAGTGAAATCTAGCCCAAATCTGCTCAAAAGCTTGTCTCTCTATTAGAGAAAGCTGCTTCATTCAATGTTCAGTGCAAATCTTGCCAAACTGAAAGATGCTAATGTCTTATGAAATAAAATGTTTTCTGCAATGCTGTAAGACAGTTTTTAATGTGTTAGAAGTTATATGCACAAAAACTAATGTTAGAGCTTCAATGCTCAAGATTGTCAGTTTACAGGTTTCTGAGTCCAGTAATGTTGAAAAAGTGCTTCTGTTCAAATGAAGGGAAACATAGCCCAAATCTGCTCAAAAGCTTGTCTCTCTATTAGAGAAAGCTGCTTCATTCAATATTCAGTGCAAATCTTGCCAAACTGAAAGATGCTAATGTCTTATGAAATAAAATGTTTTCTGCAATGCTGTAAGACAGTTTTTAATGTGTTAGAAGTTATATGCACAAAAAGTTATTTTAGGACTTCATTGTTCAAGATGGTCAGTTTACAGGTTTCTGAGTCCAGTAATGTTGAAATAGTGCTTCTGTTCAAATGAAGTGAAATCTAGCCCAAATCTGCTAAAAAGCTTCTCTCTCTGTGAGATAGAGCTGCTTCATTCAATGTTCAGTGCAAATCTTGCCAAACTGAAAGATGCTTATGTCTTATGAAATACAATGTTTTCTGCAATGCTGTAAGACAGATTTTAATGTGTTAGAAGTTATATGCACAAAAACTAATGTTAGAGCTTCAATGCTCAAGATTGTCAGTTTACAGGTTTCTGAGTCCAGTAATGTTGAAATAGTGCTTCTGTTCAAATGAAGGGAAACATAGCCCAAATCTGCTCAAAAGCTTGTCTCTCTATTAGAGAAAGCTGCTTCATTCAATATTCAGTGCAAATCTTGCCAAACTGAAAGATGCTAATGCCTTATGAAATACAATGTTTTTGCAATGCTGTAAGACAGTTTTTAATGTGTTAGAAGTTATATGCACAAAAACTTATGTTAGGACTTTAATGCTCAAGATTGTCAGTTTACAGGTTTCTGAGTCCAGTAATGTTGAAATAGTGCTTCTGTTCAAATGAAGGGAAACATAGCCCAAATCTGCTCAAAAGCTTGTTTCTCTATTAGAGAAAGCTGCTTCATTCAATATTCAGTGCAAATCTTGCCAAACTGACAGATGCTTATGTCTTATGAAATAAAATGTTTTCTGCAATGCTGTAAGACAGTTTTTAATGTGTTAGAAGTTATATGCAGAAAAAGTTATTTTAGGACTTCAATGCTTAAGATGGTCAGTTTACAGGTTTCTGAGTCCAGTAAAGTTGAAATAGTGCTTCTGTTCAAATGAAGTGAAATCTAGCCCAAATCTGCTCAAAAGCTTGTCTCTCTATTAGAGAAAGCTGCTTCATTCAATGTTCAGTGCAAATCTAGCCAAACTGACAGATGCTTATGTCTTATGAAATAAAATGTTTTCTGCAATGCTGTAAGACAGTTTTTAATGTGTTAGAAGTTATATGCACAAAAAGTTATTTTAGAGCTTCAATGCTCAAGATTGTCAGTTTACAGATTTCTGAGTCCAGTAATGTTGAAATAGTGCTTCTGTTCAAATGAAGTTAAATCTAGCCCAAATCTGCTCAAAAGCTTGTCTCTCTATTAGGGAAAGCTGCTTCATTCAATGTTCAGTGCAAATCTAGCCAAACTGACAGATGCTTATGTCTTATGAAATAAAATGTTTTCTGCAATGCTGTAAGACAGTTTTTAATGTGTTAGAAGTTATATGCACAAAAACTAATGTTAGAGCTTCAATGCTCAAGATTGTCAGTTTACAGTTTTCTGAGTCCAGTAATGTTGAAATAGTGCTTCTGTTCAAATGAAGTGAAATCTAGCCCAAATCTGCTCAAAAGCTTGTCTCTCTATTAGAGAAAGCTGCTTCATTCAATGTTCAGTGCAAATCTAGCCAAACTGACAGATGCTTATGTCTTATGAAATAAAATGTTTTCTGCAATGCTGTAAGACAGTATTTAATGTGTTAGAAGTTATATGCACAAAAAGTTATTTTAGGACTTCAATGCTCAAGATGGTCAGTTTACAGGTTTCTGATTCCAGTAATGTTGAAATAGTGCTTCTGTTCAAATGAAGTGAAATCTAGCCCAAATCTGCTCAAAAGCTTGTCTCTCTATTAGAGAAAGCTGCTTCATTCAATGTTCAGTGCAAATCTAGCCAAACTGACAGATGCTTATGTCTTATGAAATAAAATGTTTTCTGCAATGCTGTAAGACAGTTTTTAATGTGTTAGAAGTTATATGCAGAAAAAGTTATTTTAGGACTTCAATGCTCAAGATGGTCAGTTTACAGGTTTCTGAGTCCAGTAATGTTGAAATAGTGCTTCTGTTCAAATGAAGTGAAATCTAGCCCAAATCTGCTCAAAAGCTTGTCTCTCTATTAGAGAAAGCTGCTTCATTCAATATTCAGTGCAAATCTTGCCAAACTGAAAGAAGCTTATGCCTTATGAAATAAAATGTTTTTGCAATGCTGTAAGACAGTTTTTAATGTGTTAGAAGTTATATGCACAAAAAGGTATTTTAGGACTTCAATGCTCAAGATTGTCAGTTTACAGGTTTCTGAGTCCAGTAATGTTGAAATAGTGCTTCTGTTCAAATGAAGTGAAATCTAGCCCAAATCTGCTCAAAAGCTTGTCTCTCTATTAGAGAAAGCTGCTTCATTCAATGTTCAGTGCAAATCTAGCCAAACTGACAGATGCTTATGTCTTATGAAATAAAATGTTTTCTGCAATGCTGTAAGACAGTTTTTAATGTGTTAGAAGTAATATGCACAAAAAGTTATTTTAGGACTTCAATGCTCAAGATTGTCAGTTTACAGGTTTCTGAGTTCAGTAATGTTGAAATAGTGCTTCTGTTCAAATGAAGTGAAATCTAGCCCAAATCTGCTAAAAAGCTTCTCTCTCTGTGAGATAGAGCTGCTTCATTCAATGTTCAGTGCAAATCTTGCCAAACTGAAAGATGCTTATGTCTTATGAAATACAATGTTTTCTGCAATGCTGTAAGACAGTTTTTAATGTGTTAGAAGTTATATGCACAAAAACTAATGTTAGAGCTTCAATGCTCAAGATTGTCAGTTTACAGGTTTCTGAGTCCAGTAATGTTGAAATAGTGCTTCTGTTCAAATGAAGGGAAACATAGCCCAAATCTGCTCAAAAGCTTGTCTCTCTATTAGAGAAAGCTGCTTCATTCAATATTCAGTGCAAATCTTGCCAAACTGAAAGATGCTAATGTCTTATGAAATAAAATGTTTTCTGCAATGCTGTAAGACAGTTTTTAATGTGTTAGAAGTTATATGCACAAAAAGTAATTTTAGGACTTCATTGTTCAAGATGGTCAGTTTACAGGTTTCTGAGTCCAGTAATGTTGAAATAGTGCTTCTGTTCAAATGAAGTGAAATCTAGCCCAAATCTGCTAAAAAGCTTCTCTCTCTGTGAGATAGAGCTGCTTCATTCAATGTTCAGTGCAAATCTTGCCAAACTGAAAGATGCTTATGTCTTATGAAATACAATGTTTTCTGCAATGCTGTAAGACAGATTTTAATGTGTTAGAAGTTATATGCACAAAAACTAATGTTAGAGCTTCAATGCTCAAGATTGTCAGTTTACAGGTTTCTGAGTCCAGTAATGTTGAAATAGTGCTTCTGTTCAAATGAAGGGAAACATAGCCCAAATCTGCTCAAAAGCTTGTCTCTCTATTAGAGAAAGCTGCTTCATTCAATATTCAGTGCAAATCTTGCCAAACTGAAAGATGCTAATGCCTTATGAAATACAATGTTTTTGCAATGCTGTAAGACAGTTTTTAATGTGTTAGAAGTTATATGCACAAAAACTTATGTTAGGACTTTAATGCTCAAGATTGTCAGTTTACAGGTTTCTGAGTCCAGTAATGTTGAAATAGTGCTTCTGTTCAAATGAAGTGAAATCTAGCCCAAATCTGCTCAAAAGCTTGTCTCTCTATTAGAGAAAGCTGCTTCATTCAATGTTCAGTGCAAATCTAGCCAAACTGACAGATGCTTATGTCTTATGAAATAAAATGTTTTCTGCAATGCTGTAAGACAGTTTTTAATGTGTTAGAAGTTATATGCAGAAAAAGTTATTTTAGGACTTCAATGCTCAAGATGGTCAGTTTACAGGTTTCTGAGTCCAGTAATGTTGAAATAGTGCTTCTGTTCAAATGAAGTGAAATCTAGCCCAAATCTGCTCAAAAGCTTGTCTCTCTATTAGAGAAAGCTGCTTCATTCAATATTCAGTGCAAATCAAGCCAAACTGACAGATGCTTATGTCTTATGAAATAAAATGTTTTCTGCAATGCTGTAAGACAGTTTTTAATGTGTTAGAAGTTATATGCACAAAAAGGTATTTTAGGACTTCAATGCTCAAGATTGTCAGTTTACAGGTTTCTGAGTCCAGTGATGTTGAAATAGTGCTTCTGTTCAAATGAAGTGAAATCTAGCCCAAATCTGCTCAAAAGCTTGTCTCTCTATTAGAGAAAGCTGCTTCATTCAATGTTCAGTGCAAATCTAGCCAAACTGACAGATGCTTATGTCTTATGAAATAAAATGTTTTCTGCAATGCTGTAAGACAGTTTTTAATGTGTTAGAAGTTATATGCAGAAAAAGTTATTTTAGGACTTCAATGCTCAAGATGGTCAGTTTACAGGTTTCTGAGTCCAGTAATGTTGAAATAGTGCTTCTGTTCAAATGAAGTGAAATTTAGCCCAAATCTGCTCAAAAGCTTGTCTCTCTATTAGAGAAAGCTGCTTCATTCAATGTTCAGTGCAAATCTAGCCAAACTGACAGATGCTTATGTCTTATGAAATAAAATGTTTTCTGCAATGCTGTAAGACAGTTTTTAATGTGTTAGAAGTTATATGCAGAAAAAGTTATTGTAGGACTTCAATGCTCAAGATGGTCAGTTTACAGGTTTCTGAGTCCAGTAATGTTGAAATAGTGCTTCTGTTCAAATGAAGTGAAATCTAGCCCAAATCTGCTCAAAAGCTTGTCTCTCAATTAGAGAAAGCTGCTTCATTCAATGTTCAGTGCAAATCTAGCCAAACTGACAGATGCTTATGTCTTATGAAATAAAATGTTTTCTGCAATGCTGTAAGACAGTTTTTAATGTGTTAGAAGTTATATGCAGAAAAAGTTATTTTAGGACTTCAATGCTCAAGATTGTCAGTTTACAGGTTTCTGAGTCCAGTAATGTTGAAATAGTGCTTCTGTTCAAATGAAGTGAAATCTAGCCCAAATCTGCTCAAAAGCTTGTCTCTCAATTAGAGAAAGCTGCTTCATTCAATATTCAGTGCAAATCTAGCCAAACTGACAGATGCTTATGTCTTATGAAATAAAATGTTTTTGCAATGCTGTAAGACAGTTTTTAATGTGTTAGAAGTTATATGCACAAAAAGGTATTTTAGGACTTCAATGCTCAAGATTGTCAGTTTACAGGTTTCTGAGTCCAGTAATGTTGAAATAGTGCTTCTGTTCAAATGAAGTGAAATCTAGCCCAAATCTGCTCAAAAGCTTGTCTCTCTATTAGGGAAAGCTGCTTCATTCAATGTTCAGTGCAAATCTAGCCAAACTGACAGATGCTTATGTCTTATGAAATAAAATGTTTTCTGCAATGCTGTAAGACAGTTTTTAATGTGTTAGAAGTTATATGCAGAAAAAGTTATTTTAGGACTTCAATGCTCAAGATGGTCAGTTTACAGGTTTCTGATTCCAGTAATGTTGAAATAGTGCTTGTGTTCAAATGAAGTGAAATCTAGCCCAAATCTGCTCAAAAGCTTGTCTCTCTATTAGGGAAAGCTGCTTCATTCAATGTTCAGTGCAAATCTAGCCAAACTGACAGATGCTTATGTCTTATGAAATAAAATGTTTTCTGCAATGCTGTAAGACAGTTTTTAATGTGTTAGAAGTTATATGCACAAAAACTAATGTTAGAGCTTCAATGCTCAAGATTGTCAGTTTACAGGTTTCTGAGTCCAGTAATGTTGAAATAGTGCTTCTGTTCAAATGAAGTGAAATCTAGCCCAAATCTGCTCAAAAGCTTGTCTCTCTATTAGAGAAAGCTGCTTCATTCAATGTTCAGTGCAAATCTAGCCAAACTGACAGATGCTTATGTCTTATGAAATAAAATGTTTTCTGCAATGCTGTAAGACAGTATTTAATGTGTTAGAAGTTATATGCACAAAAAGTTATTTTAGGACTTCAATGCTCAAGATGGTCAGTTTACAGGTTTCTGATTCCAGTAATGTTGAAATAGTGCTTCTGTTCAAATGAAGTGAAATCTAGCCCAAATCTGCTCAAAAGCTTGTCTCTCTATTAGAGAAAGCTGCTTCATTCAATGTTCAGTGCAAATCTAGCCAAACTGACAGATGCTTATGTCTTATGAAATAAAATGTTTTCTGCAATGCTGTAAGACAGTTTTTAATGTGTTAGAAGTTATATGCAGAAAAAGTTATTTTAGGACTTCAATGCTCAAGATGGTCAGTTTACAGGTTTCTGAGTCCAGTAATGTTGAAATAGTGCTTCTGTTCAAATGAAGTGAAATCTAGCCCAAATCTGCTCAAAAGCTTGTCTCTCTATTAGAGAAAGCTGCTTCATTCAATATTCAGTGCAAATCTTGCCAAACTGAAAGAAGCTTATGCCTTATGAAATAAAATGTTTTTGCAATGCTGTAAGACAGTTTTTAATGTGTAAGAAGTTATATGCACAAAAAGGTATTTTAGGACTTCAATGCTCAAGATTGTCAGTTTACAGGTTTCTGAGTCCAGTAATGTTGAAATAGTGCTTCTGTTCAAATGAAGTGAAATCTAGCCCAAATCTGCTCAAAAGCTTGTCTCTCTATTAGAGAAAGCTGCTTCATTCAATGTTCAGTGCAAATCTAGCCAAACTGACAGATGCTTATGTCTTATGAAATAAAATGTTTTCTGCAATGCTGTAAGACAGTTTTTAATGTGTTAGAAGTTATATGCAGAAAAAGTTATTTTAGGACTTCAATGCTCAAGATGGTCAGTTTACAGGTTTCTGAGTCCAGTAATGTTGAAATAGTGCTTCTGTTCAAATGAAGTGAAATCTAGCCCAAATCTGCTCAAAAGCTTGTCTCTCTATTAGAGAAAGCTGCTTCATTCAATATTCAGTGCAAATCTAGCCAAACTGACAGATGCTTATGTCTTATGAAATAAAATGTTTTCTGCAATGCTGTAAGACAGTTTTTAATGTGTTAGAAGTTATATGCACAAAAAGGTATTTTAGGACTTCAATGCTCAAGATTGTCAGTTTACAGGTTTCTGAGTCCAGTAATGTTGAAATAGTGCTTCTGTTCAAATGAAGTGAAATCTAGCCCAAATCTGCTCAAAAGCTTGTCTCTCTATTAGAGAAAGCTGCTTCATTCAATGTTCAGTGCAAATCTAGCCAAACTGACAGATGCTTATGTCTTATGAAATAAAATGTTTTCTGCAATGCTGTAAGACAGTTTTTAATGTGTTAGAAGTTATATGCAGAAAAAGTTATTTTAGGACTTCAATGCTCAAGATGGTCAGTTTACAGGTTTCTGAGTCCAGTAATGTTGAAATAGTGCTTCTGTTCAAATGAAGTGAAATTTAGCCCAAATCTGCTCAAAAGCTTGTCTCTCTATTAGAGAAAGCTGCTTCATTCAATGTTCAGTGCAAATCTAGCCAAACTGACAGATGCTTATGTCTTATGAAATAAAATGTTTTCTGCAATGCTGTAAGACAGTTTTTAATGTGTTAGAAGTTATATGCACAAAAAGTTATTTTAGGACTTCAATGCTCAAGATGGTCAGTTTACAGGTTTCTGAGTCCAGTAATGTTGAAATAGTGCTTCTGTTCAAATGAAGTGAAATCTAGCCCAAATCTGCTCAAAAGCTTGTCTCTCAATTAGAGAAAGCTGCTTCATTCAATATTCAGTGCAAATCTAGCCAAACTGACAGATGCTTATGTCTTATGAAATAAAATGTTTTTGCAATGCTGTAAGACAGTTTTTAATGTGTTAGAAGTTATATGCACAAAAAGGTATTTTAGGACTTCAATGCTCAAGATTGTCAGTTTACAGGTTTCTGAGTCCAGTAATGTTGAAATAGTGCTTCTGTTCAAATGAAGTGAAATCTAGCCCAAATCTGCTCAAAAGCTTGTCTCTCAATTAGAGAAAGCTGCTTCATTCAATATTCAGTGCAAATCTAGCCAAACTGACAGATGCTTATGTCTTATGAAATAAAATGTTTTTGCAATGCTGTAAGACAGTTTTTAATGTGTTAGAAGTTATATGCACAAAAAGGTATTTTAGGACTTCAATGCTCAAGATTGTCAGTTTACAGGTTTCTGAGTCCAGTAATGTTGAAATAGTGCTTCTGTTCAAATGAAGTGAAATCTAGCCCAAATCTGCTCAAAAGCTTGTCTCTCTATTAGGGAAAGCTGCTTCATTCAATGTTCAGTGCAAATCTAGCCAAACTGACAGATGCTTATGTCTTATGAAATAAAATGTTTTCTGCAATGCTGTAAGACAGTTTTTAATGTGTTAGAAGTTATATGCACAAAAAGTTATTTTAGGACTTCAATGCTCAAGATGGTCAGTTTACAGGTTTCTGAGTCCAGTAATGTTGAAATAGTGCTTCTGTTCAAATGAAGTGAAATCTAGCCCAAATCTGCTCAAAAGCTTGTCTCTCTATTAGAGAAAGCTGCTTCATTCAATATTCAGTGCAAATCTAGCCAAACTGACAGATGCTTATGTCTTATGAAATAAAATGTTTTCTGCAATGCTGTAAGACAGTTTTTAATGTGTTAGAAGTTATATGCACAAAAAGGTATTTTAGGACTTCAATGCTCAAGATTGTCAGTTTACAGTTTTCTGAGTCCAGTAATGTTGAAATAGTGCTTCTGTTCAAATGAAGTGAAATCTAGCCCAATCTGCTCAAAAGCTTGTCTCTCTATTAGAGAAAGCTGCTTCATTCAATGTTCAGTGCAAATCTAGCCAAACTGACAGATGCTTATGTCTTATGAAATAAAATGTTTTCTGCAATGCTGTAAGACAGTTTTTAATGTGTTAGAAGTTATATGCAGAAAAAGTTATTTTAGGACTTCAATGCTCAAGATGGTCAGTTTACAGGTTTCTGATTCCAGTAATGTTGAAATAGTGCTTGTGTTCAAATGAAGTGAAATCTAGCCCAAATCTGCTCAAAAGCTTGTCTCTCTATTAGAGAAAGCTGCTTCATTCAATGTTCAGTGCAAATCTAGCCAAACTGACAGATGCTTATGTCTTATGAAATAAAATGTTTTCTGCAATGCTGTAAGACAGTTTTTAATGTGTTAGAAGTTATATGCAGAAAAAGTTATTTTAGGACTTCAATGCTCAAGATGGTCAGTTTACAGGTTTCTGAGTCCAGTAATGTTGAAATAGTGCTTCTATTCAAATGAAGTGAAATCTAGCCCAAATCTGCTCAATAGCTTGTCTCTCTATTAGAGAAAGCTGCTTCATTCAATATTCAGTGCAAATCTTGCCAAACTGAAAGAAGCTTATGCCTTATGAAATACAATGTTTTTGCAATGCTGTAAGACAGTTTTTAATGTGTTAGAAGTTATATGCACAAAAAGGTATTTTAGGACTTCAATGCTCAAGATTGTCAGTTTACAGGTTTCTGAGTCCAGTAATGTTGAAATAGTGCTTCTGTTCAAATGAAGTGAAATCTAGCCCAAATCTGCTCAAAAGCTTGTCTCTCTATTAGAGAAAGCTGCTTCATTCAATGTTCAGTGCAAATCTAGCCAAACTGACAGATGCTTATGTCTTATGAAATAAAATGTTTTCTGCAATGCTGTAAGACAGTTTTTAATGTGTTAGAAGTTATATGCACAAAAAGTTATTTTAGAGCTTCAATGCTCAAGATTGTCAGTTTACAGGTTTCTGAGTCCAGTAATGTTGAAATAGTGCTTCTGTTCAAATGAAGTTAAATCTAGCCCAAATCTGCTCAAAAGCTTGTCTCTCTATTAGGGAAAGCTGCTTCATTCAATGTTCAGTGCAAATCTAGCCAAACTGACAGATGCTTATGTCTTATGAAATAAAATGTTTTCTGCAATGCTGTAAGACAGTTTTTAATGTGTTAGAAGTTATATGCACAAAAACTAATGTTAGAGCTTCAATGCTCAAGATTGTCAGTTTACAGGTTTCTGAGTCCAGTAATGTTGAAATAGTGCTTCTGTTCAAATGAAGTGAAATCTAGCCCAAATCTGCTCAAAAGCTTGTCTCTCTATTAGAGAAAGCTGCTTCATTCAATGTTCAGTGCAAATCTAGCCAAACTGACGGATGCTTATGTCTTATGAAATAAAATGTTTTCTGCAATGCTGTAAGACAGTATTTAATGTGTTAGAAGTTATATGCACAAAAAGTTATTTTAGGACTTCAATGCTCAAGATGGTCAGTTTACAGGTTTCTGATTCCAGTAATGTTGAAATAGTGCTTCTGTTCAAATGAAGTGAAATCTAGCCCAAATCTGCTCAAAAGCTTGTCTCTCTATTAGAGAAAGCTGCTTCATTCAATGTTCAGTGCAAATCTAGCCAAACTGACAGATGCTTATGTCTTATGAAATAAAATGTTTTCTGCAATGCTGTAAGACAGTTTTTAATGTGTTAGAAGTTATAATGCAGAAAAAGTTATTTTAGGACTTCAATGCTCAAGATGGTCAGTTTACAGGTTTCTGAGTCCAGTAATGTTGAAATAGTGCTTCTGTTCAAATGAAGTGAAATCTAGCCCAAATCTGCTCAAAAGCTTGTCTCTCTATTAGAGAAAGCTGCTTCATTCAATATTCAGTGCAAATCTTGCCAAACTGAAAGAAGCTTATGCCTTATGAAATAAAATGTTTTTGCAATGCTGTAAGACAGTTTTTAATGTGTTAGAAGTTATATGCACAAAAAGGTATTTTAGGACTTCAATGCTCAAGATTGTCAGTTTACAGGTTTCTGAGTCCAGTAATGTTGAAATAGTGCTTCTGTTCAAATGAAGTGAAATCTAGCCCAAATCTGCTCAAAAGCTTGTCTCTCTATTAGAGAAAGCTGCTTCATTCAATGTTCAGTGCAAATCTAGCCAAACTGACAGATGCTTATGTCTTATGAAATAAAATGTTTTCTGCAATGCTGTAAGACAGTATTTAATGTGTTAGAAGTTATATGCACAAAAAGTTATTTTAGGACTTCAATGCTCAAGATGGTCAGTTTACAGGTTTCTGATTCCAGTAATGTTGAAATAGTGCTTCTGTTCAAATGAAGTGAAATCTAGCCCAAATCTGCTCAAAAGCTTGTCTCTCTATTAGAGAAAGCTGCTTCATTCAATGTTCAGTGCAAATCTAGCCAAACTGACAGATGCTTATGTCTTATGAAATAAAATGTTTTCTGCAATGCTGTAAGACAGTTTTTAATGTGTTAGAAGTTATATGCACAAAAAGGTATTTTAGGACTTCAATGCTCAAGATTGTCAGTTTACAGGTTTCTGAGTCCAGTAATGTTGAAATAGTGCTTCTGTTCAAATGAAGTGAAATCTAGCCCAAATCTGCTCAAAAGCTTGTCTCTCTATTAGAGAAAGCTGCTTCATTCAATGTTCAGTGCAAATCTAGCCAAACTGACAGATGCTTATGTCTTATGAAATAAAATGTTTTCTGCAATGCTGTAAGACAGTTTTTAATGTGTTAGAAGTTATATGCACAAAAAGTTATTTTAGGACTTCAATGCTCAAGATTGTCAGTTTACAGGTTTCTGAGTTCAGTAATGTTGAAATAGTGCTTCTGTTCAAATGAAGTGAAATCTAGCCCAAATCTGCTAAAAAGCTTCTCTCTCTGTGAGATAGAGCTGCTTAATTCAATGTTCAGTGCAAATCTTGCCAAACTGAAAGATGCTTATGTCTTATGAAATACAATGTTTTCTGCAATGCTGTAAGACAGTATTTAATGTGTTAGAAGTTATATGCACAAAAAGTTATTTTAGGACTTCAATGCTCAAGATTGTCAGTTTACAGGTTTCTGAGTTCAGTAATGTTGAAATAGTGCTTCTGTTCAAATGAAGTGAAATCTAGCCCAAATCTGCTAAAAAGCTTCTCTCTCTGTGAGATAGAGCTGCTTCATTCAATGTTCAGTGCAAATCTTGCCAAACTGAAAGATGCTTATGTCTTATGAAATACAATGTTTTCTGCAATGCTGTAAGACAGTTTTTAATGTGTTAGAAGTTATATGCACAAAAACTAATGTTAGAGCTTCAATGCTCAAGATTGTCAGTTTACAGGTTTCTGAGTCCAGTAATGTTGAAATAGTGCTTCTGTTCAAATTAAGTGAAATCTAGCCCAAATCTGCTCAAAAGCTTGTCTCTCTATTAGAGAAAGCTGCTTCATTCAATGTTCAGTGCAAATCTAGCCAAACTGACAGATGCTTATGTCTTATGAAATAAAATGTTTTCTGCAATGCTGTAAGACAGTTTTTAATGTGTTAGAAGTTATATGCACAAAAAGTTATTTTAGGACTTCAATGCTCAAGATGGTCAGTTTACAGGTTTCTGAGTCCAGTAATGTTGAAATAGTGCTTCTCTTCAAATGAAGTGAAATCTAGCCCAAATCTGCTCAAAAGCTTGTCTCTCTATTAGAGAAAGCTGCTTCATTCAATGTTCAGTGCAAATCTAGCCAAACTGACAGATGCTTATGTCTTATGAAATAAAATGTTTTCTGCAATGCTGTAAGACAGTTTTTAATGTGTTAGAAGTTATATGCACAAAAAGTTATTTTAGGACTTTAATGCTCAAGATGGTCAGTTTACAGGTTTCTGAGTTCAGTAATGTTGAAATAGTGCTTCTGTTCAAATGAAGTGAAATCTAGCCCAAATCTGCTAAAAAGCTTCTCTCTCTGTGAGATAGAGCTGCTTCATTCAATGTTCAGTGCAAATCTTGCCAAACTGAAAGATGCTTATGTCTTATGAAATACAATGTTTTCTGCAATGCTGTAAGACAGTTTTTAATGTGTTAGAAGTTATATGCACAAAAACTTATGTTAGGACTTTAATGCTCAAGATTGTCAGTTTACAGGTTTCTGAGTCCAGTAATGTTGAAATAGTGCTTCTGTTCAAATGAAGTGAAATCTAGCCCAAATCTGCTCAAAAGCTTGTTTCTCTATTAGAGAAAGCTTCTTCATTCAATGTTCAGTGCAAATCTAGCCAAACTGACAGATGCTTATGTCTTATGAAATAAAATGTTTTCTGCAATGCTGTAAGACAGTTTTTAATGTGTTAGAAGTTATATGCAGAAAAAGTTATTTTAGGACTTCAATGCTCAAGATGGTCAGTTTACAGGTTTCTGAGTCCAGTAATGTTGAAATAGTGCTTCTGTTCAAATGAAGTGAAATCTAGCCCAAATCTGCTCAAAAGCTTGTCTCTCTATTAGAGAAAGCTGCTTCATTCAATATTCAGTGCAAATCTAGCCAAACTGACAGATGCTTATGTCTTATGAAATAAAATGTTTTCTGCAATGCTGTAAGACAGTTTTTAATGTGTTAGAAGTTATATGCACAAAAAGTTATTTTAGAGCTTCAATGCTCAAGATTGTCAGTTTACAGGTTTCTGAGTTCAGTAATGTTGAAATAGTGCTTCTGTTCAAATGAAGTGAAATCTAGCCCAAATCTGCTAAAAAGCTTCTCTCTCTGTGAGATAGAGCTGCTTCATTCAATGTTCAGTGCAAATCTTGCCAAACTGAAACATGCTTATGTCTTATGAAATACAATGTTTTCTGCAATGCTGTAAGACAGTTTTTAATGTGTTAGAAGTTATATGCACAAAAACTAATGTTAGAGCTTTAATGCTCAAGATTGTCAGTTTACAGGTTTCTGAGTCCAGTAATGTTGAAATAGTGCTTCTGTTCAAATGAAGGAAAACATAGCCCAAATCTGCTCAAAAGCTTGTCTCTCTATTAGAGAAAGCTGCTTCATTCAATATTCAGTGCAAATCTTGCCAAACTGAAAGATGCTAATGTCTTATGAAATAAAATGTTTTCTGCAATGCTGTAAGACAGTTTTAATGTGTTAGAAGTTATATGCACAAAAAGTTATTTTAGGACTTTAATGCTCAAGATGGTCAGTTTACAGGTTTCTGAGTTCAGTAATGTTGAAATAGTGCTTCTGTTCAAATGAAGTGAAATCTAGCCCAAATCTGCTAAAAAGCTTCTCTCTCTGTGAGATAGAGCTGCTTCATTCAATGTTCAGTGCAAATCTTGCCAAACTGAAAGATGCTTATGTCTTATGAAATACAATGTTTTCTGCAATGCTGTAAGACAGTTTTTAATGTGTTAGAAGTTATATGCACAAAAACTAATGTTAGAGCTTCAATGCTCAAGATTGTCAGTTTACAGGTTTCTGAGTCTAGTAATGTTGAAATAGTGCTTCTGTTCAAATGAAGGGAAACATAGCCCAAATCTGCTCAAAAGCTTGTCTCTCTATTAGAGAAAGCTGCTTCATTCAATATTCAGTGCAAATCTTGCCAAACTGAAAGATGCTAATGCCTTATGAAATACAATGTTTTTGCAATGCTGTAAGACAGTTTTTAGTGTGTTAGAAGTTATATGCACAAAAACTTATGTTAGGACTTTAATGCTCAAGATTGTCAGTTTACAGGTTTCTGAGTCCAGTAATGTTGAAATAGTGCTTCTGTTCAAATGAAGTGAAATCTAGCCCAAATCTGCTCAAAAGCTTGTCTCTCTATTAGAGAAAGCTGCTTCATTCAATGTTCAGTGCAAATCTAGCCAAACTGACAGATGCTTATGTCTTATGAAATAAAATGTTTTCTGCAATGCTGTAAGACAGTTTTTAATGTGTTAGAAGTTATATGCACAAAAACTAATGTTAGAGCTTCAATGCTCAAGATTGTCAGTTTACAGGTTTCTGAGTCCAGTAATGTTGAAATAGTGCTTCTGTTCAAATGAAGTGAAATCTAGCCCAAATCTGCTCAAAAGCTTGTCTCTCTATTAGAGAAAGCTGCTTCATTCAATGTTCAGTGCAAATCTAGCCAAACTGACAGATGCTTATGTCTTATGAAATAAAATGTTTTCTGCAATGCTGTAAGACAGTATTTAATGTGTTAGAAGTTATATGCACAAAAAGTTATTTTAGGACTTCAATGCTCAAGATGGTCAGTTTACAGGTTTCTGATTCCAGTAATGTTGAAATAGTGCTTCTGTTCAAATGAAGTGAAATCTAGCCCAAATCTGCTCAAAAGCTTGTCTCTCTATTAGAGAAAGCTGCTTCATTCAATGTTCAGTGCAAATCTAGCCAAACTGACAGATGCTTATGTCTTATGAAATAAAATGTTTTCTGCAATGCTGTAAGACAGTTTTTAATGTGTTAGAAGTTATATGCAGAAAAAGTTATTTTAGGACTTCAATGCTCAAGATGGTCAGTTTACAGGTTTCTGAGTCCAGTAATGTTGAAATAGTGCTTCTGTTCAAATGAAGTGAAATCTAGCCCAAATCTGCTCAAAAGCTTGTCTCTCTATTAGAGAAAGCTGCTTCATTCAATATTCAGTGCAAATCTTGCCAAACTGAAAGAAGCTTATGCCTTATGAAATAAAATGTTTTTGCAATGCTGTAAGACAGTTTTTAATGTGTAAGAAGTTATATGCACAAAAAGGTATTTTAGGACTTCAATGCTCAAGATTGTCAGTTTACAGGTTTCTGAGTCCAGTAATGTTGAAATAGTGCTTCTGTTCAAATGAAGTGAAATCTAGCCCAAATCTGCTCAAAAGCTTGTCTCTCTATTAGAGAAAGCTGCTTCATTCAATGTTCAGTGCAAATCTAGCCAAACTGACAGATGCTTATGTCTTATGAAATAAAATGTTTTCTGCAATGCTGTAAGACAGTTTTTAATGTGTTAGAAGTTATATGCAGAAAAAGTTATTTTAGGACTTCAATGCTCAAGATGGTCAGTTTACAGGTTTCTGAGTCCAGTAATGTTGAAATAGTGCTTCTGTTCAAATGAAGTGAAATCTAGCCCAAATCTGCTCAAAAGCTTGTCTCTCTATTAGAGAAAGCTGCTTCATTCAATATTCAGTGCAAATCTAGCCAAACTGACAGATGCTTATGTCTTATGAAATAAAATGTTTTCTGCAATGCTGTAAGACAGTTTTTAATGTGTTAGAAGTTATATGCACAAAAAGGTATTTTAGGACTTCAATGCTCAAGATTGTCAGTTTACAGGTTTCTGAGTCCAGTAATGTTGAAATAGTGCTTCTGTTCAAATGAAGTGAAATCTAGCCCAAATCTGCTCAAAAGCTTGTCTCTCTATTAGAGAAAGCTGCTTCATTCAATGTTCAGTGCAAATCTAGCCAAACTGACAGATGCTTATGTCTTATGAAATAAAATGTTTTCTGCAATGCTGTAAGACAGTTTTTAATGTGTTAGAAGTTATATGCAGAAAAAGTTATTTTAGGACTTCAATGCTCAAGATGGTCAGTTTACAGGTTTCTGAGTCCAGTAATGTTGAAATAGTGCTTCTGTTCAAATGAAGTGAAATTTAGCCCAAATCTGCTCAAAAGCTTGTCTCTCTATTAGAGAAAGCTGCTTCATTCAATGTTCAGTGCAAATCTAGCCAAACTGACAGATGCTTATGTCTTATGAAATAAAATGTTTTCTGCAATGCTGTAAGACAGTTTTTAATGTGTTAGAAGTTATATGCACAAAAAGTTATTTTAGGACTTCAATGCTCAAGATGGTCAGTTTACAGGTTTCTGAGTCCAGTAATGTTGAAATAGTGCTTCTGTTCAAATGAAGTGAAATCTAGCCCAAATCTGCTCAAAAGCTTGTCTCTCAATTAGAGAAAGCTGCTTCATTCAATATTCAGTGCAAATCTAGCCAAACTGACAGATGCTTATGTCTTATGAAATAAAATGTTTTTGCAATGCTGTAAGACAGTTTTTAATGTGTTAGAAGTTATATGAACAAAAAGGTATTTTAGGACTTCAATGCTCAAGATTGTCAGTTTACAGGTTTCTGAGTCCAGTAATGTTGAAATAGTGCTTCTGTTCAAATGAAGTGAAATCTAGCCCAAATCTGCTCAAAAGCTTGTCTCTCAATTAGAGAAAGCTGCTTCATTCAATATTCAGTGCAAATCTAGCCAAACTGACAGATGCTTATGTCTTATGAAATAAAATGTTTTTGCAATGCTGTAAGACAGTTTTTAATGTGTTAGAAGTTATATGCACAAAAAGGTATTTTAGGACTTCAATGCTCAAGATTGTCAGTTTACAGGTTTCTTAGTCCAGTAATGTTGAAATAGTGCTTCTGTTCAAATGAAGTGAAATCTAGCCCAAATCTGCTCAAAAGCTTGTCTCTCTATTAGGGAAAGCTGCTTCATTCAATGTTCAGTGCAAATCTAGCCAAACTGACAGATGCTTATGTCTTATGAAATAAAATGTTTTCTGCAATGCTGTAAGACAGTTTTTAATATGTTAGAAGTTATATGCACAAAAAGATATTTTAGGACTTCAATGCTCAAGATTGTCAGTTTACAGTTTTCTGAGTCCAGTAATGTTGAAATAGTGCTTCTGTTCAAATGAAGTGAAATCTAGCCCAATCTGCTCAAAAGCTTGTCTCTCTATTAGAGAAAGCTGCTTCATTCAATGTTCAGTGCAAATCTAGCCAAACTGACAGATGCTTATGTCTTATGAAATAAAATGTTTTCTGCAATGCTGTAAGACAGTTTTTAATGTGTTAGAAGTTATATGCAGAAAAAGTTATTTTAGGACTTCAATGCTCAAGATGGTCAGTTTACAGGTTTCTGAGTCCAGTAATGTTGAAATAGTGCTTCTGTTCAAATGAAGTGAAATCTAGCCCAAATCTGCTCAAAAGCTTGTCTCTCTATTAGGGAAAGCTGCTTCATTCAATGTTCAGTGCAAATCTAGCCAAACTGACAGATGCTTATGTCTTATGAAATAAAATGTTTTCTGCAATGCTGTAAGACAGTTTTTAATGTGTTAGAAGTTATATGCACAAAAAGTTATTTTAGGACTTCAATGCTCAAGATGGTCAGTTTACAGGTTTCTGAGTCCAGTAATGTTGAAATAGTGCTTCTGTTCAAATGAAGTGAAATCTAGCCCAAATCTGCTCAAAAGCTTGTCTCTCTATTAGAGAAAGCTGCTTCATTCAATATTCAGTGCAAATCTAGCCAAACTGACAGATGCTTATGTCTTATGAAATAAAATGTTTTCTGCAATGCTGTAAGACAGTTTTTAATGTGTTAGAAGTTATATGCACAAAAAGATATTTTAGGACTTCAATGCTCAAGATAGTCAGTTTACAGTTTTCTGAGTCCAGTAATGTTGAAATAGTGCTTCTGTTCAAATGAAGTGAAATCTAGCCCAATCTGCTCAAAAGCTTGTCTCTCTATTAGAGAAAGCTGCTTCATTCAATGTTCAGTGCAAATCTAGCCAAACTGACAGATGCTTATGTCTTATGAAATAAAATGTTTTCTGCAATGCTGTAAGACAGTTTTTAATGTGTTAGAAGTTATATGCAGAAAAAGTTATTTTAGGACTTCAATGCTCAAGATGGTCAGTTTACAGGTTTCTGATTCCAGTAATGTTGAAATAGTGCTTGTGTTCAAATGAAGTGAAATCTAGCCCAAATCTGCTCAAAAGCTTGTCTCTCTATTAGAGAAAGCTGCTTCATTCAATGTTCAGTGCAAATCTAGCCAAACTGACAGATGCTTATGTCTTATGAAATAAAATGTTTTCTGCAATGCTGTAAGACAGTTTTTAATGTGTTAGAAGTTATATGCAGAAAAAGTTATTTTAGGACTTCAATGCTCAAGATGGTCAGTTTACAGGTTTCTGAGTCCAGTAATGTTGAAATAGTGCTTCTATTCAAATGAAGTGAAATCTAGCCCAAATCTGCTCAATAGCTTGTCTCTCTATTAGAGAAAGCTGCTTCATTCAATATTCAGTGCAAATCTTGCCAAACTGAAAGAAGCTTATGCCTTATGAAATACAATGTTTTTGCAATGCTGTAAGACAGTTTTTAATGTGTTAGAAGTTATATGCACAAAAAGGTATTTTTAGGACTTCAATGCTCAAGATTGTCAGTTTACAGGTTTCTGAGTCCAGTAATGTTGAAATAGTGCTTCTGTTCAAATGAAGTGAAATCTAGCCCAAATCTGCTCAAAAGCTTGTCTCTCTATTAGAGAAAGCTGCTTCATTCAATGTTCAGTGCAAATCTAGCCAAACTGACAGATGCTTATGTCTTATGAAATAAAATGTTTTCTGCAATGCTGTAAGACAGTTTTTAATGTGTTAGAAGTTATATGCACAAAAAGTTATTTTAGAGCTTCAATGCTCAAGATTGTCAGTTTACAGGTTTCTGAGTCCAGTAATGTTGAAATAGTGCTTCTGTTCAAATGAAGTTAAATCTAGCCCAAATCTGCTCAAAAGCTTGTCTCTCTATTAGGGAAAGCTGCTTCATTCAATGTTCAGTGCAAATCTAGCCAAACTGACAGATGCTTATGTCTTATGAAATAAAATGTTTTCTGCAATGCTGTAAGACAGTTTTTAATGTGTTAGAAGTTATATGCACAAAAACTAATGTTAGAGCTTCAATGCTCAAGATTGTCAGTTTACAGGTTTCTGAGTCCAGTAATGTTGAAATAGTGCTTCTGTTCAAATGAAGTGAAATCTAGCCCAAATCTGCTCAAAAGCTTGTCTCTCTATTAGAGAAAGCTGCTTCATTCAATGTTCAGTGCAAATCTAGCCAAACTGACGGATGCTTATGTCTTATGAAATAAAATGTTTTCTGCAATGCTGTAAGACAGTATTTAATGTGTTAGAAGTTATATGCACAAAAAGTTATTTTAGGACTTCAATGCTCAAGATGGTCAGTTTACAGGTTTCTGAGTCCAGTAATGTTGAAATAGTGCTTCTGTTCAAATGAAGTGAAATCTAGCCCAAATCTGCTCAAAAGCTTGTCTCTCTATTAGAGAAAGCTGCTTCATTCAATATTCAGTGCAAATCTAGCCAAACTGACAGATGCTTATGTCTTATGAAATAAAATGTTTTCTGCAATGCTGTAAGACAGTTTTTAATGTGTTAGAAGTTATATGAACAAAAAGGTATTTTAGGACTTCAATGCTCAAGATTGTCAGTTTACAGGTTTCTGAGTCCAGTAATGTTGAAATAGTGCTTCTGTTCAAATGAAGTGAAATCTAGCCCAAATCTGCTCAAAAGCTTGTCTCTCAATTAGAGAAAGCTGCTTCATTCAATATTCAGTGCAAATCTAGCCAAACTGACAGATGCTTATGTCTTATGAAATAAAATGTTTTTGCAATGCTGTAAGACAGTTTTTAATGTGTTAGAAGTTATATGCACAAAAAGGTATTTTAGGACTTCAATGCTCAAGATTGTCAGTTTACAGGTTTCTTAGTCCAGTAATGTTGAAATAGTGCTTCTGTTCAAATGAAGTGAAATCTAGCCCAAATCTGCTCAAAAGCTTGTCTCTCTATTAGGGAAAGCTGCTTCATTCAATGTTCAGTGCAAATCTAGCCAAACTGACAGATGCTTATGTCTTATGAAATAAAATGTTTTCTGCAATGCTGTAAGACAGTTTTTAATATGTTAGAAGTTATATGCACAAAAAGATATTTTAGGACTTCAATGCTCAAGATTGTCAGTTTACAGTTTTCTGAGTCCAGTAATGTTGAAATAGTGCTTCTGTTCAAATGAAGTGAAATCTAGCCCAATCTGCTCAAAAGCTTGTCTCTCTATTAGAGAAAGCTGCTTCATTCAATGTTCAGTGCAAATCTAGCCAAACTGACAGATGCTTATGTCTTATGAAATAAAATGTTTTCTGCAATGCTGTAAGACAGTTTTTAATGTGTTAGAAGTTATATGCAGAAAAAGTTATTTTAGGACTTCAATGCTCAAGATGGTCAGTTTACAGGTTTCTGAGTCCAGTAATGTTGAAATAGTGCTTCTGTTCAAATGAAGTGAAATCTAGCCCAAATCTGCTCAAAAGCTTGTCTCTCTATTAGGGAAAGCTGCTTCATTCAATGTTCAGTGCAAATCTAGCCAAACTGACAGATGCTTATGTCTTATGAAATAAAATGTTTTCTGCAATGCTGTAAGACAGTTTTTAATGTGTTAGAAGTTATATGCACAAAAAGTTATTTTAGGACTTCAATGCTCAAGATGGTCAGTTTACAGGTTTCTGAGTCCAGTAATGTTGAAATAGTGCTTCTGTTCAAATGAAGTGAAATCTAGCCCAAATCTGCTCAAAAGCTTGTCTCTCTATTAGAGAAAGCTGCTTCATTCAATATTCAGTGCAAATCTAGCCAAACTGACAGATGCTTATGTCTTATGAAATAAAATGTTTTCTGCAATGCTGTAAGACAGTTTTTAATGTGTTAGAAGTTATATGCACAAAAAGATATTTTAGGACTTCAATGCTCAAGATAGTCAGTTTACAGTTTTCTGAGTCCAGTAATGTTGAAATAGTGCTTCTGTTCAAATGAAGTGAAATCTAGCCCAATCTGCTCAAAAGCTTGTCTCTCTATTAGAGAAAGCTGCTTCATTCAATGTTCAGTGCAAATCTAGCCAAACTGACAGATGCTTATGTCTTATGAAATAAAATGTTTTCTGCAATGCTGTAAGACAGTTTTTAATGTGTTAGAAGTTATATGCAGAAAAAGTTATTTTAGGACTTCAATGCTCAAGATGGTCAGTTTACAGGTTTCTGATTCCAGTAATGTTGAAATAGTGCTTGTGTTCAAATGAAGTGAAATCTAGCCCAAATCTGCTCAAAAGCTTGTCTCTCTATTAGAGAAAGCTGCTTCATTCAATGTTCAGTGCAAATCTAGCCAAACTGACAGATGCTTATGTCTTATGAAATAAAATGTTTTCTGCAATGCTGTAAGACAGTTTTTAATGTGTTAGAAGTTATATGCAGAAAAAGTTATTTTAGGACTTCAATGCTCAAGATGGTCAGTTTACAGGTTTCTGAGTCCAGTAATGTTGAAATAGTGCTTCTATTCAAATGAAGTGAAATCTAGCCCAAATCTGCTCAATAGCTTGTCTCTCTATTAGAGAAAGCTGCTTCATTCAATATTCAGTGCAAATCTTGCCAAACTGAAAGAAGCTTATGCCTTATGAAATACAATGTTTTTGCAATGCTGTAAGACAGTTTTTAATGTGTTAGAAGTTATATGCACAAAAAGGTATTTTTAGGACTTCAATGCTCAAGATTGTCAGTTTACAGGTTTCTGAGTCCAGTAATGTTGAAATAGTGCTTCTGTTCAAATGAAGTGAAATCTAGCCCAAATCTGCTCAAAAGCTTGTCTCTCTATTAGAGAAAGCTGCTTCATTCAATGTTCAGTGCAAATCTAGCCAAACTGACAGATGCTTATGTCTTATGAAATAAAATGTTTTCTGCAATGCTGTAAGACAGTTTTTAATGTGTTAGAAGTTATATGCACAAAAAGTTATTTTAGAGCTTCAATGCTCAAGATTGTCAGTTTACAGGTTTCTGAGTCCAGTAATGTTGAAATAGTGCTTCTGTTCAAATGAAGTTAAATCTAGCCCAAATCTGCTCAAAAGCTTGTCTCTCTATTAGGGAAAGCTGCTTCATTCAATGTTCAGTGCAAATCTAGCCAAACTGACAGATGCTTATGTCTTATGAAATAAAATGTTTTCTGCAATGCTGTAAGACAGTTTTTAATGTGTTAGAAGTTATATGCACAAAAACTAATGTTAGAGCTTCAATGCTCAAGATTGTCAGTTTACAGGTTTCTGAGTCCAGTAATGTTGAAATAGTGCTTCTGTTCAAATGAAGTGAAATCTAGCCCAAATCTGCTCAAAAGCTTGTCTCTCTATTAGAGAAAGCTGCTTCATTCAATGTTCAGTGCAAATCTAGCCAAACTGACGGATGCTTATGTCTTATGAAATAAAATGTTTTCTGCAATGCTGTAAGACAGTATTTAATGTGTTAGAAGTTATATGCACAAAAAGTTATTTTAGGACTTCAATGCTCAAGATGGTCAGTTTACAGGTTTCTGAGTCCAGTAATGTTGAAATAGTGCTTCTGTTCAAATGAAGTGAAATCTAGCCCAAATCTGCTCAAAAGCTTGTCTCTCTATTAGAGAAAGCTGCTTCATTCAATATTCAGTGCAAATCTAGCCAAACTGACAGATGCTTATGTCTTATGAAATAAAATGTTTTCTGCAATGCTGTAAGACAGTTTTTAATGTGTTAGAAGTTATATGCACAAAAAGATATTTTAGGACTTCAATGCTCAAGATTGTCAGTGTACAGTTTTCTGAGTCCAGTAATGTTGAAATAGTGCTTCTGTTCAAATGAAGTGAAATCTAGCCCAATCTGCTCAAAAGCTTGTCTCTCTATTAGAGAAAGCTGCTTCATTCAATGTTCAGTGCAAATCTAGCCAAACTGACAGATGCTTATGTCTTATGAAATAAAATGTTTTCTGCAATGCTGTAAGACAGTTTTTAATGTGTTAGAAGTTATATGCAGAAAAAGTTATTTTAGGACTTCAATGCTCAAGATGGTCAGTTTACAGGTTTCTGATTCCAGTAATGTTGAAATAGTGCTTGTGTTCAAATGAAGTGAAATCTAGCCCAAATCTGCTCAAAAGCTTGTCTCTCTATTAGAGAAAGCTGCTTCATTCAATGTTCAGTGCAAATCTAGCCAAACTGACAGATGCTTATGTCTTATGAAATAAAATGTTTTCTGCAATGCTGTAAGACAGTTTTTAATGTGTTAGAAGTTATATGCAGAAAAAGTTATTTTAGGACTTCAATGCTCAAGATGGTCAGTTTACAGGTTTCTGAGTCCAGTAATGTTGAAATAGTGCTTCTATTCAAATGAAGTGAAATCTAGCCCAAATCTGCTCAATAGCTTGTCTCTCTATTAGAGAAAGCTGCTTCATTCAATATTCAGTGCAAATCTTGCCAAACTGAAAGAAGCTTATGCCTTATGAAATACAATGTTTTTGCAATGCTGTAAGACAGTTTTTAATGTGTTAGAAGTTATATGCACAAAAAGGTATTTTTAGGACTTCAATGCTCAAGATTGTCAGTTTACAGGTTTCTGAGTCCAGTAATGTTGAAATAGTGCTTCTGTTCAAATGAAGTGAAATCTAGCCCAAATCTGCTCAAAAGCTTGTCTCTCTATTAGAGAAAGCTGCTTCATTCAATGTTCAGTGCAAATCTAGCCAAACTGACAGATGCTTATGTCTTATGAAATAAAATGTTTTCTGCAATGCTGTAAGACAGTTTTTAATGTGTTAGAAGTTATATGCAGAAAAAGTTATTTTAGGACTTCAATGCTCAAGATGGTCAGTTTACAGGTTTCTGATTCCAGTAATGTTGAAATAGTGCTTGTGTTCAAATGAAGTGAAATCTAGCCCAAATCTGCTCAAAAGCTTGTCTCTCTATTAGAGAAAGCTGCTTCATTCAATGTTCAGTGCAAATCTAGCCAAACTGACAGATGCTTATGTCTTATGAAATAAAATGTTTTCTGCAATGCTGTAAGACAGTTTTTAATGTGTTAGAAGTTATATGCAGAAAAAGTTATTTTAGGACTTCAATGCTCAAGATGGTCAGTTTACAGGTTTCTGAGTCCAGTAATGTTGAAATAGTGCTTCTATTCAAATGAAGTGAAATCTAGCCCAAATCTGCTCAATAGCTTGTCTCTCTATTAGAGAAAGCTGCTTCATTCAATATTCAGTGCAAATCTTGCCAAACTGAAAGAAGCTTATGCCTTATGAAATTCAATGTTTTTGCAATGCTGTAAGACAGTTTTTAATGTGTTAGAAGTTATATGCACAAAAAGGTATTTTTAGGACTTCAATGCTCAAGATTGTCAGTTTACAGGTTTCTGAGTCCAGTAATGTTGAAATAGTGCTTCTGTTCAAATGAAGTGAAATCTAGCCCAAATCTGCTCAAAAGCTTGTCTCTCTATTAGAGAAAGCTGCTTCATTCAATGTTCAGTGCAAATCTAGCCAAACTGACAGATGCTTATGTCTTATGAAATAAAATGTTTTCTGCAATGCTGTAAGACAGTTTTTAATGTGTTAGAAGTTATATGCACAAAAAGTTATTTTAGAGCTTCAATGCTCAAGATTGTCAGTTTACAGGTTTCTGAGTCCAGTAATGTTGAAATAGTGCTTCTGTTCAAATGAAGTTAAATCTAGCCCAAATCTGCTCAAAAGCTTGTCTCTCTATTAGGGAAAGCTGCTTCATTCAATGTTCAGTGCAAATCTAGCCAAACTGACAGATGCTTATGTCTTATGAAATAAAATGTTTTCTGCAATGCTGTAAGACAGTTTTTAATGTGTTAGAAGTTATATGCACAAAAACTAATGTTAGAGCTTCAATGCTCAAGATTGTCAGTTTACAGGTTTCTGAGTCCAGTAATGTTGAAATAGTGCTTCTGTTCAAATGAAGTGAAATCTAGCCCAAATCTGCTCAAAAGCTTGTCTCTCTATTAGAGAAAGCTGCTTCATTCAATGTTCAGTGCAAATCTAGCCAAACTGACGGATGCTTATGTCTTATGAAATAAAATGTTTTCTGCAATGCTGTAAGACAGTATTTAATGTGTTAGAAGTTATATGCACAAAAAGTTATTTTAGGACTTCAATGCTCAAGATGGTCAGTTTACAGGTTTCTGATTCCAGTAATGTTGAAATAGTGCTTCTGTTCAAATGAAGTGAAATCTAGCCCAAATCTGCTCAAAAGCTTGTCTCTCTATTAGAGAAAGCTGCTTCATTCAATGTTCAGTGCAAATCTAGCCAAACTGACAGATGCTTATGTCTTATGAAATAAAATGTTTTCTGCAATGCTGTAAGACAGTTTTTAATGTCTTAGAAGTTATAATGCAGAAAAAGTTATTTTAGGACTTCAATGCTCAAGATGGTCAGTTTACAGGTTTCTGAGTCCAGTAATGTTGAAATAGTGCTTCTGTTCAAATGAAGTGAAATCTAGCCCAAATCTGCTCAAAAGCTTGTCTCTCTATTAGAGAAAGCTGCTTCATTCAATATTCAGTGCAAATCTTGCCAAACTGAAAGAAGCTTATGCCTTATGAAATAAAATGTTTTTGCAATGCTGTAAGACAGTTTTTAATGTGTTAGAAGTTATATGCACAAAAAGGTATTTTAGGACTTCAATGCTCAAGATTGTCAGTTTACAGGTTTCTGAGTCCAGTAATGTTGAAATAGTGCTTCTGTTCAAATGAAGTGAAATCTAGCCCAAATCTGCTCAAAAGCTTGTCTCTCTATTAGAGAAAGCTGCTTCATTCAATGTTCAGTGCAAATCTAGCCAAACTGACAGATGCTTATGTCTTATGAAATAAAATGTTTTCTGCAATGCTGTAAGACAGTATTTAATGTGTTAGAAGTTATATGCACAAAAAGTTATTTTAGGACTTCAATGCTCAAGATGGTCAGTTTACAGGTTTCTGATTCCAGTAATGTTGAAATAGTGCTTCTGTTCAAATGAAGTGAAATCTAGCCCAAATCTGCTCAAAAGCTTGTCTCTCTATTAGAGAAAGCTGCTTCATTCAATGTTCAGTGCAAATCTAGCCAAACTGACAGATGCTTATGTCTTATGAAATAAAATGTTTTCTGCAATGCTGTAAGACAGTTTTTAATGTGTTAGAAGTTATATGCACAAAAAGGTATTTTAGGACTTCAATGCTCAAGATTGTCAGTTTACAGGTTTCTGAGTCCAGTAATGTTGAAATAGTGCTTCTGTTCAAATGAAGTGAAATCTAGCCCAAATCTGCTCAAAAGCTTGTCTCTCTATTAGAGAAAGCTGCTTCATTCAATGTTCAGTGCAAATCTAGCCAAACTGACAGATGCTTATGTCTTATGAAATAAAATGTTTTCTGCAATGCTGTAAGACAGTTTTTAATGTGTTAGAAGTTATATGCACAAAAAGTTATTTTAGGACTTCAATGCTCAAGATTGTCAGTTTACAGGTTTCTGAGTTCAGTAATGTTGAAATAGTGCTTCTGTTCAAATGAAGTGAAATCTAGCCCAAATCTGCTAAAAAGCTTCTCTCTCTGTGAGATAGAGCTGCTTAATTCAATGTTCAGTGCAAATCTTGCCAAACTGAAAGATGCTTATGTCTTATGAAATACAATGTTTTCTGCAATGCTGTAAGACAGTTTTTAATGTGTTAGAAGTTATATGCACAAAAACTAATGTTAGAGCCTCAATGCTCAAGATTGTCAGTTTACAGGTTTCTGAGTCCAGTAATGTTGAAATAGTGCTTCTGTTCAAATGAAGGGAAACATAGCCCAAATCTGCTCAAAAGCTTGTCTCTCTATTAGAGAAAGCTGCTTCATTCAATATTCAGTGCAAATCTTGCCAAACTGAAAGATGCTAATGCCTTATGAAATACAATGTTTTTGCAATGCTGTAAGACAGTTTTTAATGTGTTAGAAGTTATATGCACAAAAACTTATGTTAGGACTTTAATGCTCAAGATTGTCAGTTTACAGGTTTCTGAGTCCAGTAATGTTGAAATAGTGCTTCTGTTCAAATGAAGTGAAATCTAGCCCAAATCTGCTCAAAAGCTTGTCTCTCTATTAGAGAAAGCTGCTTCATTCAATGTTCAGTGCAAATCTAGCCAAACTGACAGATGCTTATGTCTTATGAAATAAAATGTTTTCTGCAATGCTGTAAGACAGTTTTTAATGTGTTAGAAGTTATATGCAGAAAAAGTTATTTTAGGACTTCAATGCTCAAGATTGTCAGTTTACAGGTTTCTGAGTTCAGTAATGTTGAAATAGTGCTTCTGTTCAAATGAAGTGAAATCTAGCCCAAATCTGCTAAAAAGCTTCTCTCTCTGTGAGATAGAGCTGCTTCATTCAATGTTCAGTGCAAATCTTGCCAAACTGAAAGATGCTTATGTCTTATGAAATACAATGTTTTCTGCAATGCTGTAAGACAGTTTTTAATGTGTTAGAAGTTATATGCACAAAAACTAATGTTAGAGCTTCAATGCTCAAGATTGTCAGTTTACAGGTTTCTGAGTCCAGTAATGTTGAAATAGTGCTTCTGTTCAAATTAAGTGAAATCTAGCCCAAATCTGCTCAAAAGCTTGTCTCTCTATTAGAGAAAGCTGCTTCATTCAATGTTCAGTGCAAATCTAGCCAAACTGACAGATGCTTATGTCTTATGAAATAAAATGTTTTCTGCAATGCTGTAAGACAGTTTTTAATGTGTTAGAAGTTATATGCACAAAAAGTTATTTTAGGACTTCAATGCTCAAGATGGTCAGTTTACAGGTTTCTGAGTCCAGTAATGTTGAAATAGTGCTTCTCTTCAAATGAAGTGAAATCTAGCCCAAATCTGCTCAAAAGCTTGTCTCTCTATTAGAGAAAGCTGCTTCATTCAATGTTCAGTGCAAATCTAGCCAAACTGACAGATGCTTATGTCTTATGAAATAAAATGTTTTCTGCAATGCTGTAAGACAGTTTTTAATGTGTTAGAAGTTATATGCACAAAAAGTTATTTTAGGACTTTAATGCTCAAGATGGTCAGTTTACAGGTTTCTGAGTTCAGTAATGTTGAAATAGTGCTTCTGTTCAAATGAAGTGAAATCTAGCCCAAATCTGCTAAAAAGCTTCTCTCTCTGTGAGATAGAGCTGCTTCATTCAATGTTCAGTGCAAATCTTGCCAAACTGAAAGATGCTTATGTCTTATGAAATACAATGTTTTCTGCAATGCTGTAAGACAGTTTTTAATGTGTTAGAAGTTATATGCACAAAAACTTATGTTAGGACTTTAATGCTCAAGATTGTCAGTTTACAGGTTTCTGAGTCCAGTAATGTTGAAATAGTGCTTCTGTTCAAATGAAGTGAAATCTAGCCCAAATCTGCTCAAAAGCTTGTTTCTCTATTAGAGAAAGCTTCTTCATTCAATGTTCAGTGCAAATCTAGCCAAACTGACAGATGCTTATGTCTTATGAAATAAAATGTTTTCTGCAATGCTGTAAGAAAGTTTTTAATGTGTTAGAAGTTATATGCAGAAAAAGTTATTTTAGGACTTCAATGCTCAAGATGGTCAGTTTACAGGTTTCTGAGTCCAGTAATGTTGAAATAGTGCTTCTGTTCAAATGAAGTGAAATCTAGCCCAAATCTGCTCAAAAGCTTGTCTCTCTATTAGAGAAAGCTGCTTCATTCAATATTCAGTGCAAATCTAGCCAAACTGACAGATGCTTATGTCTTATGAAATAAAATGTTTTCTGCAATGCTGTAAGACAGTTTTTAATGTGTTAGAAGTTATATGCACAAAAAGTTATTTTAGAGCTTCAATGCTCAAGATTGTCAGTTTACAGGTTTCTGAGTTCAGTAATGTTGAAATAGTGCTTCTGTTCAAATGAAGTGAAATCTAGCCCAAATCTGCTAAAAAGCTTCTCTCTCTGTGAGATAGAGCTGCTTCATTCAATGTTCAGTGCAAATCTTGCCAAACTGAAACATGCTTATGTCTTATGAAATACAATGTTTTCTGCAATGCTGTAAGACAGTTTTTAATGTGTTAGAAGTTATATGCACAAAAACTAATGTTAGAGCTTTAATGCTCAAGATTGTCAGTTTACAGGTTTCTGAGTCCAGTAATGTTGAAATAGTGCTTCTGTTCAAATGAAGGAAAACATAGCCCAAATCTGCTCAAAAGCTTGTCTCTCTATTAGAGAAAGCTGCTTCATTCAATATTCAGTGCAAATCTTGCCAAACTGAAAGATGCTAATGTCTTATGAAATAAAATGTTTTCTGCAATGCTGTAAGACAGTTTTTAATGTGTTAGAAGTTATATGCACAAAAAGTTATTTTAGGACTTTAATGCTCAAGATGGTCAGTTTACAGGTTTCTGAGTTCAGTAATGTTGAAATAGTGCTTCTGTTCAAATGAAGTGAAATCTAGCCCAAATCTGCTAAAAAGCTTCTCTCTCTGTGAGATAGAGCTGCTTCATTCAATGTTCAGTGCAAATCTTGCCAAACTGAAAGATGCTTATGTCTTATGAAATACAATGTTTTCTGCAATGCTGTAAGACAGTTTTTAATGTGTTAGAAGTTATATGCACAAAAACTAATGTTAGAGCTTCAATGCTCAAGATTGTCAGTTTACAGGTTTCTGAGTCTAGTAATGTTGAAATAGTGCTTCTGTTCAAATGAAGGGAAACATAGCCCAAATCTGCTCAAAAGCTTGTCTCTCTATTAGAGAAAGCTGCTTCATTCAATATTCAGTGCAAATCTTGCCAAACTGAAAGATGCTAATGCCTTATGAAATACAATGTTTTTGCAATGCTGTAAGACAGTTTTTAGTGTGTTAGAAGTTATATGCACAAAAACTTATGTTAGGACTTTAATGCTCAAGATTGTCAGTTTACAGGTTTCTGAGTCCAGTAATGTTGAAATAGTGCTTCTGTTCAAATGAAGTGAAATCTAGCCCAAATCTGCTCAAAAGCTTGTCTCTCTATTAGAGAAAGCTGCTTCATTCAATGTTCAGTGCAAATCTAGCCAAACTGACAGATGCTTATGTCTTATGAAATAAAATGTTTTCTGCAATGCTGTAAGACAGTTTTTAATGTGTTAGAAGTTATATGCAGGAAAAGTTATTTTAGGACTTCAATGCTCAAGATGGTCAGTTTACAGGTTTCTGAGTCCAGTAATGTTGAAATAGTGCTTCTGTTCAAATGAAGTGAAATCTAGCCCAAATCTGCTCAAAAGCTTGTCTCTCTATTAGAGAAAGCTGCTTCATTCAATATTCAGTGCAAATCTAGCCAAACTGACAGATGCTTATGTCTTATGAAATAAAATGTTTTCTGCAATGCTGTAAGACAGTTTTTAATGTGTTAGAAGTTATATGCACAAAAAGGTATTTTAGGACTTCAATGCTCAAGATGGTCAGTTTACAGGTTTCTGAGTCCAGTAATGTTGAAATAGTGCTTCTGTTCAAATGAAGTGAAATCTAGCCCAAATCTGCTCAAAAGCTTGTCTCTCAATTAGAGAAAGCTGCTTCATTCAATATTCAGTGCAAATTTAGCCAAACTGACAGATGCTTATGTCTTATGAAATAAAATGTTTTCTGCAATGCTGTAAGACAGTTTTTAATGTGTTAGAAGTTATATGCAGAAAAAGTTATTTTAGGACTTCAATGCTCAAGATGGTCAGTTTACAGGTTTCTGAGTCCAGTAATGTTGAAATAGTGCTTCTGTTCAAATGAAGTGAAATCTAGCCCAAA
Organism: Carassius carassius; assembly: GCF_963082965.1. Lineage (NCBI taxonomy): Eukaryota > Metazoa > Chordata > Actinopteri > Cypriniformes > Cyprinidae > Carassius > Carassius carassius. The sequence goes on along the minus strand of NC_081757.1, from coordinate 32,477,956 downwards.
TCTGCTCAAAAGCTTGTCTCTCAATTAGAGAAAGCTGCTTCATTCAATATTCAGTGTAAATCTAGCCAAACTGACAGATGCTTATGTCTTATGAAATAAAATGTTTTTGCAATGCTGTAAGACAGTTTTTAATGTGTTAGAAGTTATATGCACAAAAACTAATGTTAGAGCTTCAATGCTCAAGATTGTCAGTTTACAGGTTTCTGAGTCCAGTAATGTTGAAAAAGTGCTTCTGTTCAAATGAAGTGAAATCTAGCCCAAATCTGCTCAAAAGCTTGTCTCTCTATTAGAGAAAGCTGCTTCATTCAATGTTCAGTGCAAATCTAGCCAAACTGACAGATGCTTATGTCTTATGAAATAAAATGTTTTCTGCAATGCTGTAAGACAGTTTTTAATGTGTTAGAAGTTATATGCACAAAAAGTTATTTTAGGACTTCAATGCTCAAGATGGTCAGTTTACAGGTTTCTGAGTTCAGTAATGTTGAAATAGTGCTTCTGTTCAAATGAAGTGAAATCTAGCCCAAATCTGCTCAAAAGCTTGACTTTCTATTAGAGAAAGCTGCTTCATTCAATATTCAGTGCAAATCTTGCCAAACTGAAAGATGCTTATGCCTTATGAAATACAATGTTTTTGCAATGCTACAGCAAAAACTGTCTTACAAGACAGTTTTTAATGTGTTAGAAGTTATATGCACAAAAAGTTATTTTAGGACTTCAATGCTCAAGATGGTCAGTTTACAGGTTTCTGATTCCAGTAATGTTGAAATAGTGCTTCTGTTCAAATGAAGTGAAATCTAGCCCAAATCTGCTAAAAAGCTTCTCTCTCTGTGAGATAGATCTGCTTCATTCAATGTTCAGTTCAAATCTTGCCAAACTGAAAGATGCTTATGTCTTATGAAATACAATGTTTTCTGCAATGCTGTAAGACAGTTTTTAATGTGTTAGAAGTTATATGCACAAAAACTAATGTTAGAGCTTCAATGCTCAAGATTGTCAGTTTACAGGTTTCTGAGTCCAGTAATGTTGAAATAGTGCTTCTGTTCAAATGAAGGGAAACATAGCCCAAATCTGCTCAAAAGCTTGTCTCTCTATTAGAGAAAGCTGCTTCATTCAATATTCAGTGCAAATCTTGCCAAACTGAAAGATGCTAATGCCTTATGAAATACAATGTTTTTGCAATGCTGTAAGACAGTTTTTAATGTGTTAGAAGTTATATGCACAAAAACTTATGTTAGGACTTTAATGCTCAAGATTGTCACTTTACAGGTTTCTGAGTCCAGTAATGTTGAAATAGTGCTTCTGTTCAAATGAAGTGAAATCTAGCCCAAATCTGCTCAAAAGCTTGTCTCTCTATTAGAGAAAGCTGCTTCATTCAATATTCAGTGCAAATCTTGCCAAACTGAAAGAAGCTTATGCCTTATGAAATACAATGTTTTTGCAATGCTGTAAGACAGTTTTTAATGTGTTAGAAGTTATATGCACAAAAAGGTATTTTAGGACTTCAATGCTCAATATGGTCAGTTTACAGGTTTCTGAGTCCAGTAATGTTGAAATAGTGCTTCTGTTCAAATGAAGTGAAATCTAGCCCAAATCTGCTCAAAAGCTTGTCTCTCTATTAGGGAAAGCTGCTTCATTCAATGTTCAGTGCAAATCTAGCCAAACTGACAGATGCTTATGTCTTATGAAATAAAATGTTTTCTGCAATGCTGTAAGACAGTTTTTAAAGTGTTAGAAGTTATATGCACAAAAACTAATGTTAGAGCTTCAATGCTCAAGATTGTCAGTTTACAGGTTTCTGAGTCCAGTAATGTTGAAATAGTGCTTCTGTTCAAATGAAGTGAAATCTAGCCCAAATCTGCTCAAAAGCTTGTCTCTCTATTAGAGAAAGCTGCTTCATTCAATGTTCAGTGCAAATCTAGCCAAACTGACAGATGCTTATGTCTTATGAAATAAAATGTTTTCTGCAATGCTGTAAGACAGTTTTTAATGTGTTAGAAGTTATATGCACAAAAAGTTATTTTAGGACTTCAATGCTCAAGATGGTCAGTTTACAGGTTTCTGAGTTCAGTAATGTTGAAATAGTGCTTCTGTTCAAATGAAGTGAAATCTAGCCCAAATCTGCTCAAAAGCTTGTCTCTCTATTAGAGAAAGCTGCTTCATTCAATATTCAGTGCAAATCTTGCCAAACTGAAAGATGCTTATGCCTTATGAAATACAATGTTTTTGCAATGCTACAGCAAAAACTGTCTTACAAGACAGTTTTTAATGTGTTAGAAGTTATATGCACAAAAAGTTATTTTAGGACTTCAATGCTCAAGATGGTCAGTTTACAGGTTTCTGATTCCAGTAATGTTGAAATAGTGCTTCTGTTCAAATGAAGTGAAATCTAGCCCAAATCTGCTCAAAAGCTTGTCTCTCTATTAGAGAAAGCTGCTTCATTCAATATTCAGTGCAAATCTTGCCAAACTGAAAGATGCTTATGCCTTATGAAATACAATGTTTTTGCAATGCTGTAAGACAGTTTTTAATGTGTTAGAAGTTATATGCACAAAAAGTTATTTTAGGACTTCAATGCTCAAGATGGTCAGTTTACAGGTTTCTGATTCCAGTAATGTTGAAATAGTGCTTCTGTTCAAATGAAGTGAAATCTAGCCCAAATCTGCTAAAAAGCTTCTCTCTCTGTGAGATAGAGCTGCTTCATTCAATGTTCAGTTCAAATCTTGCCAAACTGAAAGATGCTTATGTCTTATGAAATACAATGTTTTCTGCAATGCTGTAAGACAGTTTTTAATGTGTTAGAAGTTATATGCACAAAAACTAATGTTAGAGCTTTAATGCTCAAGATTGTCAGTTTACAGGTTTCTGAGTCCAGTAATGTTGAAATAGTGCTTCTGTTCAAATGAAGGGAAACATAGCCCAAATCTGCTCAAAAGCTTGTCTCTCTATTAGAGAAAGCTGCTTCATTCAATATTCAGTGCAAATCTTGCCAAACTGAAAGATGCTAATGCCTTATGAAATACAATGTTTTTGCAATGCTGTAAGACAGTTTTTAATGTGTTAGAAGTTATATGCACAAAAACTTATGTTAGGACTTTAATGCTCAAGATTGTCAGTTTACAGGTTTCTGAGTCCAGTAATGTTGAAATAGTGCTTCTGTTCAAATGAAGTGAAATCTAGCCCAAATCTGCTCAAAAGCTTGTCTCTCTATTAGAGAAAGCTGCTTCATTCAATGTTCAGTGCAAATCTAGCCAAACTGACAGATGCTTATGTCTTATGAAATAAAATGTTTTCTGCAATGCTGTAAGACAGTTTTTAATGTGTTAGAAGTTATATGCAGAAAAAGTTATTTTAGGACTTCAATGCTCAAGATGGTCAGTTTACAGGTTTCTGAGTCCAGTAATGTTGAAATAGTGCTTCTGTTCAAATGAAGTGAAATCTAGCCCAAATCTGCTCAAAAGCTTGTCTCTCAATTAGAGAAAGCTGCTTCATTCAATATTCAGTGCAAATCTAGCCAAACTGACAGATGCTTATGTCTTATGAAATAAAATGTTTTTGCAATGCTGTAAGACAGTTTTTAATGTGTTAGAAGTTATATGCACAAAAAGGTATTTTAGGACTTCAATGCTCAAGATTGTCAGTTTACAGGTTTCTGAGTTCAGTAATGTTGAAATAGTGCTTCTGTTCAAATGAAGTGAAATCTAGCCCAAATCTGCTCAAAAGCTTGACTCTCTATTAGAGAAAGCTGCTTCATTCAATATTCAGTGCAAATCTTGCCAAACTGAAAGATGCTTATGCCTTATGAAATACAATGTTTTTGCAATGCTACAGCAAAAACTGTCTTACAAGACAGTTTTTAATGTGTTAGAAGTTATATGCACAAAAAGTTATTTTAGGACTTCAATGCTCAAGATGGTCAGTTTACAGGTTTCTGAGTCCAGTAATCTTGAAATAGTGCTTCTGTTCAAATGAAGTGAAATCTAGCCCAAATCTGCTCAAAAGCTTGTCTCTCAATTAGAGAAAGCTGCTTCATTCAATATTCAGTGCAAATTTAGCCAAACTGACAGATGCTTATGTCTTATGAAATAAAATGTTTTCTGCAATGCTGTAAGACAGTTTTTAATGTGTTAGAAGTTATATGCAGAAAAAGTTATTTTAGGACTTCAATGCTCAAGATGGTCAGTTTACAGGTTTCTGAGTCCAGTAATGTTGAAATAGTGCTTCTGTTCAAATGAAGTGAAATCTAGCCCAAATCTGCTCAAAAGCTTGTCTCTCAATTAGAGAAAGCTGCTTCATTCAATATTCAGTGTAAATCTAGCCAAACTGACAGATGCTTATGTCTTATGAAATAAAATGTTTTTGCAATGCTGTAAGACAGTTTTTAATGTGTTAGAAGTTATATGCACAAAAACTAATGTTAGAGCTTCAATGCTCAAGATTGTCAGTTTACAGGTTTCTGAGTCCAGTAATGTTGAAAAAGTGCTTCTGTTCAAATGAAGTGAAATCTAGCCCAAATCTGCTCAAAAGCTTGTCTCTCTATTAGAGAAAGCTGCTTCATTCAATGTTCAGTGCAAATCTAGCCAAACTGACAGATGCTTATGTCTTATGAAATAAAATGTTTTCTGCAATGCTGTAAGACAGTTTTTAATGTGTTAGAAGTTATATGCACAAAAAGTTATTTTAGGACTTCAATGCTCAAGATGGTCAGTTTACAGGTTTCTGAGTTCAGTAATGTTGAAATAGTGCTTCTGTTCAAATGAAGTGAAATCTAGCCCAAATCTGCTCAAAAGCTTGACTTTCTATTAGAGAAAGCTGCTTCATTCAATATTCAGTGCAAATCTTGCCAAACTGAAAGATGCTTATGCCTTATGAAATACAATGTTTTTGCAATGCTACAGCAAAAACTGTCTTACAAGACAGTTTTTAATGTGTTAGAAGTTATATGCACAAAAAGTTATTTTAGGACTTCAATGCTCAAGATGGTCAGTTTACAGGTTTCTGATTCCAGTAATGTTGAAATAGTGCTTCTGTTCAAATGAAGTGAAATCTAGCCCAAATCTGCTAAAAAGCTTCTCTCTCTGTGAGATAGATCTGCTTCATTCAATGTTCAGTTTAAATCTTGCCAAACTGAAAGATGCTTATGTCTTATGAAATACAATGTTTTCTGCAATGCTGTAAGACAGTTTTTAATGTGTTAGAAGTTATATGCACAAAAACTAATGTTAGAGCTTCAATGCTCAAGATTGTCAGTTTACAGGTTTCTGAGTCCAGTAATGTTGAAATAGTGCTTCTGTTCAAATGAAGTGAAATCTAGCCCAAATCTGCTCAAAAGCTTGTCTCTCTATTAGAGAAAGCTGCTTCATTCAATATTCAGTGCAAATCTTGCCAAACTGAAAGATGCTAATGCCTTATGAAATACAATGTTTTTGCAATGCTGTAAGACAGTTTTTAATGTGTTAGAAGTTATATGCACAAAAACTTATGTTAGGACTTTAATGCTCAAGATTGTCACTTTACAGGTTTCTGAGTCCAGTAATGTTGAAATAGTGCTTCTGTTCAAATGAAGTGAAATCTAGCCCAAATCTGCTCAAAAGCTTGTCTCTCTATTAGAGAAAGCTGCTTCATTCAATATTCAGTGCAAATCTTGCCAAACTGAAAGAAGCTTATGCCTTATGAAATACAATGTTTTTGCAATGCTGTAAGACAGTTTTTAATGTGTTAGAAGTTATATGCACAAAAAGGTATTTTAGGACTTCAATGCTCAATATGGTCAGTTTACAGGTTTCTGAGTCCAGTAATGTTGAAATAGTGCTTCTGTTCAAATGAAGTGAAATCTAGCCCAAATCTGCTCAAAAGCTTGTCTCTCTATTAGGGAAAGCTGCTTCATTCAATGTTCAGTGCAAATCTAGCCAAACTGACAGATGCTTATGTCTTATGAAATAAAATGTTTTCTGCAATGCTGTAAGACAGTTTTTAAAGTGTTAGAAGTTATATGCACAAAAACTAATGTTAGAGCTTCAATGCTCAAGATTGTCAGTTTACAGGTTTCTGAGTCCAGTAATGTTGAAATAGTGCTTCTGTTCAAATGAAGTGAAATCTAGCCCAAATCTGCTCAAAAGCTTGTCTCTCTATTAGAGAAAGCTGCTTCATTCAATGTTCAGTGCAAATCTAGCCAAACTGACAGATGCTTATGTCTTATGAAATAAAATGTTTTCTGCAATGCTGTAAGACAGTTTTTAATGTGTTAGAAGTTATATGCACAAAAAGTTATTTTAGGACTTCAATGCTCAAGATGGTCAGTTTACAGGTTTCTGAGTTCAGTAATGTTGAAATATTGCTTCTGTTCAAATGAAGTGAAATCTAGCCCAAATCTGCTCAAAAGCTTGTCTCTCTATTAGAGAAAGCTGCTTCATTCAATATTCAGTGCAAATCTTGCCAAACTGAAAGATGCTTATGCCTTATGAAATACAATGTTTTTGCAATGCTACAGCAAAAACTGTCTTACAAGACAGTTTTTAATGTGTTAGAAGTTATATGCACAAAAAGTTATTTTAGGACTTCAATGCTCAAGATGGTCAGTTTACAGGTTTCTGATTCCAGTAATGTTGAAATAGTGCTTCTGTTCAAATGAAGTGAAATCTAGCCCAAATCTGCTCAAAAGCTTGTCTCTCTATTAGAGAAAGCTGCTTCATTCAATGTTCAGTGCAAATCTAGCCAAACTGACAGATGCTTATGTCTTATGAAATAAAATGTTTTCTGCAATGCTGTAAGACAGTTTTTAATGTGTTAGAAGTTATATGCACAAAAAGTTATTTTAGGACTTTAATGCTCAAGATGGTCAGTTTACAGGTTTCTGAGTTCAGTAATGTTGAAATAGTGCTTCTGTTCAAATGAAGTGAAATCTAGCCCAAATCTGCTAAAAAGCTTCTCTCTCTGTGAGATAGAGCTGCTTCATTCAATGTTCAGTTCAAATCTTGCCAAACTGAAAGATGCTTATGTCTTATGAAATACAATGTTTTCTGCAATGCTGTAAGACAGTTTTTAATGTGTTAGAAGTTATATGCACAAAAACTAATGTTAGAGCTTTAATGCTCAAGATTGTCAGTTTACAGGTTTCTGAGTCCAGTAATGTTGAAATAGTGCTTCTGTTCAAATGAAGGGAAACATAGCCCAAATCTGCTCAAAAGCTTGTCTCTCTATTAGAGAAAGCTGCTTCATTCAATATTCAGTGCAAATCTTGCCAAACTGAAAGATGCTAATGCCTTATGAAATACAATGTTTTTGCAATGCTGTAAGACAGTTTTTAATGTGTTAGAAGTTATATGCACAAAAACTTATGTTAGGACTTTAATGCTCAAGATTGTCAGTTTACAGGTTTCTGAGTCCAGTAATGTTGAAATAGTGCTTCTGTTCAAATGAAGTGAAATCTAGCCCAAATCTGCTCAAAAGCTTGTCTCTCTATTAGAGAAAGCTGCTTCATTCAATATTCAGTGCAAATCTAGCCATACTGACAGATGCTTATGTCTTATGAAATAAAATGTTTTCTGCAATGCTGTAAGACAGTTTTTAATGTGTTAGAAGTTATATGCAGAAAAAGTTATTTTAGGACTTCAATGCTCAAGATGGTCAGTTTACAGGTTTCTGAGTCCAGTAATGTTGAAATAGTGCTTCTGTTCAAATGAAGTGAAATCTAGCCCAAATCTGATCAAAAGCTTGTCTCTCTATTAGAGAAAGCTGCTTCATTCAATATTCAGTGCAAATCTAGCCAAACTGACAGATGCTTATGTCTTATGATATAAAATGTTTTCTGCAATGCTGTAAGACAGTTTTTAATGTGTTAGAAGTTATATGCAGAAAAAGTTATTTTAGGACTTCAATGCTCAAGATGGTCAGTTTACAGGTTTCTGAGTCCAGTAATGTTGAAATAGTGCTTCTGTTCAAATGAAGTGAAATCTAGCCCAAATCTGCTCAAAAGCTTGTCTCTCAATTAGAGAAAGCTGCTTCATTCAATATTCAGTGCAAATCTAGCCAAACTGACAGATGCTTATGTCTTATGAAATAAAATGTTTTTGCAATGCTGTAAGACAGTTTTTAATGTGTTAGAAGTTATATGCACAAAAAGGTATTTTAGGACTTCAATGCTCAAGATTGTCAGTTTACAGGTTTCTGAGTTCAGTAATGTTGAAATAGTGCTTCTGTTCAAATGAAGTGAAATCTAGCCCAAATCTGCTCAAAAGCTTGACTCTCTATTAGAGAAAGCTGCTTCATTCAATATTCAGTGCAAATCTTGCCAAACTGAAAGATGCTTATGCCTTATGAAATACAATGTTTTTGCAATGCTACAGCAAAAACTGTCTTACAAGACAGTTTTTAATGTGTTAGAAGTTATATGCACAAAAAGTTATTTTAGGACTTCAATGCTCAAGATGGTCAGTTTACAGGTTTCTGAGTCCAGTAATCTTGAAATAGTGCTTCTGTTCAAATGAAGTGAAATCTAGCCCAAATCTGCTCAAAAGCTTGTCTCTCTACTAGAGAAAGCTGCTTCATTCAATATTCAGTGCAAATCTTGCCAAACTGAAAGATGCTAATGCCTTATGAAATACAATGTTTTTGCAATGCTGTAAGACAGTTTTTAATGTGTTAGAAGTTATATGCACAAAAACTTATGTTAGGACTTTAATGCTCAAGATTGTCAGTTTACAGGTTTCTGAGTCCAGTAATGTTGAAATAGTGCTTCTGTTCAAATGAAGTGAAATCTAGCCCAAATCTGCTCAAAAGCTTGTCTCTCTATTAGAGAAAGCTGCTTCATTCAATGTTCAGTGCAAATCTAGCCAAACTGACAGATGCTTATGTCTTATGAAATAAAATGTTTTCTGCAATGCTGTAAGACAGTTTTTAATGTGTTAGAAGTTATATGCAGAAAAAGTTATTTTAGGACTTCAATGCTCAAGATGGTCAGTTTACAGGTTTCTGAGTCCAGTAATGTTGAAATAGTGCTTCTGTTCAAATGAAGTGAAATCTAGCCCAAATCTGCTCAAAAGCTTGTCTCTCTATTAGAGAAAGCTGCTTCATTCAATATTCAGTGCAAATCTAGCCAAACTGACAGATGCTTATGTCTTATGAAATAAAATGTTTTCTGCAATGCTGTAAGACAGTTTTTAATGTGTTAGAAGTTATATGCACAAAAAGTTATTTTAGGACTTCAATGCTCAAGATTGTCAGTTTACAGGTTTCTGAGTTCAGTAATGTTGAAATAGTGCTTCTGTTCAAATGAAGTGAAATCTAGCCCAAATCTGCTAAAAAGCTTCTCTCTCTGTGAGATAGAGCTGCTTCATTCAATGTTCAGTGCAAATCTTGCCAAACTGAAAGATGCTTATGTCTTATGAAATACAATGTTTTCTGCAATGCTGTAAGACAGTTTTTAATGTGTTAGAAGTTATATGCACAAAAACTAATGTTAGAGCTTCAATGCTCAAGATTGTCAGTTTACAGGTTTCTGAGTCCAGTAATGTTGAAATAGTGCTTCTGTTCAAATGAAGGGAAACATAGCCCAAATCTGCTCAAAAGCTTGTCTCTCTATTAGAGAAAGCTGCTTCATTCAATATTCAGTGCAAATCTTGCCAAACTGAAAGATGCTAATGTCTTATGAAATAAAATGTTTTCTGCAATGCTGTAAGACAGTTTTTAATGTGTTAGAAGTTATATGCACAAAAAGTTATTTTAGGACTTCAATGTTCAAGATGGTCAGTTTACAGGTTTCTGAGTCCAGTAATGTTGAAATAGTGCTTCTGTTCAAATGAAGTGAAATCTAGCCCAAATCTGCTAAAAAGCTTCTCTCTCTGTGAGATAGAGCTGCTTCATTCAATGTTCAGTGCAAATCTTGCCAAACTGAAAGATGCTTATGTCTTATGAAATACAATGTTTTCTGCAATGCTGTAAGACAGTTTTTAATGTGTTAGAAGTTATATGCAAAAAAACTAATGTTAGAGCTTCAATGCTCAAGATGGTCAGTTTACAGGTTTCTGAGTCCAGTAATGTTGAAATAATGCTTCTGTTCAAATGAAGGGAAACATAGCCCAAATCTGTTCAAAAGCTTGTCTCTCTATTAGAGAAAGCTGCTTCATTCAATATTCAGTGCAAATCTAGCCAAACTGACAGATGCTTATGTCTTATGAAATAAAATGTTTTCTGCAATGCTGTAAGACAGTTTTTAATGTGTTAGAAGATATATGCAGAAAAAGTTATTTTAGGACTTCAATGCTCAAGATGGTCAGTTTACAGGTTTCTGAGTCCAGTAATGTTGAAATAGTGCTTCTATTCAAATGAAGTGAAATCTAGCCCAAATCTGCTCAATAGCTTGTCTCTCTATTAGAGAAAGCTGCTTCATTCAATATTCAGTGCAAATCTTGCCAAACTGAAAGAAGCTTATGCCTTATGAAATACAATGTTTTTGCAATGCTGTAAGACAGTTTTTAATGTGTTAGAAGTTATATGCACAAAAAGGTATTTTAGGACTTCAATGCTCAAGATTGTCAGTTTACAGGTTTCTGAGTCCAGTAATGTTGAAATAGTGCTTCTGTTCAAATGAAGTGAAATCTAGCCCAAATCTGCTCAAAAGCTGGTCTCTCTATTAGAGAAAGCTGCTTCATTCAATGTTCAGTGCAAATCTAGCCAAACTGACAGATGCTTATGTCTTATGAAATAAAATGTTTTCTGCAATGCTGTAAGACAGTTTTTAATGTGTTAGAAGTTATATGCACAAAAAGTTATTTTAGGACTTCAATGCTCAAGATGGTCAGTTTACAGGTTTCTGAGTCCAGTAAAGTTGAAATAGTGCTTCTGTTATAATGAAGTGAAATCTAGCCCAAATCTGCTCAAAAGCTTGTCTCTCTATTAGAGAAAGCTGCTTCATTCAATGTTCAGTGCAAATCTAGCCAAACTGACAGATGCTTATGTCTTATGAAATAAAATGTTTTTGCAATGCTGTAAGACAGTTTTTAATGTGTTAGAAGTTATATGCACAAAAAGGTATTTTAGGACTTCAATGCTCAAGATTGTCAGTTTACAGGTTTCTGAGTCCAGTAATGTTGAAATAGTGCTTCTGTTCAAATGAAGTGAAATCTAGCCCAAATCTGCTCAAAAGCTTGTCTCTCTATTAGGGAAAGCTGCTTCATTCAATGTTCAGTGCAAATCTAGCCAAACTGACAGATGCTTATGTCTTATGAAATAAAATGTTTTCTGCAATGCTGTAAGACAGTTTTTAATGTGTTAGAAGTTATATGCACAAAAAGTTATTTTAGGACTTCAATGCTCAAGATGGTCAGTTTACAGGTTTCTGAGTCCAGTAATGTTGAAATAGTGCTTCTATTCAAATGAAGTGAAATCTAGCCCAAATCTGCTCAATAGCTTGTCTCTCTATTAGAGAAAGCTGCTTCATTCAATATTCAGTGCAAATCTTGCCAAACTGAAAGAAGCTTATGCCTTATGAAATACAATGTTTTTGCAATGCTGTAAGACAGTTTTTAATGTGTTAGAAGTTATATGCACAAAAAGGTATTTTAGGACTTCAATGCTCAAGATTGTCAGTTTACAGGTTTCTGAGAGTCCAGTAATGTTGAAATAGTGCTTCTGTTCAAATGAAGTGAAATCTAGCCCAAATCTGCTCAAAAGCTTGTCTCTCTACTAGAGAAAGCTGCTTCATTCAATATTCAGTGCAAATCTTGCCAAACTGAAAGATGCTAATGCCTTATGAAATACAATGTTTTTGCAATGCTGTAAGACAGTTTTTAATGTGTTAGAAGTTATATGCACAAAAACTTATGTTAGGACTTTAATGCTCAAGATTGTCAGTTTACAGGTTTCTGAGTCCAGTAATGTTGAAATAGTGCTTCTGTTCAAATGAAGTGAAATCTAGCCCAAATCTGCTCAAAAGCTTGTCTCTCTATTAGAGAAAGCTGCTTCATTCAATGTTCAGTGCAAATCTAGCCAAACTGACAGATGCTTATGTCTTATGAAATAAAATGTTTTCTGCAATGCTGTAAGACAGTTTTTAATGTGTTAGAAGTTATATGCAGAAAAAGTTATTTTAGGACTTCAATGCTCAAGATGGTCAGTTTACAGGTTTCTGAGTCCAGTAATGTTGAAATAGTGCTTCTGTTCAAATGAAGTGAAATCTAGCCCAAATCTGCTCAAAAGCTTGTCTCTCTATTAGAGAAAGCTGCTTCATTCAATATTCAGTGCAAATCTAGCCAAACTGACAGATGCTTATGTCTTATGAAATAAAATGTTTTCTGCAATGCTGTAAGACAGTTTTTAATGTGTTAGAAGTTATATGCACAAAAAGTTATTTTAGGACTTCAATGCTCAAGATTGTCAGTTTACAGGTTTCTGAGTCCAGTAATGTTGAAATAGTGCTTCTGTTCAAATGAAGGGAAACATAGCCCAAATCTGCTCAAAAGCTTGTCTCTCTATTAGAGAAAGCTGCTTCATTCAATATTCAGTGCAAATCTTGCCAAACTGAAAGATGCTAATGTCTTATGAAATAAAATGTTTTCTGCAAAGCTGTAAGACAGTTTTTAATGTGTTAGAAGTTATATGCACAAAAAGTTATTTTAGGACTTCAATGTTCAAGATGGTCAGTTTACAGGTTTCTGAGTCCAGTAATGTTGAAATAGTGCTTCTGTTCAAATGAAGTGAAATCTAGCCCAAATCTGCTCAATAGCTTGTCTCTCTGTGAGATAGAGCTGCTTCATTCAATGTTCAGTGCAAATCTTGCCAAACTGAAAGAAGCTTATGCCTTATGAAATACAATGTTTTTGCAATGCTGTAAGACAGTTTTTAATGTGTTAGAAGTTATATGCACAAAAAGGTATTTTAGGACTTCAATGCTCAAGATTGTCAGTTTACAGGTTTCTGAGTCCAGTAATGTTGAAATAGTGCTTCTGTTCAAATGAAGTGAAATCTAGCCCAAATCTGCTCAAAAGCTGGTCTCTCTATTAGAGAAAGCTGCTTCATTCAATGTTCAGTGCAAATCTAGCCAAACTGACAGATGCTTATGTCTTATGAAATAAAATGTTTTCTGCAATGCTGTAAGACAGTTTTTAATGTGTTAGAAGTTATATGCACAAAAAGTTATTTTAGGACTTCAATGCTCAAGATGGTCAGTTTACAGGTTTCTGAGTCCAGTAAAGTTGAAATAGTGCTTCTGTTATAATGAAGTGAAATCTAGCCCAAATCTGCTCAAAAGCTTGTCTCTCTATTAGAGAAAGCTGCTTCATTCAATGTTCAGTGCAAATCTAGCCAAACTGACAGATGCTTATGTCTTATGAAATAAAATGTTTTTGCAATGCTGTAAGACAGTTTTTAATGTGTTAGAAGTTATATGCACAAAAAGGTATTTTAGGACTTCAATGCTCAAGATTGTCAGTTTACAGGTTTCTGAGTCCAGTAATGTTGAAATAGTGCTTCTGTTCAAATGAAGTGAAATCTAGCCCAAATCTGCTCAAAAGCTTGTCTCTCTATTAGGGAAAGCTGCTTCATTCAATGTTCAGTGCAAATCTAGCCAAACTGACAGATGCTTATGTCTTATGAAATAAAATGTTTTCTGCAATGCTGTAAGACAGTTTTTAATGTGTTAGAAGTTATATGCACAAAAAGTTATTTTAGGACTTCAATGCTCAAGATGGTCAGTTTACAGGTTTCTGAGTCCAGTAATGTTGAAATAGTGCTTCTATTCAAATGAAGTGAAATCTAGCCCAAATCTGCTCAATAGCTTGTCTCTCTATTAGAGAAAGCTGCTTCATTCAATATTCAGTGCAAATCTTGCCAAACTGAAAGAAGCTTATGCCTTATGAAATACAATGTTTTTGCAATGCTGTAAGACAGTTTTTAATGTGTTAGAAGTTATATGCACAAAAAGGTATTTTAGGACTTCAATGCTCAAGATTGTCAGTTTACAGGTTTCTGAGAGTCCAGTAATGTTGAAATAGTGCTTCTGTTCAAATGAAGTGAAATCTAGCCCAAATCTGCTCAAAAGCTTGTCTCTCTACTAGAGAAAGCTGCTTCATTCAATATTCAGTGCAAATCTTGCCAAACTGAAAGATGCTAATGCCTTATGAAATACAATGTTTTTGCAATGCTGTAAGACAGTTTTTAATGTGTTAGAAGTTATATGCACAAAAACTTATGTTAGGACTTTAATGCTCAAGATTGTCAGTTTACAGGTTTCTGAGTCCAGTAATGTTGAAATAGTGCTTCTGTTCAAATGAAGTGAAATCTAGCCCAAATCTGCTCAAAAGCTTGTCTCTCTATTAGAGAAAGCTGCTTCATTCAATGTTCAGTGCAAATCTAGCCAAACTGACAGATGCTTATGTCTTATGAAATAAAATGTTTTCTGCAATGCTGTAAGACAGTTTTTAATGTGTTAGAAGTTATATGCAGAAAAAGTTATTTTAGGACTTCAATGCTCAAGATGGTCAGTTTACAGGTTTCTGAGTCCAGTAATGTTGAAATAGTACTTCTGTTCAAATGAAGTGAAATCTAGCCCAAATCTGCTCAAAAGCTTGTCTCTCTATTAGAGAAAGCTGCTTCATTCAATATTCAGTGCAAATCTAGCCAAACTGACAGATGCTTATGTCTTATGAAATAAAATGTTTTCTGCAATGCTGTAAGACAGTTTTTAATGTGTTAGAAGTTATATGCACAAAAAGTTATTTTAGGACTTCAATGCTCAAGATTGTCAGTTTACAGGTTTCTGAGTTCAGTAATGTTGAAATAGTGCTTCTGTTCAAATGAAGTGAAATCTAGCCCAAATCTGCTAAAAAGCTTCTCTCTCTGTGAGATAGAGCTGCTTCATTCAATGTTCAGTGCAAATCTTGCCAAACTGAAAGATGCTTATGTCTTATGAAATACAATGTTTTCTGCAATGCTGTAAGACAGTTTTTAATGTGTTAGAAGTTATATGCACAAAAACTAATGTTAGAGCTTCAATGCTCAAGATTGTCAGTTTACAGGTTTCTGAGTCCAGTAATGTTGAAATAGTGCTTCTGTTCAAATGAAGGGAAACATAGCCCAAATCTGCTCAAAAGCTTGTCTCTCTATTAGAGAAAGCTGCTTCATTCAATATTCAGTGCAAATCTTGCCAAACTGAAAGATGCTAATGTCTTATGAAATAAAATGTTTTCTGCAATGCTGTAAGACAGTTTTTAATGTGTTAGAAGTTATATGCACAAAAAGTTATTTTAGGACTTCAATGTTCAAGATGGTCAGTTTACAGGTTTCTGAGTCCAGTAATGTTGAAATAGTGCTTCTGTTCAAATGAAGTGAAATCTAGCCCAAATCTGCTAAAAAGCTTCTCTCTCTGTGAGATAGAGCTGCTTCATTCAATGTTCAGTGCAAATCTTGCCAAACTGAAAGATGCTTATGTCTTATGAAATACAATGTTTTCTGCAATGCTGTAAGACAGTTTTTAATGTGTTAGAAGTTATATGCACAAAAACTAATGTTAGAGCTTCAATGCTCAAGATGGTCAGTTTACAGGTTTCTGAGTCCAGTAATGTTGAAATAATGCTTCTGTTCAAATGAAGGGAAACATAGCCCAAATCTGCTCAAAAGCTTGTCTCTCTATTAGAGAAAGCTGCTTCATTCAATATTCAGTGCAAATCTTGCCAAACTGAAAGATGCTAATGCCTTATTCAATATTCAATATTCAATGTACAATGTTTTTGCAATGCTGTAAGACAGTTTTTAATGTGTTAGAAGTTATATGCACAAAAACTTATGTTAGGACTTTAATGCTCAAGATTGTCAGTTTACAGGTTTCTGAGTCCAGTAATGTTGAAATAGTGCTTCTGTTCAAATGAAGTGAAATCTAGCCCAAATCTGCTCAAAAGCTTGTCTCTCTATTAGAGAAAGCTGCTTCATTCAATGTTCAGTGCAAATCTAGCCAAACTGACAGATGCTTATGTCTTATGAAATAAAATGTTTTCTGCAATGCTGTAAGACAGTTTTTAATGTGTTAGAAGATATATGCAGAAAAAGTTATTTTAGGACTTCAATGCTCAAGATGGTCAGTTTACAGGTTTCTGAGTCCAGTAATGTTGAAATAGTGCTTCTATTCAAATGAAGTGAAATCTAGCCCAAATCTGCTCAATAGCTTGTCTCTCTATTAGAGAAAGCTGCTTCATTCAATATTCAGTGCAAATCTTGCCAAACTGAAAGAAGCTTATGCCTTATGAAATACAATGTTTTTGCAATGCTGTAAGACAGTTTTTAATGTGTTAGAAGTTATATGCACAAAAAGGTATTTTAGGACTTCAATGCTCAAGATTGTCAGTTTACAGGTTTCTGAGTCCAGTAATGTTGAAATAGTGCTTCTGTTCAAATGAAGTGAAATCTAGCCCAAATCTGCTCAAAAGCTGGTCTCTCTATTAGAGAAAGCTGCTTCATTCAATGTTCAGTGCAAATCTAGCCAAACTGACAGATGCTTATGTCTTATGAAATAAAATGTTTTCTGCAATGCTGTAAGACAGTTTTTAATGTGTTAGAAGTTATATGCACAAAAAGTTATTTTAGGACTTCAATGCTCAAGATGGTCAGTTTACAGGTTTCTGAGTCCAGTAAAGTTGAAATAGTGCTTCTGTTATAATGAAGTGAAATCTAGCCCAAATCTGCTCAAAAGCTTGTCTCTCTATTAGAGAAAGCTGCTTCATTCAATGTTCAGTGCAAATCTAGCCAAACTGACAGATGCTTATGTCTTATGAAATAAAATGTTTTCTGCAATGCTGTAAGACAGTTTTTAATGTGTTAGAAGTTATATGAACAAAAAGTTATTTTAGGACTTCAATGCTCAAGATGGTCAGTTTACAGGTTTCTGAGTCCAGTAATGTTGAAATAGTGCTTCTGTTCAAATGAAGTGAAATCTAGCCCAAATCTGCTCAAAAGCTTGTCTCTCTAATAGGGAAAGCTGCTTCATTCAATGTTCAGTGCAAATCTAGCCAAACTGACAGATGCTTATGTCTTATGAAATAAAATGTTTTCTGCAATGCTGTAAGACAGTTTTTAATGTGTTAGAAGTTATATGCACAAAAACTAATGTTAGAGCTTCAATGCTCAAGATTGTCAGTTTACAGGTTTCTGAGTCCAGTAATGTTGAAATAGTGCTTCTGTTCAAATGAAGTGAAATCTAGCCCAAATCTGCTCAAAAGCTTGTCTCTCTATTAGAGAAAGCTGCTTCATTCGATATTCAGTGCAAATCTAGCCAAACTGACAGATGCTTATGTCTTATGAAATAAAATGTTTTCTGCAATGCTGTAAGACAGTTTTTAATGTGTTGGAAGTTATATGCACAAAAAGGTATTTTAGGACTTCAATGCTCAAGATTGTCAGTTTACAGGTTTCTGAGTCCAGTAATGTTGAAATAGTGCTTCTGTTCAAATGAAGTGAAATCTAGCCCAAATCTGCTCAAAAGCTTGTCTCTCTATTAGAGAAAGCTGCTTCATTCAATGTTCAGTGCAAATCTAGCCAAACTGACAGATGCTTATGTCTTATGAAATAAAATGTTTTCTGCAATGCTGTAAGACAGTTTTTAATGTGTTAGAAGTTATATGCAGAAAAAGTTATTTTAGGACTTCAATGCTCAAGATGGTCAGTTTACAGGTTTCTGAGTCCAGTAATGTTGAATAGTGCTTCTGTTCAAATGAAGTGAAATCTAGCCCAAATCTGCTCAAAAGCTTGTCTCTCAATTAGAGAAAGCTGCTTCATTCAATATTCAGTGCAAATCTAGCCAAACTGACAGATGCTTGTCTTATGAAATAAAATGTTTTTGCAATGCTGTAAGACAGTTTTTAATGTGTTAGAAGTTATATGCACAAAAAGGTATTTTAGGACTTCAATGCTCAAGATTGTCAGTTTACAGGTTTCTGATTCCAGTAATGTTGAAATAGTGCTTCTGTTCAAATGAAGTGAAATCTAGCCCAAATCTGCTCAAAAGCTTGTCTCTCTATTAGGGAAAGCTGCTTCATTCAATGTTCAGTGCAAATCTAGCCAAACTGACAGATGCTTATGTCTTATGAAATAAAATGTTTTCTGCAATGCTGTAAGACAGTTTTTAATGTGTTAGAAGTTATATGCACAAAAAGTTATTTTAGGACTTCAATGCTCAAGATGGTCAGTTTACAGGTTTCTGATTCCAGTAATGTTGAAATAGTGCTTCTGTTCAAATGAAGTGAAATTTAGCCCAAATCTGCTCAAAAGCTTGTCTCTCTATTAGAGAAAGCTGCTTCATTCAATGTTCAGTGCAAATCTAGCCAAACTGACAGATGCTTATGTCTTATGAAATAAAATGTTTTCTGCAATGCTGTAAGACAGTTTTTAATGTGTTAGAAGTTATATGCAGAAAAAGTTATTTTAGGATTTCAATGCTCAAGATGGTCAGTTTACAGGTTTCTGAGTCCAGTAATGTTGAAATAGTGCTTCTGTTCAAATGAAGTGAAATCTAGCCCAAATCTGCTCAAAAGCTTGTCTCTCAATTAGAGAAAGCTGCTTCATTCAATATTCAGTGCAAATCTAGCCAAACTGACAGATGCTTATGTCTTATGAAATAAAATGTTTTTGCAATGCTGTAAGACAGTTTTTAATGTGTTAGAAGTTATATGCACAAAAAGGTATTTTAGGACTTCAATGCTCAAGATTGTCAGTTTACAGGTTTCTGAGTCCAGTAATGTTGAAATAGTGCTTCTGTTCAAATGAAGTGAAATCTAGCCCAAATCTGCTCAAAAGCTTGTCTCTCTATTAGGGAAAGCTGCTTCATTCAATGTTCAGTGCAAATCTAGCCAAACTGACAGATGCTTATGTCTTATGAAATAAAATGTTTTCTACAATGCTGTAAGACAGTTTTTAATGTGTTAGAAGTTATATGCACAAAAAGTTATTTTAGGACTTCAATGCTCAAGATGGTCAGTTTACAGGTTTCTGATTCCAGTAATGTTGAAATAGTGCTTCTGTTCAAATGAAGTGAAATCTAGCCCAAATCTGCTCAAAAGCTTGTCTCTCTATTAGAGAAAGCTGCTTCATTCAATGTTCAGTGCAAATCTAGCCAAACTGACAGATGCTTATGTCTTATGAAATAAAATGTTTTCTGCAATGCTGTAAGACAGTTTTTAATGTGTTAGAAGTTATATGCACAAAAAGGTATTTTAGGACTTCAATGCTCAAGATTGTCAGTTTACAGGTTTCTGAGTCCAGTAATGTTGAAATAGTGCTTCTGTTCAAATGAAGTGAAATCTAGCCCAAATCTGCTCAAAAGCTTGTCTCTCTATTAGGGAAAGCTGCTTCATTCAATGTTCAGTGCAAATCTAGCCAAACTGACAGATGCTTATGTCTTATGAAATAAAATGTTTTCTGCAATGCTGTAAGACAGTTTTTAATGTGTTAGAAGTTATATGCAGAAAAAGTTATTTTAGGATTTCAATGCTCAAGATGGTCAGTTTACAGGTTTCTGAGTCCAGTAATGTTGAAATAGTGCTTCTGTTCAAATGAAGTGAAATCTAGCCCAAATCTGCTCAAAAGCTTGTCTCTCAATTAGAGAAAGCTGCTTCATTCAATATTCAGTGCAAATCTAGCCAAACTGACAGATGCTTATGTCTTATGAAATAAAATGTTTTTGCAATGCTGTAAGACAGTTTTTAATGTGTTAGAAGTTATATGCACAAAAAGGTATTTTAGGACTTCAATGCTCAAGATTGTCAGTTTACAGGTTTCTGAGTCCAGTAATGTTGAAATAGTGCTTCTGTTCAAATGAAGTGAAATCTAGCCCAAATCTGCTCAAAAGCTTGTCTCTCTATTAGGGAAAGCTGCTTCATTCAATGTTCAGTGCAAATCTAGCCAAACTGACAGATGCTTATGTCTTATGAAATAAAATGTTTTCTACAATGCTGTAAGACAGTTTTTAATGTGTTAGAAGTTATATGCACAAAAAGTTATTTTAGGACTTCAATGCTCAAGATGGTCAGTTTACAGGTTTCTGATTCCAGTAATGTTGAAATAGTGCTTCTGTTCAAATGAAGTGAAATCTAGCCCAAATCTGCTCAAAAGCTTGTCTCTCTATTAGAGAAAGCTGCTTCATTCAATGTTCAGTGCAAATCTAGCCAAACTGACAGATGCTTATGTCTTATGAAATAAAATGTTTTCTGCAATGCTGTAAGACAGTTTTTAATGTGTTAGAAGTTATATGCACAAAAAGGTATTTTAGGACTTCAATGCTCAAGATTGTCAGTTTACAGGTTTCTGAGTCCAGTAATGTTGAAATAGTGCTTCTGTTCAAATGAAGTGAAATCTAGCCCAAATCTGCTCAAAAGCTTGTCTCTCTATTAGGGAAAGCTGCTTCATTCAATGTTCAGTGCAAATCTAGCCAAACTGACAGATGCTTATGTCTTATGAAATAAAATGTTTTCTACAATGCTGTAAGACAGTTTTTAATGTGTTAGAAGTTATATGCACAAAAAATTATTTTAGGACTTCAATGCTCAAGATGGTCAGTTTACAGGTTTCTGATTCCAGTAATGTTGAAATAGTGCTTCTGTTCAAATGAAGTGAAATCTAGCCCAAATCTGCTCAAAAGCTTGTCTCTCTATAAGAGAAAGCTGCTTCATTCAATGTTCAGTGCAAATCTAGCCAAACTGACAGATGCTTATGTCTTATGAAATAAAATGTTTTCTGCAATGCTGTAAGACAGTTTTTAATGTGTTAGAAGTTATATGCAGAAAAAGTTATTTTAGGACTTCAATGCTCAAGATGGTCAGTTTACAGGTTTCTGAGTCCAGTAATGTTGAAATAGTGCTTCTGTTCAAATGAAGTGAAATCTAGCCCAAATCTGCTCAAAAGCTTGTCTCTCTATTAGAGAAAGCTGCTTCATTCAATATTCAGTGCAAATCTAGCCAAACTGACAGATGCTTATGTCTTATGAAATAAAATGTTTTCTGCAATGCTGTAAGACAGTTTTTAATGTGTTAGAAGTTATATGCACAAAAAGGTATTTTAGGACTTCAATGCTCAAGATTGTCAGTTTACAGTTTTCTGAGTCCAGTAATGTTGAAATAGTGCTTCTGTTCAAATGAAGTGAAATCTAGCCCAAATCTGCTCAAAAGCTTGTCTCTCTATTAGAGAAAGCTGCTTCATTCAATGTTCAGTGCAAATCTAGCCAAACTGACAGATGCTTATGTCTTATGAAATAAAATGTTTTCTGCAATGCTGTAAGACAGTTTTTAATGTGTTAGAAGTTATATGCAGAAAAAGTTATTTTAGGACTTCAATGCTCAAGATTGTCAGTTTTACAGGTTTCTGAGTCCAGTAATGTTGAAATAGTGCTTCTGTTCAAATGAAGTGAAATCTAGCCCAAATCTGCTCAAAAGCTTGTCTCTCAATTAGAGAAAGCTGCTTCATTCAATATTCAGTGCAAATCTAGCCAAACTGACAGATGCTTATGTCTTATGAAATAAAATGTTTTTGCAATGCTGTAAGACAGTTTTTAATGTGTTAGAAGTTATATGCACAAAAAGTTATTTTAGGACTTCAATGCTCAAGATGGTCAGTTTACAGGTTTCTGATTCCAGTAATGTTGAAATAGTGCTTCTGTTCAAATGAAGTGAAATCTAGCCCAAATCTGCTCAAAAGCTTGTCTCTCTATTAGAGAAAGCTGCTTCATTCAATGTTCAGTGCAAATCTAGCCAAACTGACAGATGCTTATGTCTTATGAAATAAAATGTTTTCTGCAATGCTGTAAGACAGTTTTTAATGTGTTAGAAGTTATATGCAGAAAAAGTTATTTTAGGACTTCAATGCTCAAGATGGTCAGTTTAAAGGTTTCTGAGTCCAGTAATGTTGAAATAGTGCTTCTATTCAAATGAAGTGAAATCTAGCCCAAATCTGCTCAATAGCTTGTCTCTCTATTAGAGAAAGCTGCTTCATTCAATATTCAGTGCAAATCTTGCCAAACTGAAAGAAGCTTATGCCTTATGAAATACAATGTTTTTGCAATGCTGTAAGACAGTTTTTAATGTGTTAGAAGTTATATGCACAAAAAGGTATTTTAGGACTTCAATGCTCAAGATTGTCAGTTTACAGGTTTCTGAGTCCAGTAATGTTGAAATAGTGCTTCTGTTCAAATGAAGTGAAATCTAGCCCAAATCTGCTCAAAAGCTTGTCTCTCTATTAGAGAAAGCTGCTTCATTCAATGTTCAGTGCAAATCTAGCCAAATTGACAGATGCTTATGTCTTATGAAATAAAATGTTTTCTGCAATGCTGTAAGACAGTTTTTAATGTGTTAGAAGTTATATGCACAAAAAGTTATTTTAGGACTTCAATGCTCAAGATGGTCAGTTTACAGGTTTCTGAGTCCAGTAATGTTGAAATAGTGCTTCTGTTCAAATGAAGTGAAATCTAGCCCAAATCTGCTCAAAAGCTTGTCTCTCTATTAGAGAAAGCTGCTTCATTCAATGTTCAGTGCAAATCTAGCCAAACTGACAGATGCTTATGTCTTATGAAATAAAATGTTTTCTGCAATGCTGTAAGACAGTTTTTAATGTGTTAGAAGTTATATGCACAAAAAGTTATTTTAGAGCTTCAATGCTCAAGATTGTCAGTTTACAGGTTTCTGAGTCCAGTAATGTTGAAATAGTGCTTCTGTTCAAATGAAGTTAAATCTAGCCCAAATCTGCTCAAAAGCTTGTCTCTCTATTAGGGAAAGCTGCTTCATTCAATGTTCAGTGCAAATCTAGCCAAACTGACAGATGCTTATGTCTTATGAAATAAAATGTTTTCTGCAATGCTGTAAGACAGTTTTTAATGTGTTAGAAGTTATATGCACAAAAACTAATGTTAGAGCTTCAATGCTCAAGATTGTCAGTTTACAGGTTTCTGAGTCCAGTAATGTTGAAATAGTGCTTCTGTTCAAATGAAGTGAAATCTAGCCCAAATCTGCTCAAAAGCTTGTCTCTCTATTAGAGAAAGCTGCTTCATTCAATGTTCAGTGCAAATCTAGCCAAACTGACAGATGCTTATGTCTTATGAAATAAAATGTTTTTGCAATGCTGTAAGACAGTTTTTAATGTGTTAGAAGTTATATGCACAAAAAGGTATTTTAGGACTTCAATGCTCAAGATTGTCAGTTTACAGGTTTCTGAGTCCAGTAATGTTGAAATAGTGCTTCTGTTCAAATGAAGTGAAATCTAGCCCAAATCTGCTCAAAAGCTTGTCTCTCTATTAGGGAAAGCTGCTTCATTCAATGTTCAGTGCAAATCTAGCCAAACTGACAGATGCTTATGTCTTATGAAATAAAATGTTTTCTGCAATGCTGTAAGACAGTTTTTAATGTGTTAGAAGTTATATGCACAAAAAGTTATTTTAGGACTTCAATGCTCAAGATGGTCAGTTTACAGGTTTCTGATTCCAGTAATGTTGAAATAGTGCTTCTGTTCAAATGAAGTGAAATCTAGCCCAAATCTGCTCAAAAGCTTGTCTCTCTATTAGAGAAAGCTGCTTCATTCAATGTTCAGTGCAAATCTAGCCAAACTGACAGATGCTTATGTCTTATGAAATAAAATGTTTTCTGCAATGCTGTAAGACAGTTTTTAATGTGTTAGAAGTTATATGCAGAAAAGTTATTTTAGGACTTCAATGCTCAAGATGGTCAGTTTACAGGTTTCTGAGTCCAGTAATGTTGAAATAGTGCTTCTATTCAAATGAAGTGAAATCTAGCCCAAATCTGCTCAATAGCTTGTCTCTCTATTAGAGAAAGCTGCTTCATTCAATATTCAGTGCAAATCTTGCCAAACTGAAAGAAGCTTATGCCTTATGAAATACAATGTTTTTGCAATGCTGTAAGACAGTTTTTAATGTGTTAGAAGTTATATGCACAAAAAGGTATTTTAGGACTTCAATGCTCAAGATTGTCAGTTTACAGGTTTCTGAGTCCAGTAATGTTGAAATAGTGCTTCTGTTCAAATGAAGTGAAATCTAGCCCAAATCTGCTCAAAAGCTTGTCTCTCTATTAGAGAAAGCTGCTTCATTCAATATTCAGTGCAAATCTTGCCAAACTGAAAGAAGCTTATGCCTTATGAAATACAATGTTTTTGCAATGCTGTAAGACAGTTTTTAATGTGTTAGAAGTTATATGCACAAAAAGGTATTTTAGGACTTCAATGCTCAAGATTGTCAGTTTACAGGTTTCTGAGTCCAGTAATGTTGAAATAGTGCTTCTGTTCAAATGAAGTGAAATCTAGCCCAAATCTGCTCAAAAGCTTGTCTCTCTATTAGAGAAAGCTGCTTCATTCAATGTTCAGTGCAAATCTAGCCAAACTGACAGATGCTTATGTCTTATGAAATAAAATGTTTTCTGCAATGCTGTAAGACAGTTTTTAATGTGTTAGAAGTTATATGCAGAAAAAGTTATTTTAGGACTTCAATGCTCAAGATGGTCAGTTTACAGGTTTCTGAGTCCAGTAATGTTGAAATAGTGCTTCTGTTCAAATGAAGTGAAATCTAGCCCAAATCTGCTCAAAAGCTTGTCTCTCTATTAGAGAAAGCTGCTTCATTCAATGTTCAGTGCAAATCTAGCCAAACTGACAGATGCTTATGTCTTATGAAATAAAATGTTTTCTGCAATGCTGTAAGACAGTTTTTAATGTGTTAGAAGTTATATGCACAAAAAGTTATTTTAGAGCTTCAATGCTCAAGATTGTCAGTTTACAGGTTTCTGAGTCCAGTAATGTTGAAATAGTGCTTCTGTTCAAATGAAGTTAAATCTAGCCCAAATCTGCTCAAAAGCTTGTCTCTCTATTAGAGAAAGCTGCTTCATTCAATATTCAGTGCAAATCTTGCCAAACTGAAAGAAGCTTATGCCTTATGAAATACAATGTTTTTGCAATGCTGTAAGACAGTTTTTAATGTGTTAGAAGTTATATGCACAAAAAGGTATTTTAGGACTTCAATGCTCAAGATTGTCAGTTTACAGGTTTCTGAGTCCAGTAATGTTGAAATAGTGCTTCTGTTCAAATGAAGTGAAATCTAGCCCAAATCTGCTCAAAAGCTTGTCTCTCTATTAGAGAAAGCTGCTTCATTCAATATTCAGTGCAAATCTTGCCAAACTGAAAGAAGCTTATGCCTTATGAAATACAATGTTTTTGCAATGCTGTAAGACAGTTTTTAATGTGTTAGAAGTTATATGCACAAAAAGGTATTTTAGGACTTCAATGCTCAAGATTGTCAGTTTACAGGTTTCTGAGTCCAGTAATGTTGAAATAGTGCTTCTGTTCAAATGAAGTGAAATCTAGCCCAAATCTGCTCAAAAGCTTGTCTCTCTATTAGAGAAAGCTGCTTCATTCAATGTTCAGTGCAAATCTAGCCAAACTGACAGATGCTTATGTCTTATGAAATAAAATGTTTTCTGCAATGCTGTAAGACAGTTTTTAATGTGTTAGAAGTTATATGCACAAAAAGTTATTTTAGAGCTTCAATGCTCAAGATTGTCAGTTTACAGGTTTCTGAGTCCAGTAATGTTGAAATAGTGCTTCTGTTCAAATGAAGTTAAATCTAGCCCAAATCTGCTCAAAAGCTTGTCTCTCTATTAGAGAAAGCTGCTTCATTCAATGTTCAGTGCAAATCTAGCCAAACTGACAGATGCTTATGTCTTATGAAATAAAATGTTTTCTGCAATGCTGTAAGACAGTTTTTAATGTGTTAGAAGTTATATGCACAAAAACTAATGTTAGAGCTTCAATGCTCAAGATTGTCAGTTTACAGGTTTCCGAGTCCAGTAATGTTGAAATAGTGCTTCTGTTCAAATGAAGTGAAATCTAGCCCAAATCTGCTCAAAAGCTTGTCTCTCTATTAGAGAAAGCTGCTTCATTCAATGTTCAGTGCAAATCTAGCCAAACTGACAGATGCTTATGTCTTATGAAATAAAATGTTTTCTGCAATGCTGTAAGACAGTATTTAATGTGTTAGAAGTTATATGCACAAAAAGTTATTTTAGGACTTCAATGCTCAAGATGGTCAGTTTACAGGTTTCTGATTCCAGTAATGTTGAAATAGTGCTTCTGTTCAAATGAAGTGAAATCTAGCCCAAATCTGCTCAAAAGCTTGTCTCTCTATTAGAGAAAGCTGCTTCATTCAATGTTCAGTGCAAATCTAGCCAAACTGACAGATGCTTATGTCTTATGAAATAAAATGTTTTCTGCAATGCTGTAAGACAGTTTTTAATGTGTTAGAAGTTATATGCACAAAAAGTTATTTTAGGACTTCAATGCTCAAGATTGTCAGTTTACAGGTTTCTGAGTCCAGTAATGTTGAAATAGTGCTTCTGTTCAAATGAAGGGAAATCTAGCCCAAATCTGCTCAAAAGCTTGTCTCTCTATTAGAGAAAGCTGCTTCATTCAATGTTCAGTGCAAATCTAGCCAAACTGACAGATGCTTATGTCTTATGAAATAAAATGTTTTCTGCAATGCTGTAAGACAGTTTTTAATGTGTTAGAAGTTATATGCACAAAAAGTTATTTTAGGACTTCAATGCTCAAGATTGTCAGTTTACAGGTTTCTGAGTTCAGTAATGTTGAAATAGTGCTTCTGTTCAAATGAAGTGAAATCTAGCCCAAATCTGCTAAAAAGCTTCTCTCTCTGTGAGATAGAGCTGCTTCATTCAATGTTCAGTGCAAATCTTGCCAAACTGAAAGATGCTTATGTCTTATGAAATACAATGTTTTCTGCAATGCTGTAAGACAGTTTTTAATGTGTTAGAAGTTATATGCACAAAAACTAATGTTAGAGCTTCAATGCTCAAGATTGTCAGTTTACAGGTTTCTGAGTCCAGTAATGTTGAAATAGTGCTTCTATTCAAATGAAGTGAAATCTAGCCCAAATCTGCTCAATAGCTTGTCTCTCTATTAGAGAAAGCTGCTTCATTCAATATTCAGTGCAAATCTTGCCAAACTGAAAGAAGCTTATGCCTTATGAAATACAATGTTTTTGCAATGCTGTAAGACAGTTTTTAATGTGTTAGAAGTTATATGCACAAAAAGGTATTTTAGGACTTCAATGCTCAAGATTGTCAGTTTACAGGTTTCTGAGTCCAGTAATGTTGAAATAGTGCTTCTGTTCAAATAAAGTGAAATCTAGCCCAAATCTGCTCAAAAGCTTGTCTCTCTATTAGAGAAAGCTGCTTCATTCAATGTTCAGTGCAAATCTAGCCAAACTGACAGATGCTTATGTCTTATGAAATAAAATGTTTTCTGCAATGCTGTAAGACAGTTTTTAATGTGTTAGAAGTTATATGCACAAAAAGTTATTTTAGGACTTCAATGCTCAAGATGGTCAGTTTACAGGTTTCTGAGTCCAGTAATGTTGAAATAGTGCTTCTGTTCAAATGAAGTGAAATCTAGCCCAAATCTGCTCAAAAGCTTGTCTCTCTATTAGAGAAAGCTGCTTCATTCAATGTTCAGTGCAAATCTAGCCAAACTGACAGATGCTTATGTCTTATGAAATAAAATGTTTTCTGCAATGCTGTAAGACAGTTTTTAATGTGTTAGAAGTTATATGCACAAAAAGTTACTTTAGAGCTTCAATGCTCAAGATTGTCAGTTTACAGGTTTCTGAGTCCAGTAATGTTGAAATAGTGCTTCTGTTCAAATGAAGTTAAATCTAGCCCAAATCTGCTCAAAAGCTTGTCTCTCTATTAGGGAAAGCTGCTTCATTCAATGTTCAGTGCAAATCTAGCCAAACTGACAGATGCTTATGTCTTATGAAATAAAATGTTTTCTGCAATGCTGTAAGACAGTTTTTAATGTGTTAGAAGTTATATGCACAAAAACTAATGTTAGAGCTTCAATGCTCAAGATTGTCAGTTTACAGGTTTCTGAGTCCAGTAATGTTGAAATAGTGCTTCTGTTCAAATGAAGTGAAATCTAGCCCAAATCTGCTCAAAAGCTTGTCTCTCTATTAGAGAAAGCTGCTTCATTCAATGTTCAGTGCAAATCTAGCCAAACTGACAGATGCTTATGTCTTATGAAATAAAATGTTTTCTGCAATGCTGTAAGACAGTATTTAATGTGTTAGAAGTTATATGCACAAAAAGTTATTTTAGGACTTCAATGCTCAAGATGGTCAGTTTACAGGTTTCTGATTCCAGTAATGTTGAAATAGTGCTTCTGTTCAAATGAAGTGAAATCTAGCCCAAATCTGCTAAAAAGCTTCTCTCTCTGTGAGATAGAGCTGCTTCATTCAATGTTCAGTGCAAATCTTGCCAAACTGAAAGATGCTTATGTCTTATGAAATACAATGTTTTCTGCAATGCTGTAAGACAGTTTTTAATGTGTTAGAAGTTATATGCACAAAAACTAATGTTAGAGCTTCAATGCTCAAGATTGTCAGTTTACAGGTTTCTGAGTCCAGTAATGTTGAAATAGTGCTTCTGTTCAAATGAAGTTAAATCTAGCCAAAATCTGCTCAAAAGCTTGTCTCTCTATTAGGGAAAGCTGCTTCATTCAATGTTCAGTGCAAATCTAGCCAAACTGACAGATGCTTATGTCTTATGAAATAAAATGTTTTCTGCAATGCTGTAAGACAGTTTTTAATGTGTTAGAAGTTATATGCAGAAAAAGTTATTTTAGGACTTCAATGCTCAAGATGGTCAGTTTACAGGTTTCTGAGTCCAGTAATGTTGAAATAGTGCTTCTGTTCAAATGACGTGAAATCTAGCCCAAATCTGCTCAAAAGCTTGTCTCTCAATTAGAGAAAGCTGCTTCTTTCAATATTCAGTGCAAATCTTGCCAAACTGAAAGAAGCTTATGCCTTATGAAATAAAATGTTTTTGCAATGCTGTAAGACAGTTTTTAATGTGTTAGAAGTTATATGCACAAAAAGGTATTTTAGGACTTCAATGCTCAAGATTGTCAGTTTACAGGTTTCTGAGTCCAGTAATGTTGAAATAGTGCTTCTGTTCAAATGAAGTGAAATCTAGCCCAAATCTGCTCAAAAGCTTGTCTCTCTATTAGAGAAAGCTGCTTCATTCAATGTTCAGTGCAAATCTTGCCAAACTGAAAGATGCTTATGTCTTATGAAATACAATGTTTTCTGCAATGCTGTAAGACAGTTTTTAATGTGTTAGAAGTTATATGCACAAAAACTAATGTTAGAGCTTCAATGCTCAAGATTGTCAGTTTACAGGTTTCTGAGTCCAGTAATGTTGAAATAGTGCTTCTGTTCAAATGAAGGGAAACATAGCCCAAATCTGCTCAAAAGCTTGTCTCTCTATTAGAGAAAGCTGCTTCATTCAATATTCAGTGCAAATCTTGCCAAACTGAAAGATGCTAATGCCTTATGAAATACAATGTTTTTGCAATGCTGTAAGACAGTTTTTAATGTGTTAGAAGTTATATGCACAAAAACTTATGTTAGGACTTTAATGCTCAAGATTGTCAGTTTACAGGTTTCTGAGTCCAGTAATGTTGAAATAGTGCTTCTGTTCAAATGAAGTGAAATCTAGCCCAAATCTGCTCAAAAGCTTGTCTCTCTATTAGAGAAAGCTGCTTCATTCAATGTTCAGTGCAAATCTAGCCAAACTGACAGATGCTTATGTCTTATGAAATAAAATGTTTTCTGCAATGCTGTAAGACAGTTTTTAATGTGTTAGAAGTTATATGCAGAAAAAGTTATTTTAGGACTTCAATGCTCAAGATTGTCAGTTTACAGGTTTCTGAGTTCAGTAATGTTGAAATAGTGCTTCTGTTCAAATGAAGTGAAATCTAGCCCAAATCTGCTAAAAAGCTTCTCTCTCTGTGAGATAGAGCTGCTTCATTCAATGTTCAGTGCAAATCTTGCCAAACTGAAAGATGCTTATGTCTTATGAAATACAATGTTTTCTGCAATGCTGTAAGACAGTTTTTAATGTGTTAGAAGTTATATGCACAAAAACTAATGTTAGAGCTTCAATGCTCAAGATTGTCAGTTTACAGGTTTCTGAGTCCAGTAATGTTGAAATAGTGCTTCTGTTCAAATTAAGTGAAATCTAGCCCAAATCTGCTCAAAAGCTTGTCTCTCTATTAGAGAAAGCTGCTTCATTCAATGTTCAGTGCAAATCTAGCCAAACTGACAGATGCTTATGTCTTATGAAATAAAATGTTTTCTGCAATGCTGTAAGACAGTTTTTAATGTGTTAGAAGTTATATGCACAAAAACTAATGTTAGAGCTTCAATGCTCAAGATTGTCAGTTTACAGGTTTCTGAGTCCAGTAATGTTGAAATAGTGCTTCTGTTCAAATGAAGTGAAATCTAGCCCAAATCTGCTCAAAAGCTTGTCTCTCTATTAGAGAAAGCTGCTTCATTCAATGTTCAGTGCAAATCTAGCCAAACTGACAGATGCTTATGTCTTATGAAATAAAATGTTTTTGCAATGCTGTAAGACAGTTTTTAATGTGTTAGAAGTTATATGCACAAAAAGGTATTTTAGGACTTCAATGCTCAAGATTGTCAGTTTACAGGTTTCTGAGTCCAGTAATGTTGAAATAGTGCTTCTGTTCAAATGAAGTGAAATCTAGCCCAAATCTGCTCAAAAGCTTGTCTCTCTATTAGAGAAAGCTGCTTCATTCAATGTTCAGTGCAAATCTAGCCAAACTGACAGATGCTTATGTCTTATGAAATAAAATGTTTTCTGCAATGCTGTAAGACAGTTTTTAATGTGTTAGAAGTTATATGCACAAAAAGTTATTTTAGGACTTCAATGCTCAAGATGGTCAGTTTACAGGTTTCTGAGTCCAGTAATGTTGAAATAGTGCTTCTGTTCAAATGAAGTGAAATCTAGCCCAAATCTGCTCAAAAGCTTGTCTCTCTATTAGAGAAAGCTGCTTCATTCAATATTCAGTGCAAATCTTGCCAAACTGAAAGAAGCTTATGCCTTATGAAATACAATGTTTTTGCAATGCTGTAAGACAGTTTTTAATGTGTTAGAAGTTATATGCACAAAAAGGTATTTTAGGACTTCAATGCTCAAGATTGTCAGTTTACAGGTTTCTGAGTCCAGTAATGTTGAAATAGTGCTTCTGTTCAAATGAAGTGAAATCTAGCCCAAATCTGCTCAAAAGCTTGTCTCTCTATTAGAGAAAGCTGCTTCATTCAATGTTCAGTGCAAATCTAGCCAAACTGACAGATGCTTATGTCTTATGAAATAAAATGTTTTCTGCAATGCTGTAAGACAGTTTTTAATGTGTTAGAAGTTATATGCACAAAAACTAATGTTAGAGCTTCAATGCTCAAGATTGTCAGTTTACAGGTTTCTGAGTCCAGTAATGTTGAAATAGTGCTTCTGTTCAAATGAAGTGAAATCTAGCCCAAATCTGCTCAAAAGCTTGTCTCTCTATTAGAGAAAGCTGCTTCATTCAATGTTCAGTGCAAATCTAGCCAAACTGACAGATGCTTATGTCTTATGAAATAAAATGTTTTCTGCAATGCTGTAAGACAGTATTTAATGTGTTAGAAGTTATATGCACAAAAAGTTATTTTAGGACTTCAATGCTCAAGATGGTCAGTTTACAGGTTTCTGATTCCAGTAATGTTGAAATAGTGCTTCTGTTCAAATGAAGTGAAATCTAGCCCAAATCTGCTAAAAAGCTTCTCTCTCTGTGAGATAGAGCTGCTTCATTCAATGTTCAGTGCAAATCTTGCCAAACTGAAAGATGCTTATGTCTTATGAAATACAATGTTTTCTGCAATGCTGTAAGACAGTTTTTAATGTGTTAGAAGTTATATGCACAAAAACTAATGTTAGAGCTTCAATGCTCAAGATTGTCAGTTTACAGGTTTCTGAGTCCAGTAATGTTGAAATAGTGCTTCTGTTCAAATGAAGTTAAATCTAGCCAAAATCTGCTCAAAAGCTTGTCTCTCTATTAGGGAAAGCTGCTTCATTCAATGTTCAGTGCAAATCTAGCCAAACTGACAGATGCTTATGTCTTATGAAATAAAATGTTTTCTGCAATGCTGTAAGACAGTTTTTAATGTGTTAGAAGTTATATGCAGAAAAAGTTATTTTAGGACTTCAATGCTCAAGATGGTCAGTTTACAGGTTTCTGAGTCCAGTAATGTTGAAATAGTGCTTCTGTTCAAATGACGTGAAATCTAGCCCAAATCTGCTCAAAAGCTTGTCTCTCAATTAGAGAAAGCTGCTTCTTTCAATATTCAGTGCAAATCTTGCCAAACTGAAAGAAGCTTATGCCTTATGAAATAAAATGTTTTTGCAATGCTGTAAGACAGTTTTTAATGTGTTAGAAGTTATATGCACAAAAAGGTATTTTAGGACTTCAATGCTCAAGATTGTCAGTTTACAGGTTTCTGAGTCCAGTAATGTTGAAATAGTGCTTCTGTTCAAATGAAGTGAAATCTAGCCCAAATCTGCTCAAAAGCTTGTCTCTCTATTAGAGAAAGCTGCTTCATTCAATGTTCAGTGCAAATCTTGCCAAACTGAAAGATGCTTATGTCTTATGAAATACAATGTTTTCTGCAATGCTGTAAGACAGTTTTTAATGTGTTAGAAGTTATATGCACAAAAACTAATGTTAGAGCTTCAATGCTCAAGATTGTCAGTTTACAGGTTTCTGAGTCCAGTAATGTTGAAATAGTGCTTCTGTTCAAATGAAGGGAAACATAGCCCAAATCTGCTCAAAAGCTTGTCTCTCTATTAGAGAAAGCTGCTTCATTCAATATTCAGTGCAAATCTTGCCAAACTGAAAGATGCTAATGCCTTATGAAATACAATGTTTTTGCAATGCTGTAAGACAGTTTTTAATGTGTTAGAAGTTATATGCACAAAAACTTATGTTAGGACTTTAATGCTCAAGATTGTCAGTTTACAGGTTTCTGAGTCCAGTAATGTTGAAATAGTGCTTCTGTTCAAATGAAGTGAAATCTAGCCCAAATCTGCTCAAAAGCTTGTCTCTCTATTAGAGAAAGCTGCTTCATTCAATGTTCAGTGCAAATCTAGCCAAACTGAC
The DNA here is from genome assembly GCF_963082965.1 of Carassius carassius. NCBI lineage: Eukaryota > Metazoa > Chordata > Actinopteri > Cypriniformes > Cyprinidae > Carassius > Carassius carassius. The sequence continues at coordinate 32,444,932 of NC_081757.1, read as the reverse complement.
AGATGCTTATGTCTTATGAAATAAAATGTTTTCTGCAATGCTGTAAGACAGTTTTTAATGTGTTAGAAGTTATATGCAGAAAAAGTTATTTTAGGACTTCAATGCTCAAGATTGTCAGTTTACAGGTTTCTGAGTTCAGTAATGTTGAAATAGTGCTTCTGTTCAAATGAAGTGAAATCTAGCCCAAATCTGCTAAAAAGCTTCTCTCTCTGTGAGATAGAGCTGCTTCATTCAATGTTCAGTGCAAATCTTGCCAAACTGAAAGATGCTTATGTCTTATGAAATACAATGTTTTCTGCAATGCTGTAAGACAGTTTTTAATGTGTTAGAAGTTATATGCACAAAAACTAATGTTAGAGCTTCAATGCTCAAGATTGTCAGTTTACAGGTTTCTGAGTCCAGTAATGTTGAAATAGTGCTTCTGTTCAAATTAAGTGAAATCTAGCCCAAATCTGCTCAAAAGCTTGTCTCTCTATTAGAGAAAGCTGCTTCATTCAATGTTCAGTGCAAATCTAGCCAAACTGACAGATGCTTATGTCTTATGAAATAAAATGTTTTCTGCAATGCTGTAAGACAGTTTTTAATGTGTTAGAAGTTATATGCACAAAAACTAATGTTAGAGCTTCAATGCTCAAGATTGTCAGTTTACAGGTTTCTGAGTCCAGTAATGTTGAAATAGTGCTTCTGTTCAAATGAAGTGAAATCTAGCCCAAATCTGCTCAAAAGCTTGTCTCTCTATTAGAGAAAGCTGCTTCATTCAATGTTCAGTGCAAATCTAGCCAAACTGACAGATGCTTATGTCTTATGAAATAAAATGTTTTTGCAATGCTGTAAGACAGTTTTTAATGTGTTAGAAGTTATATGCACAAAAAGGTATTTTAGGACTTCAATGCTCAAGATTGTCAGTTTACAGGTTTCTGAGTCCAGTAATGTTGAAATAGTGCTTCTGTTCAAATGAAGTGAAATCTAGCCCAAATCTGCTCAAAAGCTTGTCTCTCTATTAGAGAAAGCTGCTTCATTCAATGTTCAGTGCAAATCTAGCCAAACTGACAGATGCTTATGTCTTATGAAATAAAATGTTTTCTGCAATGCTGTAAGACAGTTTTTAATGTGTTAGAAGTTATATGCACAAAAAGTTATTTTAGGACTTCAATGCTCAAGATGGTCAGTTTACAGGTTTCTGAGTCCAGTAATGTTGAAATAGTGCTTCTGTTCAAATGAAGTGAAATCTAGCCCAAATCTGCTCAAAAGCTTGTCTCTCTATTAGAGAAAGCTGCTTCATTCAATATTCAGTGCAAATCTTGCCAAACTGAAAGAAGCTTATGCCTTATGAAATACAATGTTTTTGCAATGCTGTAAGACAGTTTTTAATGTGTTAGAAGTTATATGCACAAAAAGGTATTTTAGGACTTCAATGCTCAAGATTGTCAGTTTACAGGTTTCTGAGTCCAGTAATGTTGAAATAGTGCTTCTGTTCAAATGAAGTGAAATCTAGCCCAAATCTGCTCAAAAGCTTGTCTCTCTATTAGAGAAAGCTGCTTCATTCAATGTTCAGTGCAAATCTAGCCAAACTGACAGATGCTTATGTCTTATGAAATAAAATGTTTTCTGCAATGCTGTAAGACAGTTTTTAATGTGTTAGAAGTTATATGCAGAAAAAGTTATTTTAGGACTTCAATGCTCAAGATGGTCAGTTTACAGGTTTCTGAGTCCAGTAATGTTGAAATAGTGCTTCTGTTCAAATGAAGTGAAATCTAGCCCAAATCTGCTCAAAAGCTTGTCTCTCTATTAGAGAAAGCTGCTTCATTCAATGTTCAGTGCAAATCTAGCCAAACTGACAGATGCTTATGTCTTATGAAATAAAATGTTTTCTGCAATGCTGTAAGACAGTTTTTAATGTGTTAGAAGTTATATGCACAAAAAGTTATTTTAGAGCTTCAATGCTCAAGATTGTCAGTTTACAGGTTTCTGAGTCCAGTAATGTTGAAATAGTGCTTCTGTTCAAATGAAGTTAAATCTAGCCCAAATCTGCTCAAAAGCTTGTCTCTCTATTAGAGAAAGCTGCTTCATTCAATATTCAGTGCAAATCTTGCCAAACTGAAAGAAGCTTATGCCTTATGAAATACAATGTTTTTGCAATGCTGTAAGACAGTTTTTAATGTGTTAGAAGTTATATGCACAAAAAGGTATTTTAGGACTTCAATGCTCAAGATTGTCAGTTTACAGGTTTCTGAGTCCAGTAATGTTGAAATAGTGCTTCTGTTCAAATGAAGTGAAATCTAGCCCAAATCTGCTCAAAAGCTTGTCTCTCTATTAGAGAAAGCTGCTTCATTCAATATTCAGTGCAAATCTTGCCAAACTGAAAGAAGCTTATGCCTTATGAAATACAATGTTTTTGCAATGCTGTAAGACAGTTTTTAATGTGTTAGAAGTTATATGCACAAAAAGGTATTTTAGGACTTCAATGCTCAAGATTGTCAGTTTACAGGTTTCTGAGTCCAGTAATGTTGAAATAGTGCTTCTGTTCAAATGAAGTGAAATCTAGCCCAAATCTGCTCAAAAGCTTGTCTCTCTATTAGAGAAAGCTGCTTCATTCAATGTTCAGTGCAAATCTAGCCAAACTGACAGATGCTTATGTCTTATGAAATAAAATGTTTTCTGCAATGCTGTAAGACAGTTTTTAATGTGTTAGAAGTTATATGCAGAAAAAGTTATTTTAGGACTTCAATGCTCAAGATGGTCAGTTTACAGGTTTCTGAGTCCAGTAATGTTGAAATAGTGCTTCTGTTCAAATGAAGTGAAATCTAGCCCAAATCTGCTCAAAAGCTTGTCTCTCTATTAGAGAAAGCTGCTTCATTCAATGTTCAGTGCAAATCTAGCCAAACTGACAGATGCTTATGTCTTATGAAATAAAATGTTTTCTGCAATGCTGTAAGACAGTTTTTAATGTGTTAGAAGTTATATGCACAAAAAGTTATTTTAGAGCTTCAATGCTCAAGATTGTCAGTTTACAGGTTTCTGAGTCCAGTAATGTTGAAATAGTGCTTCTGTTCAAATGAAGTTAAATCTAGCCCAAATCTGCTCAAAAGCTTGTCTCTCTATTAGGGAAAGCTGCTTCATTCAATGTTCAGTGCAAATCTAGCCAAACTGACAGATGCTTATGTCTTATGAAATAAAATGTTTTCTGCAATGCTGTAAGACAGTTTTTAATGTGTTAGAAGTTATATGCACAAAAACTAATGTTAGAGCTTCAATGCTCAAGATTGTCAGTTTACAGGTTTCCGAGTCCAGTAATGTTGAAATAGTGCTTCTGTTCAAATGAAGTGAAATCTAGCCCAAATCTGCTCAAAAGCTTGTCTCTCTATTAGAGAAAGCTGCTTCATTCAATGTTCAGTGCAAATCTAGCCAAACTGACAGATGCTTATGTCTTATGAAATAAAATGTTTTCTGCAATGCTGTAAGACAGTTTTTAATGTGTTAGAAGTTATATGCACAAAAAGTTATTTTAGGACTTCAATGCTCAAGATGGTCAGTTTACAGGTTTCTGAGTTCAGTAATGTTGAAATAGTGCTTCTGTTCAAATGAAGTGAAATCTAGCCCAAATCTGCTCAAAAGCTTGACTTTCTATTAGAGAAAGCTGCTTCATTCAATATTCAGTGCAAATCTTGCCAAACTGAAAGATGCTTATGCCTTATGAAATACAATGTTTTTGCAATGCTACAGCAAAAACTGTCTTACAAGACAGTTTTTAATGTGTTAGAAGTTATATGCACAAAAAGTTATTTTAGGACTTCAATGCTCAAGATGGTCAGTTTACAGGTTTCTGATTCCAGTAATGTTGAAATAGTGCTTCTGTTCAAATGAAGTGAAATCTAGCCCAAATCTGCTAAAAAGCTTCTCTCTCTGTGAGATAGATCTGCTTCATTCAATGTTCAGTTCAAATCTTGCCAAACTGAAAGATGCTTATGTCTTATGAAATACAATGTTTTCTGCAATGCTGTAAGACAGTTTTTAATGTGTTAGAAGTTATATGCACAAAAACTAATGTTAGAGCTTCAATGCTCAAGATTGTCAGTTTACAGGTTTCTGAGTCCAGTAATGTTGAAATAGTGCTTCTGTTCAAATGAAGGGAAACATAGCCCAAATCTGCTCAAAAGCTTGTCTCTCTATTAGAGAAAGCTGCTTCATTCAATATTCAGTGCAAATCTTGCCAAACTGAAAGATGCTAATGCCTTATGAAATACAATGTTTTTGCAATGCTGTAAGACAGTTTTTAATGTGTTAGAAGTTATATGCACAAAAACTTATGTTAGGACTTCAATGCTCAAGATGGTCAGTTTACAGGTTTCTGAGTCCAGTAATGTTGAAATAGTGCTTCTGTTCAAATGAAGTGAAATCTAGCCCAAATCTGCTCAAAAGCTTGTCTCTCTATTAGAGAAAGCTGCTTCATTCAATGTTCAGTGCAAATCTAGCCAAACTGACAGATGCTTATGTCTTATGAAATAAAATGTTTTCTGCAATGCTGTAAGACAGTTTTTAATGTGTTAGAAGTTATATGCACAAAAAGTTATTTTAGAGCTTCAATGCTCAAGATTGTCAGTTTACAGGTTTCTGAGTCCAGTAATGTTGAAATAGTGCTTCTGTTCAAATGAAGTTAAATCTAGCCCAAATCTGCTCAAAAGCTTGTCTCTCTATTAGGGAAAGCTGCTTCATTCAATGTTCAGTGCAAATCTAGCCAAACTGACAGATGCTTATGTCTTATGAAATAAAATGTTTTCTGCAATGCTGTAAGACAGTTTTTAATGTGTTAGAAGTTATATGCACAAAAACTAATGTTAGAGCTTCAATGCTCAAGATTGTCAGTTTACAGGTTTCCGAGTCCAGTAATGTTGAAATAGTGCTTCTGTTCAAATGAAGTGAAATCTAGCCCAAATCTGCTCAAAAGCTTGTCTCTCTATTAGAGAAAGCTGCTTCATTCAATGTTCAGTGCAAATCTAGCCAAACTGACAGATGCTTATGTCTTATGAAATAAAATGTTTTCTGCAATGCTGTAAGACAGTTTTTAATGTGTTAGAAGTTATACGCACAAAAAGTTATTTTAGGACTTCAATGCTCAAGATGGTCAGTTTACAGGTTTCTGAGTTCAGTAATGTTGAAATAGTGCTTCTGTTCAAATGAAGTGAAATCTAGCCCAAATCTGCTCAAAAGCTTGACTTTCTATTAGAGAAAGCTGCTTCATTCAATATTCAGTGCAAATCTTGCCAAACTGAAAGATGCTTATGCCTTATGAAATACAATGTTTTTGCAATGCTACAGCAAAAACTGTCTTACAAGACAGTTTTTAATGTGTTAGAAGTTATATGCACAAAAAGTTATTTTAGGACTTCAATGCTCAAGATGGTCAGTTTACAGGTTTCTGATTCCAGTAATGTTGAAATAGTGCTTCTGTTCAAATGAAGTGAAATCTAGCCCAAATCTGCTCAAAAGCTTGTCTCTCTATTAGAGAAAGCTGCTTCATTCAATGTTCAGTGCAAATCTAGCCAAACTGACAGATGCTTATGTCTTATGAAATAAAATGTTTTCTGCAATGCTGTAAGACAGTTTTTAATGTGTTAGAAGTTATATGCACAAAAAGTTATTTTAGGACTTTAATGCTCAAGATGGTCAGTTTACAGGTTTCTGAGTTCAGTAATGTTGAAATAGTGCTTCTGTTCAAATGAAGTGAAATCTAGCCCAAATCTGCTAAAAAGCTTCTCTCTCTGTGAGATAGAGCTGCTTCATTCAATGTTCAGTTCAAATCTTGCCAAACTGAAAGATGCTTATGTCTTATGAAATACAATGTTTTCTGCAATGCTGTAAGACAGTTTTTAATGTGTTAGAAGTTATATGCACAAAAACTAATGTTAGAGCTTTAATGCTCAAGATTGTCAGTTTACAGGTTTCTGAGTCCAGTAATGTTGAAATAGTGCTTCTGTTCAAATGAAGGGAAACATAGCCCAAATCTGCTCAAAAGCTTGTCTCTCTATTAGAGAAAGCTGCTTCATTCAATATTCAGTGCAAATCTTGCCAAACTGAAAGATGCTAATGCCTTATGAAATACAATGTTTTTGCAATGCTGTAAGACAGTTTTTAATGTGTTAGAAGTTATATGCACAAAAACTTATGTTAGGACTTTAATGCTCAAGATTGTCAGTTTACAGGTTTCTGAGTCCAGTAATGTTGAAATAGTGCTTCTGTTCAAATGAAGTGAAATCTAGCCCAAATCTGCTCAAAAGCTTGTCTCTCTATTAGAGAAAGCTGCTTCATTCAATGTTCAGTGCAAATCTAGCCAAACTGACAGATGCTTATGTCTTATGAAATAAAATGTTTTCTGCAATGCTGTAAGACAGTTTTTAATGTGTTAGAAGTTATATGCAGAAAAAGTTATTTTAGGACTTCAATGCTCAAGATGGTCAGTTTACAGGTTTCTGAGTCCAGTAATGTTGAAATAGTGCTTCTGTTCAAATGAAGTGAAATCTAGGCCAAATCTGCTCAAAAGCTTGTCTCTCTATTAGAGAAAGCTGCTTCATTCAATATTCAGTGCAAATCTTGCCAAACTGAAAGAAGCTTATGCCTTATGAAATACAATGTTTTTGCAATGCTGTAAGACAGTTTTTAATGTGTTAGAAGTTATATGCACAAAAAGGTATTTTAGGACTTCAATGCTCAAGATTGTCAGTTTACAGGTTTCTGAGTCCAGTAATGTTGAAATAGTGCTTCTGTTCAAATGAAGGGAAAAATAGCCCAAATCTGCTCAAAAGCTTGTCTCTCTATTAGAGAAAGCTGCTTCATTCAATATTCAGTGCAAATCTTGCCAAACTGAAAGATGCTAATGCCTTATGAAATACAATGTTTTTGCAATGCTGTAAGACAGTTTTTAATGTGTTAGAAGTTATATGCACAAAAACTTATGTTAGGACTTTAATGCTCAAGATTGTCAGTTTACAGGTTTCTGAGTCCAGTAATGTTGAAATAGTGCTTCTGTTCAAATGAAGTAAAATCTAGCCCAAATCTGCTCAAAAGCTTGTCTCTCTATTAGAGAAAGCTGCTTCATTCAATATTCAGTGCAAATCTAGCCATACTGACAGATGCTTATGTCTTATGAAATAAAATGTTTTCTGCAATGCTGTAAGACAGTTTTTAATGTGTTAGAAGTTATATGCAGAAAAAGTTATTTTAGGACTTCAATGCTCAAGATGGTCAGTTTACAGGTTTCTGAGTCCAGTAATGTTGAAATAGTGCTTCTGTTCAAATGAAGTGAAATCTAGCCCAAATCTGATCAAAAGCTTGTCTCTCTATTAGAGAAAGCTGCTTCATTCAATATTCAGTGCAAATCTAGCCAAACTGACAGATGCTTATGTCTTATGATATAAAATGTTTTCTGCAATGCTGTAAGACAGTTTTTAATGTGTTAGAAGTTATATGCAGAAAAAGTTATTTTAGGACTTCAATGCTCAAGATGGTCAGTTTACAGGTTTCTGAGTCCAGTAATGTTGAAATAGTGCTTCTGTTCAAATGAAGTGAAATCTAGCCCAAATCTGCTCAAAAGCTTGTCTCTCAATTAGAGAAAGCTGCTTCATTCAATATTCAGTGCAAATCTAGCCAAACTGACAGATGCTTATGTCTTATGAAATAAAATGTTTTTGCAATGCTGTAAGACAGTTTTTAATGTGTTAGAAGTTATATGCACAAAAAGGTATTTTAGGACTTCAATGCTCAAGATTGTCAGTTTACAGGTTTCTGAGTTCAGTAATGTTGAAATAGTGCTTCTGTTCAAATGAAGTGAAATCTAGCCCAAATCTGCTCAAAAGCTTGACTCTCTATTAGAGAAAGCTGCTTCATTCAATATTCAGTGCAAATCTTGCCAAACTGAAAGATGCTTATGCCTTATGAAATACAATGTTTTTGCAATGCTGTAAGACAGTTTTTAATGTGTTAGAAGTTATATGCACAAAAACTTATGTTAGGACTTTAATGCTCAAGATTGTCAGTTTACAGGTTTCTGAGTCCAGTAATGTTGAAATAGTGCTTCTGTTCAAATGAAGTAAAATCTAGCCCAAATCTGCTCAAAAGCTTGTCTCTCTATTAGAGAAAGCTGCTTCATTCAATATTCAGTGCAAATCTAGCCATACTGACAGATGCTTATGTCTTATGAAATAAAATGTTTTCTGCAATGCTGTAAGACAGTTTTTAATGTGTTAGAAGTTATATGCAGAAAAAGTTATTTTAGGACTTCAATGCTCAAGATGGTCAGTTTACAGGTTTCTGAGTCCAGTAATGTTGAAATAGTGCTTCTGTTCAAATGAAGTGAAATCTAGCCCAAATCTGATCAAAAGCTTGTCTCTCTATTAGAGAAAGCTGCTTCATTCAATATTCAGTGCAAATCTAGCCAAACTGACAGATGCTTATGTCTTATGATATAAAATGTTTTCTGCAATGCTGTAAGACAGTTTTTAATGTGTTAGAAGTTATATGCAGAAAAAGTTATTTTAGGACTTCAATGCTCAAGATGGTCAGTTTACAGGTTTCTGAGTCCAGTAATGTTGAAATAGTGCTTCTGTTCAAATGAAGTGAAATCTAGCCCAAATCTGCTCAAAAGCTTGTCTCTCAATTAGAGAAAGCTGCTTCATTCAATATTCAGTGCAAATCTAGCCAAACTGACAGATGCTTATGTCTTATGAAATAAAATGTTTTTGCAATGCTGTAAGACAGTTTTTAATGTGTTAGAAGTTATATGCACAAAAAGGTATTTTAGGACTTCAATGCTCAAGATTGTCAGTTTACAGGTTTCTGAGTTCAGTAATGTTGAAATAGTGCTTCTGTTCAAATGAAGTGAAATCTAGCCCAAATCTGCTCAAAAGCTTGACTCTCTATTAGAGAAAGCTGCTTCATTCAATATTCAGTGCAAATCTTGCCAAACTGAAAGATGCTTATGCCTTATGAAATACAATGTTTTTGCAATGCTACAGCAAAAACTGTCTTACAAGACAGTTTTTAATGTGTTAGAAGTTATATGCACAAAAAGTTATTTTAGGACTTCAATGCTCAAGATGGTCAGTTTACAGGTTTCTGAGTCCAGTAATCTTGAAATAGTGCTTCTGTTCAAATGAAGTGAAATCTAGCCCAAATCTGCTCAAAAGCTTGTCTCTCTACTAGAGAAAGCTGCTTCATTCAATATTCAGTGCAAATCTTGCCAAACTGAAAGATGCTAATGCCTTATGAAATACAATGTTTTTGCAATGCTGTAAGACAGTTTTTAATGTGTTAGAAGTTATATGCACAAAAACTTATGTTAGGACTTTAATGCTCAAGATTGTCAGTTTACAGGTTTCTGAGTCCAGTAATGTTGAAATAGTGCTTCTGTTCAAATGAAGTGAAATCTAGGCCAAATCTGCTCAAAAGCTTGTCTCTCTATTAGAGAAAGCTGCTTCATTCAATATTCAGTGCAAATCTTGCCAAACTGAAAGAAGCTTATGCCTTATGAAATACAATGTTTTTGCAATGCTGTAAGACAGTTTTTAATGTGTTAGAAGTTATATGCACAAAAAGGTATTTTAGGACTTCAATGCTCAAGATTGTCAGTTTACAGGTTTCTGAGTCCAGTAATGTTGAAATAGTGCTTCTGTTCAAATGAAGGGAAAAATAGCCCAAATCTGCTCAAAAGCTTGTCTCTCTATTAGAGAAAGCTGCTTCATTCAATATTCAGTGCAAATCTTGCCAAACTGAAAGATGCTAATGCCTTATGAAATACAATGTTTTTGCAATGCTGTAAGACAGTTTTTAATGTGTTAGAAGTTATATGCACAAAAACTTATGTTAGGACTTTAATGCTCAAGATTGTCAGTTTACAGGTTTCTGAGTCCAGTAATGTTGAAATAGTGCTTCTGTTCAAATGAAGTAAAATCTAGCCCAAATCTGCTCAAAAGCTTGTCTCTCTATTAGAGAAAGCTGCTTCATTCAATATTCAGTGCAAATCTAGCCATACTGACAGATGCTTATGTCTTATGAAATAAAATGTTTTCTGCAATGCTGTAAGACAGTTTTTAATGTGTTAGAAGTTATATGCAGAAAAAGTTATTTTAGGACTTCAATGCTCAAGATGGTCAGTTTACAGGTTTCTGAGTCCAGTAATGTTGAAATAGTGCTTCTGTTCAAATGAAGTGAAATCTAGCCCAAATCTGATCAAAAGCTTGTCTCTCTATTAGAGAAAGCTGCTTCATTCAATATTCAGTGCAAATCTAGCCAAACTGACAGATGCTTATGTCTTATGATATAAAATGTTTTCTGCAATGCTGTAAGACAGTTTTTAATGTGTTAGAAGTTATATGCAGAAAAAGTTATTTTAGGACTTCAATGCTCAAGATGGTCAGTTTACAGGTTTCTGAGTCCAGTAATGTTGAAATAGTGCTTCTGTTCAAATGAAGTGAAATCTAGCCCAAATCTGCTCAAAAGCTTGTCTCTCAATTAGAGAAAGCTGCTTCATTCAATATTCAGTGCAAATCTAGCCAAACTGACAGATGCTTATGTCTTATGAAATAAAATGTTTTTGCAATGCTGTAAGACAGTTTTTAATGTGTTAGAAGTTATATGCACAAAAAGGTATTTTAGGACTTCAATGCTCAAGATTGTCAGTTTACAGGTTTCTGAGTTCAGTAATGTTGAAATAGTGCTTCTGTTCAAATGAAGTGAAATCTAGCCCAAATCTGCTCAAAAGCTTGACTCTCTATTAGAGAAAGCTGCTTCATTCAATATTCAGTGCAAATCTTGCCAAACTGAAAGATGCTTATGCCTTATGAAATACAATGTTTTTGCAATGCTACAGCAAAAACTGTCTTACAAGACAGTTTTTAATGTGTTAGAAGTTATATGCACAAAAAGTTATTTTAGGACTTCAATGCTCAAGATGGTCAGTTTACAGGTTTCTGAGTCCAGTAATCTTGAAATAGTGCTTCTGTTCAAATGAAGTGAAATCTAGCCCAAATCTGCTCAAAAGCTTGTCTCTCTACTAGAGAAAGCTGCTTCATTCAATATTCAGTGCAAATCTTGCCAAACTGAAAGATGCTAATGCCTTATGAAATACAATGTTTTTGCAATGCTGTAAGACAGTTTTTAATGTGTTAGAAGTTATATGCACAAAAACTTATGTTAGGACTTTAATGCTCAAGATTGTCAGTTTACAGGTTTCTGAGTCCAGTAATGTTGAAATAGTGCTTCTGTTCAAATGAAGTGAAATCTAGCCCAAATCTGCTCAAAAGCTTGTCTCTCTATTAGAGAAAGCTGCTTCATTCAATGTTCAGTGCAAATCTAGCCAAACTGACAGATGCTTATGTCTTATGAAATAAAATGTTTTCTGCAATGCTGTAAGACAGTTTTTAATGTGTTAGAAGTTATATGCACAAAAAGTTATTTTAGGACTTCAATGCTCAAGATTGTCAGTTTACAGGTTTCTGAGTTCAGTAATGTTGAAATAGTGCTTCTGTTCAAATGAAGTGAAATCTAGCCCAAATCTGCTAAAAAGCTTCTCTCTCTGTGAGATAGAGCTGCTTCATTCAATGTTCAGTGCAAATCTTGCCAAACTGAAAGATGCTTATGTCTTATGAAATACAATGTTTTCTGCAATGCTGTAAGACAGTTTTTAATGTGTTAGAAGTTATATGCACAAAAACTAATGTTAGAGCTTCAATGCTCAAGATTGTCAGTTTACAGGTTTCTGAGTCCAGTAATGTTGAAATAGTGCTTCTGTTCAAATGAAGGGAAACATAGCCCAAATCTGCTCAAAAGCTTGTCTCTCTATTAGAGAAAGCTGCTTCATTCAATATTCAGTGCAAATCTTGCCAAACTGAAAGATGCTAATGTCTTATGAAATAAAATGTTTTCTGCAATGCTGTAAGACAGTTTTTAATGTGTTAGAAGTTATATGCACAAAAAGTTATTTTAGGACTTCAATGTTCAAGATGGTCAGTTTACAGGTTTCTGAGTCCAGTAATGTTGAAATAGTGCTTCTGTTCAAATGAAGTGAAATCTAGCCCAAATCTGCTAAAAAGCTTCTCTCTCTGTGAGATAGAGCTGCTTCATTCAATGTTCAGTGCAAATCTTGCCAAACTGAAAGATGCTTATGTCTTATGAAATACAATGTTTTCTGCAATGCTGTAAGACAGTTTTTAATGTGTTAGAAGTTATATGCACAAAAACTAATGTTAGAGCTTCAATGCTCAAGATGGTCAGTTTACAGGTTTCTGAGTCCAGTAATGTTGAAATAATGCTTCTGTTCAAATGAAGGGAAACATAGCCCAAATCTGTTCAAAAGCTTGTCTCTCTATTAGAGAAAGCTGCTTCATTCAATATTCAGTGCAAATCCAGCCAAACTGACAGATGCTTATGTCTTATGAAATAAAATGTTTTCTGCAATGCTGTAAGACAGTTTTTAATGTGTTAGAAGATATATGCAGAAAAAGTTATTTTAGGACTTCAATGCTCAAGATGGTCAGTTTACAGGTTTCTGAGTCCAGTAATGTTGAAATAGTGCTTCTATTCAAATGAAGTGAAATCTAGCCCAAATCTGCTCAATAGCTTGTCTCTCTATTAGAGAAAGCTGCTTCATTCAATATTCAGTGCAAATCTTGCCAAACTGAAAGAAGCTTATGCCTTATGAAATACAATGTTTTTGCAATGCTGTAAGACAGTTTTTAATGTGTTAGAAGTTATATGCACAAAAAGGTATTTTAGGACTTCAATGCTCAAGATTGTCAGTTTACAGGTTTCTGAGTCCAGTAATGTTGAAATAGTGCTTCTGTTCAAATGAAGTGAAATCTAGCCCAAATCTGCTCAAAAGCTGGTCTCTCTATTAGAGAAAGATGCTTCATTCAATGTTCAGTGCAAATCTAGCCAAACTGACAGATGCTTATGTCTTATGAAATAAAATGTTTTCTGCAATGCTGTAAGACAGTTTTTAATGTGTTAGAAGTTATATGCACAAAAAGTTATTTTAGGACTTCAATGCTCAAGATGGTCAGTTTACAGGTTTCTGAGTCCAGTAAAGTTGAAATAGTGCTTCTGTTATAATGAAGTGAAATCTAGCCCAAATCTGCTCAAAAGCTTGTCTCTCTATTAGAGAAAGCTGCTTCATTCAATGTTCAGTGCAAATCTAGCCAAACTGACAGATGCTTATGTCTTATGAAATAAAATGTTTTTGCAATGCTGTAAGACAGTTTTTAATGTGTTAGAAGTTATATGCACAAAAACTAATGTTAGAGCTTCAATGCTCAAGATGGTCAGTTTACAGGTTTCTGAGTCCAGTAATGTTGAAATAATGCTTCTGTTCAAATGAAGGGAAACATAGCCCAAATCTGTTCAAAAGCTTGTCTCTCTATTAGAGAAAGCTGCTTCATTCAATATTCAGTGCAAATCCAGCCAAACTGACAGATGCTTATGTCTTATGAAATAAAATGTTTTCTGCAATGCTGTAAGACAGTTTTTAATGTGTTAGAAGATATATGCAGAAAAAGTTATTTTAGGACTTCAATGCTCAAGATGGTCAGTTTACAGGTTTCTGAGTCCAGTAATGTTGAAATAGTGCTTCTATTCAAATGAAGTGAAATCTAGCCCAAATCTGCTCAATAGCTTGTCTCTCTATTAGAGAAAGCTGCTTCATTCAATATTCAGTGCAAATCTTGCCAAACTGAAAGAAGCTTATGCCTTATGAAATACAATGTTTTTGCAATGCTGTAAGACAGTTTTTAATGTGTTAGAAGTTATATGCACAAAAAGGTATTTTAGGACTTCAATGCTCAAGATTGTCAGTTTACAGGTTTCTGAGTCCAGTAATGTTGAAATAGTGCTTCTGTTCAAATGAAGTGAAATCTAGCCCAAATCTGCTCAAAAGCTGGTCTCTCTATTAGAGAAAGATGCTTCATTCAATGTTCAGTGCAAATCTAGCCAAACTGACAGATGCTTATGTCTTATGAAATAAAATGTTTTCTGCAATGCTGTAAGACAGTTTTTAATGTGTTAGAAGTTATATGCACAAAAAGTTATTTTAGGACTTCAATGCTCAAGATGGTCAGTTTACAGGTTTCTGAGTCCAGTAAAGTTGAAATAGTGCTTCTGTTATAATGAAGTGAAATCTAGCCCAAATCTGCTCAAAAGCTTGTCTCTCTATTAGAGAAAGCTGCTTCATTCAATGTTCAGTGCAAATCTAGCCAAACTGACAGATGCTTATGTCTTATGAAATAAAATGTTTTTGCAATGCTGTAAGACAGTTTTTAATGTGTTAGAAGTTATATGCACAAAAAGGTATTTTAGGACTTCAATGCTCAAGATTGTCAGTTTACAGGTTTCTGAGTCCAGTAATGTTGAAATAGTGCTTCTGTTCAAATGAAGTGAAATCTAGCCCAAATCTGCTCAAAAGCTTGTCTCTCTATTAGGGAAAGCTGCTTCATTCAATGTTCAGTGCAAATCTAGCCAAACTGACAGATGCTTATGTCTTATGAAATAAAATGTTTTCTGCAATGCTGTAAGACAGTTTTTAATGTGTTAGAAGTTATATGCACAAAAAGTTATTTTAGGACTTCAATGCTCAAGATGGTCAGTTTACAGGTTTCTGAGTCCAGTAATGTTGAAATAGTGCTTCTATTCAAATGAAGTGAAATCTAGCCCAAATCTGCTCAATAGCTTGTCTCTCTATTAGAGAAAGCTGCTTCATTCAATATTCAGTGCAAATCTTGCCAAACTGAAAGAAGCTTATGCCTTATGAAATACAATGTTTTTGCAATGCTGTAAGACAGTTTTTAATGTGTTAGAAGTTATATGCACAAAAAGGTATTTTAGGACTTCAATGCTCAAGATTGTCAGTTTACAGGTTTCTGAGAGTCCAGTAATGTTGAAATAGTGCTTCTGTTCAAATGAAGTGAAATCTAGCCCAAATCTGCTCAAAAGCTTGTCTCTCTACTAGAGAAAGCTGCTTCATTCAATATTCAGTGCAAATCTTGCCAAACTGAAAGATGCTAATGCCTTATGAAATACAATGTTTTTGCAATGCTGTAAGACAGTTTTTAATGTGTTAGAAGTTATATGCACAAAAACTTATGTTAGGACTTTAATGCTCAAGATTGTCAGTTTACAGGTTTCTGAGTCCAGTAATGTTGAAATAGTGCTTCTGTTCAAATGAAGTGAAATCTAGCCCAAATCTGCTCAAAAGCTTGTCTCTCTATTAGAGAAAGCTGCTTCATTCAATGTTCAGTGCAAATCTAGCCAAACTGACAGATGCTTATGTCTTATGAAATAAAATGTTTTCTGCAATGCTGTAAGACAGTTTTTAATGTGTTAGAAGTTATATGCAGAAAAAGTTATTTTAGGACTTCAATGCTCAAGATGGTCAGTTTACAGGTTTCTGAGTCCAGTAATGTTGAAATAGTGCTTCTGTTCAAATGAAGTGAAATCTAGCCCAAATCTGCTCAAAAGCTTGTCTCTCTATTAGAGAAAGCTGCTTCATTCAATATTCAGTGCAAATCTAGCCAAACTGACAGATGCTTATGTCTTATGAAATAAAATGTTTTCTGCAATGCTGTAAGACAGTTTTTAATGTGTTAGAAGTTATATGCACAAAAAGTTATTTTAGGACTTCAATGCTCAAGATTGTCAGTTTACAGGTTTCTGAGTCCAGTAATGTTGAAATAGTGCTTCTGTTCAAATGAAGGGAAACATAGCCCAAATCTGCTCAAAAGCTTGTCTCTCTATTAGAGAAAGCTGCTTCATTCAATATTCAGTGCAAATCTTGCCAAACTGAAAGATGCTAATGTCTTATGAAATAAAATGTTTTCTGCAATGCTGTAAGACAGTTTTTAATGTGTTAGAACTTATATGCACAAAAAGTTATTTTAGGACTTCAATGTTCAAGATGGTCAGTTTACAGGTTTCTGAGTCCAGTAATGTTGAAATAGTGCTTCTGTTCAAATGAAGTGAAATCTAGCCCAAATCTGCTCAATAGCTTGTCTCTCTGTGAGATAGAGCTGCTTCATTCAATGTTCAGTGCAAATCTTGCCAAACTGAAAGAAGCTTATGCCTTATGAAATACAATGTTTTTGCAATGCTGTAAGACAGTTTTTAATGTGTTAGAAGTTATATGCACAAAAAGGTATTTTAGGACTTCAATGCTCAAGATTGTCAGTTTACAGGTTTCTGAGTCCAGTAATGTTGAAATAGTGCTTCTGTTCAAATGAAGTGAAATCTAGCCCAAATCTGCTCAAAAGCTGGTCTCTCTATTAGAGAAAGCTGCTTCATTCAATGTTCAGTGCAAATCTAGCCAAACTGACAGATGCTTATGTCTTATGAAATAAAATGTTTTCTGCAATGCTGTAAGACAGTTTTTAATGTGTTAGAAGTTATATGCACAAAAAGTTATTTTAGGACTTCAATGCTCAAGATGGTCAGTTTACAGGTTTCTGAGTCCAGTAAAGTTGAAATAGTGCTTCTGTTATAATGAAGTGAAATCTAGCCCAAATCTGCTCAAAAGCTTGTCTCTCTATTAGAGAAAGCTGCTTCATTCAATGTTCAGTGCAAATCTAGCCAAACTGACAGATGCTTATGTCTTATGAAATAAAATGTTTTTGCAATGCTGTAAGACAGTTTTTAATGTGTTAGAAGTTATATGCACAAAAAGGTATTTTAGGACTTCAATGCTCAAGATTGTCAGTTTACAGGTTTCTGAGTCCAGTAATGTTGAAATAGTGCTTCTGTTCAAATGAAGTGAAATCTAGCCCAAATCTGCTCAAAAGCTTGTCTCTCTATTAGGGAAAGCTGCTTCATTCAATGTTCAGTGCAAATCTAGCCAAACTGACAGATGCTTATGTCTTATGAAATAAAATGTTTTCTGCAATGCTGTAAGACAGTTTTTAATGTGTTAGAAGTTATATGCACAAAAAGTTATTTTAGGACTTCAATGCTCAAGATGGTCAGTTTACAGGTTTCTGAGTCCAGTAATGTTGAAATAGTGCTTCTATTCAAATGAAGTGAAATCTAGCCCAAATCTGCTCAATAGCTTGTCTCTCTATTAGAGAAAGCTGCTTCATTCAATATTCAGTGCAAATCTTGCCAAACTGAAAGAAGCTTATGCCTTATGAAATACAATGTTTTTGCAATGCTGTAAGACAGTTTTTAATGTGTTAGAAGTTATATGCACAAAAAGGTATTTTAGGACTTCAATGCTCAAGATTGTCAGTTTACAGGTTTCTGAGAGTCCAGTAATGTTGAAATAGTGCTTCTGTTCAAATGAAGTGAAATCTAGCCCAAATCTGCTCAAAAGCTTGTCTCTCTACTAGAGAAAGCTGCTTCATTCAATATTCAGTGCAAATCTTGCCAAACTGAAAGATGCTAATGCCTTATGAAATACAATGTTTTTGCAATGCTGTAAGACAGTTTTTAATGTGTTAGAAGTTATATGCACAAAAACTTATGTTAGGACTTTAATGCTCAAGATTGTCAGTTTACAGGTTTCTGAGTCCAGTAATGTTGAAATAGTGCTTCTGTTCAAATGAAGTGAAATCTAGCCCAAATCTGCTCAAAAGCTTGTCTCTCTATTAGAGAAAGCTGCTTCATTCAATGTTCAGTGCAAATCTAGCCAAACTGACAGATGCTTATGTCTTATGAAATAAAATGTTTTCTGCAATGC
Source organism: Carassius carassius (assembly GCF_963082965.1). Lineage (NCBI taxonomy): Eukaryota > Metazoa > Chordata > Actinopteri > Cypriniformes > Cyprinidae > Carassius > Carassius carassius. Next base: position 32,427,228 of record NC_081757.1, on the reverse strand, counting down.
TGTAAGACAGTTTTTAATGTGTTAGAAGTTATATGCAGAAAAAGTTATTTTAGGACTTCAATGCTCAAGATGGTCAGTTTACAGGTTTCTGAGTCCAGTAATGTTGAAATAGTACTTCTGTTCAAATGAAGTGAAATCTAGCCCAAATCTGCTCAAAAGCTTGTCTCTCTATTAGAGAAAGCTGCTTCATTCAATATTCAGTGCAAATCTAGCCAAACTGACAGATGCTTATGTCTTATGAAATAAAATGTTTTCTGCAATGCTGTAAGACAGTTTTTAATGTGTTAGAAGTTATATGCACAAAAAGTTATTTTAGGACTTCAATGCTCAAGATTGTCAGTTTACAGGTTTCTGAGTTCAGTAATGTTGAAATAGTGCTTCTGTTCAAATGAAGTGAAATCTAGCCCAAATCTGCTAAAAAGCTTCTCTCTCTGTGAGATAGAGCTGCTTCATTCAATGTTCAGTGCAAATCTTGCCAAACTGAAAGATGCTTATGTCTTATGAAATACAATGTTTTCTGCAATGCTGTAAGACAGTTTTTAATGTGTTAGAAGTTATATGCACAAAAACTAATGTTAGAGCTTCAATGCTCAAGATTGTCAGTTTACAGGTTTCTGAGTCCAGTAATGTTGAAATAGTGCTTCTGTTCAAATGAAGGGAAACATAGCCCAAATCTGCTCAAAAGCTTGTCTCTCTATTAGAGAAAGCTGCTTCATTCAATATTCAGTGCAAATCTTGCCAAACTGAAAGATGCTAATGTCTTATGAAATAAAATGTTTTCTGCAATGCTGTAAGACAGTTTTTAATGTGTTAGAAGTTATATGCACAAAAAGTTATTTTAGGACTTCAATGTTCAAGATGGTCAGTTTACAGGTTTCTGAGTCCAGTAATGTTGAAATAGTGCTTCTGTTCAAATGAAGTGAAATCTAGCCCAAATCTGCTAAAAAGCTTCTCTCTCTGTGAGATAGAGCTGCTTCATTCAATGTTCAGTGCAAATCTTGCCAAACTGAAAGATGCTTATGTCTTATGAAATACAATGTTTTCTGCAATGCTGTAAGACAGTTTTTAATGTGTTAGAAGTTATATGCACAAAAACTAATGTTAGAGCTTCAATGCTCAAGATGGTCAGTTTACAGGTTTCTGAGTCCAGTAATGTTGAAATAATGCTTCTGTTCAAATGAAGGGAAACATAGCCCAAATCTGCTCAAAAGCTTGTCTCTCTATTAGAGAAAGCTGCTTCATTCAATATTCAGTGCAAATCTTGCCAAACTGAAAGATGCTAATGCCTTATTCAATATTCAATATTCAATGTACAATGTTTTTGCAATGCTGTAAGACAGTTTTTAATGTGTTAGAAGTTATATGCACAAAAACTTATGTTAGGACTTTAATGCTCAAGATTGTCAGTTTACAGGTTTCTGAGTCCAGTAATGTTGAAATAGTGCTTCTGTTCAAATGAAGTGAAATCTAGCCCAAATCTGCTCAAAAGCTTGTCTCTCTATTAGAGAAAGCTGCTTCATTCAATGTTCAGTGCAAATCTAGCCAAACTGACAGATGCTTATGTCTTATGAAATAAAATGTTTTCTGCAATGCTGTAAGACAGTTTTTAATGTGTTAGAAGATATATGCAGAAAAAGTTATTTTAGGACTTCAATGCTCAAGATGGTCAGTTTACAGGTTTCTGAGTCCAGTAATGTTGAAATAGTGCTTCTATTCAAATGAAGTGAAATCTAGCCCAAATCTGCTCAATAGCTTGTCTCTCTATTAGAGAAAGCTGCTTCATTCAATATTCAGTGCAAATCTTGCCAAACTGAAAGAAGCTTATGCCTTATGAAATACAATGTTTTTGCAATGCTGTAAGACAGTTTTTAATGTGTTAGAAGTTATATGCACAAAAAGGTATTTTAGGACTTCAATGCTCAAGATTGTCAGTTTACAGGTTTCTGAGTCCAGTAATGTTGAAATAGTGCTTCTGTTCAAATGAAGTGAAATCTAGCCCAAATCTGCTCAAAAGCTGGTCTCTCTATTAGAGAAAGCTGCTTCATTCAATGTTCAGTGCAAATCTAGCCAAACTGACAGATGCTTATGTCTTATGAAATAAAATGTTTTCTGCAATGCTGTAAGACAGTTTTTAATGTGTTAGAAGTTATATGCACAAAAAGTTATTTTAGGACTTCAATGCTCAAGATGGTCAGTTTACAGGTTTCTGAGTCCAGTAAAGTTGAAATAGTGCTTCTGTTATAATGAAGTGAAATCTAGCCCAAATCTGCTCAAAAGCTTGTCTCTCTATTAGAGAAAGCTGCTTCATTCAATGTTCAGTGCAAATCTAGCCAAACTGACAGATGCTTATGTCTTATGAAATAAAATGTTTTCTGCAATGCTGTAAGACAGTTTTTAATGTGTTAGAAGTTATATGAACAAAAAGTTATTTTAGGACTTCAATGCTCAAGATGGTCAGTTTACAGGTTTCTGAGTCCAGTAATGTTGAAATAGTGCTTCTGTTCAAATGAAGTGAAATCTAGCCCAAATCTGCTCAAAAGCTTGTCTCTCTATTAGGGAAAGCTGCTTCATTCAATGTTCAGTGCAAATCTAGCCAAACTGACAGATGCTTATGTCTTATGAAATAAAATGTTTTCTGCAATGCTGTAAGACAGTTTTTAATGTGTTAGAAGTTATATGCACAAAAACTAATGTTAGAGCTTCAATGCTCAAGATTGTCAGTTTACAGGTTTCTGAGTCCAGTAATGTTGAAATAGTGCTTCTGTTCAAATGAAGTGAAATCTAGCCCAAATCTGCTCAAAAGCTTGTCTCTCTATTAGAGAAAGCTGCTTCATTCGATATTCAGTGCAAATCTAGCCAAACTGACAGATGCTTATGTCTTATGAAATAAAATGTTTTCTGCAATGCTGTAAGACAGTTTTTAATGTGTTGGAAGTTATATGCACAAAAAGGTATTTTAGGACTTCAATGCTCAAGATTGTCAGTTTACAGGTTTCTGAGTCCAGTAATGTTGAAATAGTGCTTCTGTTCAAATGAAGTGAAATCTAGCCCAAATCTGCTCAAAAGCTTGTCTCTCTATTAGAGAAAGCTGCTTCATTCAATGTTCAGTGCAAATCTAGCCAAACTGACAGATGCTTATGTCTTATGAAATAAAATGTTTTCTGCAATGCTGTAAGACAGTTTTTAATGTGTTAGAAGTTATATGCAGAAAAAGTTATTTTAGGACTTCAATGCTCAAGATGGTCAGTTTACAGGTTTCTGAGTCCAGTAATGTTGAATAGTGCTTCTGTTCAAATGAAGTGAAATCTAGCCCAAATCTGCTCAAAAGCTTGTCTCTCAATTAGAGAAAGCTGCTTCATTCAATATTCAGTGCAAATCTAGCCAAACTGACAGATGCTTGTCTTATGAAATAAAATGTTTTTGCAATGCTGTAAGACAGTTTTTAATGTGTTAGAAGTTATATGCACAAAAAGGTATTTTAGGACTTCAATGCTCAAGATTGTCAGTTTACAGGTTTCTGATTCCAGTAATGTTGAAATAGTGCTTCTGTTCAAATGAAGTGAAATCTAGCCCAAATCTGCTCAAAAGCTTGTCTCTCTATTAGGGAAAGCTGCTTCATTCAATGTTCAGTGCAAATCTAGCCAAACTGACAGATGCTTATGTCTTATGAAATAAAATGTTTTCTGCAATGATGTAAGACAGTTTTTAATGTGTTAGAAGTTATATGCACAAAAAGTTATTTTAGGACTTCAATGCTCAAGATGGTCAGTTTACAGGTTTCTGATTCCAGTAATGTTGAAATAGTGCTTCTGTTCAAATGAAGTGAAATTTAGCCCAAATCTGCTCAAAAGCTTGTCTCTCTATTAGAGAAAGCTGCTTCATTCAATGTTCAGTGCAAATCTAGCCAAACTGACAGATGCTTATGTCTTATGAAATAAAATGTTTTCTGCAATGCTGTAAGACAGTTTTTAATGTGTTAGAAGTTATATGCAGAAAAAGTTATTTTAGGATTTCAATGCTCAAGATGGTCAGTTTACAGGTTTCTGAGTCCAGTAATGTTGAAATAGTGCTTCTGTTCAAATGAAGTGAAATCTAGCCCAAATCTGCTCAAAAGCTTGTCTCTCAATTAGAGAAAGCTGCTTCATTCAATGTTCAGTGCAAATCTAGCCAAACTGACAGATGCTTATGTCTTATGAAATAAAATGTTTTCTGCAATGCTGTAAGACAGTTTTTAATGTGTTAGAAGTTATATGCAGAAAAAGTTATTTTAGGACTTCAATGCTCAAGATGGTCAGTTTACAGGTTTCTGAGTCCAGTAATGTTGAAATAGTGCTTCTGTTCAAATGAAGTGAAATCTAGCCCAAATCTGCTCAAAAGCTTGTCTCTCTATTAGAGAAAGCTGCTTCATTCAATATTCAGTGCAAATCTAGCCAAACTGACAGATGCTTATGTCTTATGAAATAAAATGTTTTCTGCAATGCTGTAAGACAGTTTTTAATGTGTTAGAAGTTATATGCACAAAAAGGTATTTTAGGACTTCAATGCTCAAGATTGTCAGTTTACAGTTTTCTGAGTCCAGTAATGTTGAAATAGTGCTTCTGTTCAAATGAAGTGAAATCTAGCCCAAATCTGCTCAAAAGCTTGTCTCTCTATTAGAGAAAGCTGCTTCATTCAATGTTCAGTGCAAATCTAGCCAAACTGACAGATGCTTATGTCTTATGAAATAAAATGTTTTCTGCAATGCTGTAAGACAGTTTTTAATGTGTTAGAAGTTATATGCAGAAAAAGTTATTTTAGGACTTCAATGCTCAAGATTGTCAGTTTTACAGGTTTCTGAGTCCAGTAATGTTGAAATAGTGCTTCTGTTCAAATGAAGTGAAATCTAGCCCAAATCTGCTCAAAAGCTTGTCTCTCAATTAGAGAAAGCTGCTTCATTCAATATTCAGTGCAAATCTAGCCAAACTGACAGATGCTTATGTCTTATGAAATAAAATGTTTTTGCAATGCTGTAAGACAGTTTTTAATGTGTTAGAAGTTATATGCACAAAAAGTTATTTTAGGACTTCAATGCTCAAGATGGTCAGTTTACAGGTTTCTGATTCCAGTAATGTTGAAATAGTGCTTCTGTTCAAATGAAGTGAAATCTAGCCCAAATCTGCTCAAAAGCTTGTCTCTCTATTAGAGAAAGCTGCTTCATTCAATGTTCAGTGCAAATCTAGCCAAACTGACAGATGCTTATGTCTTATGAAATAAAATGTTTTCTGCAATGCTGTAAGACAGTTTTTAATGTGTTAGAAGTTATATGCAGAAAAAGTTATTTTAGGACTTCAATGCTCAAGATGGTCAGTTTAAAGGTTTCTGAGTCCAGTAATGTTGAAATAGTGCTTCTATTCAAATGAAGTGAAATCTAGCCCAAATCTGCTCAATAGCTTGTCTCTCTATTAGAGAAAGCTGCTTCATTCAATATTCAGTGCAAATCTTGCCAAACTGAAAGAAGCTTATGCCTTATGAAATACAATGTTTTTGCAATGCTGTAAGACAGTTTTTAATGTGTTAGAAGTTATATGCACAAAAAGGTATTTTAGGACTTCAATGCTCAAGATTGTCAGTTTACAGGTTTCTGAGTCCAGTAATGTTGAAATAGTGCTTCTGTTCAAATGAAGTGAAATCTAGCCCAAATCTGCTCAAAAGCTTGTCTCTCTATTAGAGAAAGCTGCTTCATTCAATGTTCAGTGCAAATCTAGCCAAACTGACAGATGCTTATGTCTTATGAAATAAAATGTTTTCTGCAATGCTGTAAGACAGTTTTTAATGTGTTAGAAGTTATATGCACAAAAAGTTATTTTAGGACTTCAATGCTCAAGATGGTCAGTTTACAGGTTTCTGAGTCCAGTAATGTTGAAATAGTGCTTCTGTTCAAATGAAGTGAAATCTAGCCCAAATCTGCTCAAAAGCTTGTCTCTCTATTAGAGAAAGCTGCTTCATTCAATGTTCAGTGCAAATCTAGCCAAACTGACAGATGCTTATGTCTTATGAAATAAAATGTTTTCTGCAATGCTGTAAGACAGTTTTTAATGTGTTAGAAGTTATATGCACAAAAAGTTATTTTAGAGCTTCAATGCTCAAGATTGTCAGTTTACAGGTTTCTGAGTCCAGTAATGTTGAAATAGTGCTTCTGTTCAAATGAAGTTAAATCTAGCCCAAATCTGCTCAAAAGCTTGTCTCTCTATTAGGGAAAGCTGCTTCATTCAATGTTCAGTGCAAATCTAGCCAAACTGACAGATGCTTATGTCTTATGAAATAAAATGTTTTCTGCAATGCTGTAAGACAGTTTTTAATGTGTTAGAAGTTATATGCACAAAAACTAATGTTAGAGCTTCAATGCTCAAGATTGTCAGTTTACAGGTTTCTGAGTCCAGTAATGTTGAAATAGTGCTTCTGTTCAAATGAAGTGAAATCTAGCCCAAATCTGCTCAAAAGCTTGTCTCTCTATTAGAGAAAGCTGCTTCATTCAATGTTCAGTGCAAATCTAGCCAAACTGACAGATGCTTATGTCTTATGAAATAAAATGTTTTTGCAATGCTGTAAGACAGTTTTTAATGTGTTAGAAGTTATATGCACAAAAAGGTATTTTAGGACTTCAATGCTCAAGATTGTCAGTTTACAGGTTTCTGAGTCCAGTAATGTTGAAATAGTGCTTCTGTTCAAATGAAGTGAAATCTAGCCCAAATCTGCTCAAAAGCTTGTCTCTCTATTAGGGAAAGCTGCTTCATTCAATGTTCAGTGCAAATCTAGCCAAACTGACAGATGCTTATGTCTTATGAAATAAAATGTTTTCTGCAATGCTGTAAGACAGTTTTTAATGTGTTAGAAGTTATATGCACAAAAAGTTATTTTAGGACTTCAATGCTCAAGATGGTCAGTTTACAGGTTTCTGATTCCAGTAATGTTGAAATAGTGCTTCTGTTCAAATGAAGTGAAATCTAGCCCAAATCTGCTCAAAAGCTTGTCTCTCTATTAGAGAAAGCTGCTTCATTCAATGTTCAGTGCAAATCTAGCCAAACTGACAGATGCTTATGTCTTATGAAATAAAATGTTTTCTGCAATGCTGTAAGACAGTTTTTAATGTGTTAGAAGTTATATGCAGAAAAAGTTATTTTAGGACTTCAATGCTCAAGATGGTCAGTTTACAGGTTTCTGAGTCCAGTAATGTTGAAATAGTGCTTCTATTCAAATGAAGTGAAATCTAGCCCAAATCTGCTCAATAGCTTGTCTCTCTATTAGAGAAAGCTGCTTCATTCAATATTCAGTGCAAATCTTGCCAAACTGAAAGAAGCTTATGCCTTATGAAATACAATGTTTTTGCAATGCTGTAAGACAGTTTTTAATGTGTTAGAAGTTATATGCACAAAAAGGTATTTTAGGACTTCAATGCTCAAGATTGTCAGTTTACAGGTTTCTGAGTCCAGTAATGTTGAAATAGTGCTTCTGTTCAAATGAAGTGAAATCTAGCCCAAATCTGCTCAAAAGCTTGTCTCTCTATTAGAGAAAGCTGCTTCATTCAATATTCAGTGCAAATCTTGCCAAACTGAAAGAAGCTTATGCCTTATGAAATACAATGTTTTTGCAATGCTGTAAGACAGTTTTTAATGTGTTAGAAGTTATATGCACAAAAAGGTATTTTAGGACTTCAATGCTCAAGATTGTCAGTTTACAGGTTTCTGAGTCCAGTAATGTTGAAATAGTGCTTCTGTTCAAATGAAGTGAAATCTAGCCCAAATCTGCTCAAAAGCTTGTCTCTCTATTAGAGAAAGCTGCTTCATTCAATGTTCAGTGCAAATCTAGCCAAACTGACAGATGCTTATGTCTTATGAAATAAAATGTTTTCTGCAATGCTGTAAGACAGTTTTTAATGTGTTAGAAGTTATATGCAGAAAAAGTTATTTTAGGACTTCAATGCTCAAGATGGTCAGTTTACAGGTTTCTGAGTCCAGTAATGTTGAAATAGTGCTTCTGTTCAAATGAAGTGAAATCTAGCCCAAATCTGCTCAAAAGCTTGTCTCTCTATTAGAGAAAGCTGCTTCATTCAATGTTCAGTGCAAATCTAGCCAAACTGACAGATGCTTATGTCTTATGAAATAAAATGTTTTCTGCAATGCTGTAAGACAGTTTTTAATGTGTTAGAAGTTATATGCACAAAAAGTTATTTTAGAGCTTCAATGCTCAAGATTGTCAGTTTACAGGTTTCTGAGTCCAGTAATGTTGAAATAGTGCTTCTGTTCAAATGAAGTTAAATCTAGCCCAAATCTGCTCAAAAGCTTGTCTCTCTATTAGAGAAAGCTGCTTCATTCAATATTCAGTGCAAATCTTGCCAAACTGAAAGAAGCTTATGCCTTATGAAATACAATGTTTTTGCAATGCTGTAAGACAGTTTTTAATGTGTTAGAAGTTATATGCACAAAAAGGTATTTTAGGACTTCAATGCTCAAGATTGTCAGTTTACAGGTTTCTGAGTCCAGTAATGTTGAAATAGTGCTTCTGTTCAAATGAAGTGAAATCTAGCCCAAATCTGCTCAAAAGCTTGTCTCTCTATTAGAGAAAGCTGCTTCATTCAATATTCAGTGCAAATCTTGCCAAACTGAAAGAAGCTTATGCCTTATGAAATACAATGTTTTTGCAATGCTGTAAGACAGTTTTTAATGTGTTAGAAGTTATATGCACAAAAAGGTATTTTAGGACTTCAATGCTCAAGATTGTCAGTTTACAGGTTTCTGAGTCCAGTAATGTTGAAATAGTGCTTCTGTTCAAATGAAGTGAAATCTAGCCCAAATCTGCTCAAAAGCTTGTCTCTCTATTAGAGAAAGCTGCTTCATTCAATGTTCAGTGCAAATCTAGCCAAACTGACAGATGCTTATGTCTTATGAAATAAAATGTTTTCTGCAATGCTGTAAGACAGTTTTTAATGTGTTAGAAGTTATATGCACAAAAAGTTATTTTAGAGCTTCAATGCTCAAGATTGTCAGTTTACAGGTTTCTGAGTCCAGTAATGTTGAAATAGTGCTTCTGTTCAAATGAAGTTAAATCTAGCCCAAATCTGCTCAAAAGCTTGTCTCTCTATTAGAGAAAGCTGCTTCATTCAATGTTCAGTGCAAATCTAGCCAAACTGACAGATGCTTATGTCTTATGAAATAAAATGTTTTCTGCAATGCTGTAAGACAGTTTTTAATGTGTTAGAAGTTATATGCACAAAAACTAATGTTAGAGCTTCAATGCTCAAGATTGTCAGTTTACAGGTTTCCGAGTCCAGTAATGTTGAAATAGTGCTTCTGTTCAAATGAAGTGAAATCTAGCCCAAATCTGCTCAAAAGCTTGTCTCTCTATTAGAGAAAGCTGCTTCATTCAATGTTCAGTGCAAATCTAGCCAAACTGACAGATGCTTATGTCTTATGAAATAAAATGTTTTCTGCAATGCTGTAAGACAGTTTTTAATGTGTTAGAAGTTATATGCACAAAAAGTTATTTTAGGACTTCAATGCTCAAGATTGTCAGTTTACAGGTTTCTGAGTCCAGTAATGTTGAAATAGTGCTTCTGTTCAAATGAAGGGAAATCTAGCCCAAATCTGCTCAAAAGCTTGTCTCTCTATTAGAGAAAGCTGCTTCATTCAATGTTCAGTGCAAATCTAGCCAAACTGACAGATGCTTATGTCTTATGAAATAAAATGTTTTCTGCAATGCTGTAAGACAGTTTTTAATGTGTTAGAAGTTATATGCACAAAAAGTTATTTTAGGACTTCAATGCTCAAGATTGTCAGTTTACAGGTTTCTGAGTTCAGTAATGTTGAAATAGTGCTTCTGTTCAAATGAAGTGAAATCTAGCCCAAATCTGCTAAAAAGCTTCTCTCTCTGTGAGATAGAGCTGCTTCATTCAATGTTCAGTGCAAATCTTGCCAAACTGAAAGATGCTTATGTCTTATGAAATACAATGTTTTCTGCAATGCTGTAAGACAGTTTTTAATGTGTTAGAAGTTATATGCACAAAAACTAATGTTAGAGCTTCAATGCTCAAGATTGTCAGTTTACAGGTTTCTGAGTCCAGTAATGTTGAAATAGTGCTTCTATTCAAATGAAGTGAAATCTAGCCCAAATCTGCTCAATAGCTTGTCTCTCTATTAGAGAAAGCTGCTTCATTCAATATTCAGTGCAAATCTTGCCAAACTGAAAGAAGCTTATGCCTTATGAAATACAATGTTTTTGCAATGCTGTAAGACAGTTTTTAATGTGTTAGAAGTTATATGCACAAAAAGGTATTTTAGGACTTCAATGCTCAAGATTGTCAGTTTACAGGTTTCTGAGTCCAGTAATGTTGAAATAGTGCTTCTGTTCAAATAAAGTGAAATCTAGCCCAAATCTGCTCAAAAGCTTGTCTCTCTATTAGAGAAAGCTGCTTCATTCAATGTTCAGTGCAAATCTAGCCAAACTGACAGATGCTTATGTCTTATGAAATAAAATGTTTTCTGCAATGCTGTAAGACAGTTTTTAATGTGTTAGAAGTTATATGCACAAAAAGTTATTTTAGGACTTCAATGCTCAAGATGGTCAGTTTACAGGTTTCTGAGTCCAGTAATGTTGAAATAGTGCTTCTGTTCAAATGAAGTGAAATCTAGCCCAAATCTGCTCAAAAGCTTGTCTCTCTATTAGAGAAAGCTGCTTCATTCAATGTTCAGTGCAAATCTAGCCAAACTGACAGATGCTTATGTCTTATGAAATAAAATGTTTTCTGCAATGCTGTAAGACAGTTTTTAATGTGTTAGAAGTTATATGCACAAAAAGTTACTTTAGAGCTTCAATGCTCAAGATTGTCAGTTTACAGGTTTCTGAGTCCAGTAATGTTGAAATAGTGCTTCTGTTCAAATGAAGTTAAATCTAGCCCAAATCTGCTCAAAAGCTTGTCTCTCTATTAGGGAAAGCTGCTTCATTCAATGTTCAGTGCAAATCTAGCCAAACTGACAGATGCTTATGTCTTATGAAATAAAATGTTTTCTGCAATGCTGTAAGACAGTTTTTAATGTGTTAGAAGTTATATGCACAAAAACTAATGTTAGAGCTTCAATGCTCAAGATTGTCAGTTTACAGGTTTCTGAGTCCAGTAATGTTGAAATAGTGCTTCTGTTCAAATGAAGTGAAATCTAGCCCAAATCTGCTCAAAAGCTTGTCTCTCTATTAGAGAAAGCTGCTTCATTCAATGTTCAGTGCAAATCTAGCCAAACTGACAGATGCTTATGTCTTATGAAATAAAATGTTTTCTGCAATGCTGTAAGACAGTATTTAATGTGTTAGAAGTTATATGCACAAAAAGTTATTTTAGGACTTCAATGCTCAAGATGGTCAGTTTACAGGTTTCTGATTCCAGTAATGTTGAAATAGTGCTTCTGTTCAAATGAAGTGAAATCTAGCCCAAATCTGCTAAAAAGCTTCTCTCTCTGTGAGATAGAGCTGCTTCATTCAATGTTCAGTGCAAATCTTGCCAAACTGAAAGATGCTTATGTCTTATGAAATACAATGTTTTCTGCAATGCTGTAAGACAGTTTTTAATGTGTTAGAAGTTATATGCACAAAAACTAATGTTAGAGCTTCAATGCTCAAGATTGTCAGTTTACAGGTTTCTGAGTCCAGTAATGTTGAAATAGTGCTTCTGTTCAAATGAAGTTAAATCTAGCCCAAATCTGCTCAAAAGCTTGTCTCTCTATTAGGGAAAGCTGCTTCATTCAATGTTCAGTGCAAATCTAGCCAAACTGACAGATGCTTATGTCTTATGAAATAAAATGTTTTCTGCAATGCTGTAAGACAGTTTTTAATGTGTTAGAAGTTATATGCAGAAAAAGTTATTTTAGGACTTCAATGCTCAAGATGGTCAGTTTACAGGTTTCTGAGTCCAGTAATGTTGAAATAGTGCTTCTGTTCAAATGACGTGAAATCTAGCCCAAATCTGCTCAAAAGCTTGTCTCTCAATTAGAGAAAGCTGCTTCTTTCAATATTCAGTGCAAATCTTGCCAAACTGAAAGAAGCTTATGCCTTATGAAATAAAATGTTTTTGCAATGCTGTAAGACAGTTTTTAATGTGTTAGAAGTTATATGCACAAAAAGGTATTTTAGGACTTCAATGCTCAAGATTGTCAGTTTACAGGTTTCTGAGTCCAGTAATGTTGAAATAGTGCTTCTGTTCAAATGAAGTGAAATCTAGCCCAAATCTGCTCAAAAGCTTGTCTCTCTATTAGAGAAAGCTGCTTCATTCAATGTTCAGTGCAAATCTTGCCAAACTGAAAGATGCTTATGTCTTATGAAATACAATGTTTTCTGCAATGCTGTAAGACAGTTTTTAATGTGTTAGAAGTTATATGCACAAAAACTAATGTTAGAGCTTCAATGCTCAAGATTGTCAGTTTACAGGTTTCTGAGTCCAGTAATGTTGAAATAGTGCTTCTGTTCAAATGAAGGGAAACATAGCCCAAATCTGCTCAAAAGCTTGTCTCTCTATTAGAGAAAGCTGCTTCATTCAATATTCAGTGCAAATCTTGCCAAACTGAAAGATGCTAATGCCTTATGAAATACAATGTTTTTGCAATGCTGTAAGACAGTTTTTAATGTGTTAGAAGTTATATGCACAAAAACTTATGTTAGGACTTTAATGCTCAAGATTGTCAGTTTACAGGTTTCTGAGTCCAGTAATGTTGAAATAGTGCTTCTGTTCAAATGAAGTGAAATCTAGCCCAAATCTGCTCAAAAGCTTGTCTCTCTATTAGAGAAAGCTGCTTCATTCAATGTTCAGTGCAAATCTAGCCAAACTGACAGATGCTTATGTCTTATGAAATAAAATGTTTTCTGCAATGCTGTAAGACAGTTTTTAATGTGTTAGAAGTTATATGCAGAAAAAGTTATTTTAGGACTTCAATGCTCAAGATTGTCAGTTTACAGGTTTCTGAGTTCAGTAATGTTGAAATAGTGCTTCTGTTCAAATGAAGTGAAATCTAGCCCAAATCTGCTAAAAAGCTTCTCTCTCTGTGAGATAGAGCTGCTTCATTCAATGTTCAGTGCAAATCTTGCCAAACTGAAAGATGCTTATGTCTTATGAAATACAATGTTTTCTGCAATGCTGTAAGACAGTTTTTAATGTGTTAGAAGTTATATGCACAAAAACTAATGTTAGAGCTTCAATGCTCAAGATTGTCAGTTTACAGGTTTCTGAGTCCAGTAATGTTGAAATAGTGCTTCTGTTCAAATTAAGTGAAATCTAGCCCAAATCTGCTCAAAAGCTTGTCTCTCTATTAGAGAAAGCTGCTTCATTCAATGTTCAGTGCAAATCTAGCCAAACTGACAGATGCTTATGTCTTATGAAATAAAATGTTTTCTGCAATGCTGTAAGACAGTTTTTAATGTGTTAGAAGTTATATGCACAAAAACTAATGTTAGAGCTTCAATGCTCAAGATTGTCAGTTTACAGGTTTCTGAGTCCAGTAATGTTGAAATAGTGCTTCTGTTCAAATGAAGTGAAATCTAGCCCAAATCTGCTCAAAAGCTTGTCTCTCTATTAGAGAAAGCTGCTTCATTCAATGTTCAGTGCAAATCTAGCCAAACTGACAGATGCTTATGTCTTATGAAATAAAATGTTTTTGCAATGCTGTAAGACAGTTTTTAATGTGTTAGAAGTTATATGCACAAAAAGGTATTTTAGGACTTCAATGCTCAAGATTGTCAGTTTACAGGTTTCTGAGTCCAGTAATGTTGAAATAGTGCTTCTGTTCAAATGAAGTGAAATCTAGCCCAAATCTGCTCAAAAGCTTGTCTCTCTATTAGAGAAAGCTGCTTCATTCAATGTTCAGTGCAAATCTAGCCAAACTGACAGATGCTTATGTCTTATGAAATAAAATGTTTTCTGCAATGCTGTAAGACAGTTTTTAATGTGTTAGAAGTTATATGCACAAAAAGTTATTTTAGGACTTCAATGCTCAAGATGGTCAGTTTACAGGTTTCTGAGTCCAGTAATGTTGAAATAGTGCTTCTGTTCAAATGAAGTGAAATCTAGCCCAAATCTGCTCAAAAGCTTGTCTCTCTATTAGAGAAAGCTGCTTCATTCAATATTCAGTGCAAATCTTGCCAAACTGAAAGAAGCTTATGCCTTATGAAATACAATGTTTTTGCAATGCTGTAAGACAGTTTTTAATGTGTTAGAAGTTATATGCACAAAAAGGTATTTTAGGACTTCAATGCTCAAGATTGTCAGTTTACAGGTTTCTGAGTCCAGTAATGTTGAAATAGTGCTTCTGTTCAAATGAAGTGAAATCTAGCCCAAATCTGCTCAAAAGCTTGTCTCTCTATTAGAGAAAGCTGCTTCATTCAATGTTCAGTGCAAATCTAGCCAAACTGACAGATGCTTATGTCTTATGAAATAAAATGTTTTCTGCAATGCTGTAAGACAGTTTTTAATGTGTTAGAAGTTATATGCAGAAAAAGTTATTTTAGGACTTCAATGCTCAAGATGGTCAGTTTACAGGTTTCTGAGTCCAGTAATGTTGAAATAGTGCTTCTGTTCAAATGAAGTGAAATCTAGCCCAAATCTGCTCAAAAGCTTGTCTCTCTATTAGAGAAAGCTGCTTCATTCAATGTTCAGTGCAAATCTAGCCAAACTGACAGATGCTTATGTCTTATGAAATAAAATGTTTTCTGCAATGCTGTAAGACAGTTTTTAATGTGTTAGAAGTTATATGCACAAAAAGTTATTTTAGAGCTTCAATGCTCAAGATTGTCAGTTTACAGGTTTCTGAGTCCAGTAATGTTGAAATAGTGCTTCTGTTCAAATGAAGTTAAATCTAGCCCAAATCTGCTCAAAAGCTTGTCTCTCTATTAGAGAAAGCTGCTTCATTCAATATTCAGTGCAAATCTTGCCAAACTGAAAGAAGCTTATGCCTTATGAAATACAATGTTTTTGCAATGCTGTAAGACAGTTTTTAATGTGTTAGAAGTTATATGCACAAAAAGGTATTTTAGGACTTCAATGCTCAAGATTGTCAGTTTACAGGTTTCTGAGTCCAGTAATGTTGAAATAGTGCTTCTGTTCAAATGAAGTGAAATCTAGCCCAAATCTGCTCAAAAGCTTGTCTCTCTATTAGAGAAAGCTGCTTCATTCAATATTCAGTGCAAATCTTGCCAAACTGAAAGAAGCTTATGCCTTATGAAATACAATGTTTTTGCAATGCTGTAAGACAGTTTTTAATGTGTTAGAAGTTATATGCACAAAAAGGTATTTTAGGACTTCAATGCTCAAGATTGTCAGTTTACAGGTTTCTGAGTCCAGTAATGTTGAAATAGTGCTTCTGTTCAAATGAAGTGAAATCTAGCCCAAATCTGCTCAAAAGCTTGTCTCTCTATTAGAGGAAGCTGCTTCATTCAATGTTCAGTGCAAATCTAGCCAAACTGACAGATGCTTATGTCTTATGAAATAAAATGTTTTCTGCAATGCTGTAAGACAGTTTTTAATGTGTTAGAAGTTATATGCAGAAAAAGTTATTTTAGGACTTCAATGCTCAAGATGGTCAGTTTACAGGTTTCTGAGTCCAGTAATGTTGAAATAGTGCTTCTGTTCAAATGAAGTGAAATCTAGCCCAAATCTGCTCAAAAGCTTGTCTCTCTATTAGAGAAAGCTGCTTCATTCAATGTTCAGTGCAAATCTAGCCAAACTGACAGATGCTTATGTCTTATGAAATAAAATGTTTTCTGCAATGCTGTAAGACAGTTTTTAATGTGTTAGAAGTTATATGCACAAAAAGTTATTTTAGAGCTTCAATGCTCAAGATTGTCAGTTTACAGGTTTCTGAGTCCAGTAATGTTGAAATAGTGCTTCTGTTCAAATGAAGTTAAATCTAGCCCAAATCTGCTCAAAAGCTTGTCTCTCTATTAGGGAAAGCTGCTTCATTCAATGTTCAGTGCAAATCTAGCCAAACTGACAGATGCTTATGTCTTATGAAATAAAATGTTTTCTGCAATGCTGTAAGACAGTTTTTAATGTGTTAGAAGTTATATGCACAAAAACTAATGTTAGAGCTTCAATGCTCAAGATTGTCAGTTTACAGGTTTCCGAGTCCAGTAATGTTGAAATAGTGCTTCTGTTCAAATGAAGTGAAATCTAGCCCAAATCTGCTCAAAAGCTTGTCTCTCTATTAGAGAAAGCTGCTTCATTCAATGTTCAGTGCAAATCTAGCCAAACTGACAGATGCTTATGTCTTATGAAATAAAATGTTTTCTGCAATGCTGTAAGACAGTATTTAATGTGTTAGAAGTTATATGCACAAAAAGTTATTTTAGGACTTCAATGCTCAAGATGGTCAGTTTACAGGTTTCTGATTCCAGTAATGTTGAAATAGTGCTTCTGTTCAAATGAAGTGAAATCTAGCCCAAATCTGCTCAAAAGCTTGTCTCTCTATTAGAGAAAGCTGCTTCATTCAATGTTCAGTGCAAATCTAGCCAAACTGACAGATGCTTATGTCTTATGAAATAAAATGTTTTCTGCAATGCTGTAAGACAGTTTTTAATGTGTTAGAAGTTATATGCACAAAAAGTTATTTTAGGACTTCAATGCTCAAGATTGTCAGTTTACAGGTTTCTGAGTCCAGTAATGTTGAAATAGTGCTTCTGTTCAAATGAAGGGAAATCTAGCCCAAATCTGCTCAAAAGCTTGTCTCTCTATTAGAGAAAGCTGCTTCATTCAATGTTCAGTGCAAATCTAGCCAAACTGACAGATGCTTATGTCTTATGAAATAAAATGTTTTCTGCAATGCTGTAAGACAGTTTTTAATGTGTTAGAAGTTATATGCACAAAAAGTTATTTTAGGACTTCAATGCTCAAGATTGTCAGTTTACAGGTTTCTGAGTTCAGTAATGTTGAAATAGTGCTTCTGTTCAAATGAAGTGAAATCTAGCCCAAATCTGCTAAAAAGCTTCTCTCTCTGTGAGATAGAGCTGCTTCATTCAATGTTCAGTGCAAATCTTGCCAAACTGAAAGATGCTTATGTCTTATGAAATACAATGTTTTCTGCAATGCTGTAAGACAGTTTTTAATGTGTTAGAAGTTATATGCACAAAAACTAATGTTAGAGCTTCAATGCTCAAGATTGTCAGTTTACAGGTTTCTGAGTCCAGTAATGTTGAAATAGTGCTTCTATTCAAATGAAGTGAAATCTAGCCCAAATCTGCTCAATAGCTTGTCTCTCTATTAGAGAAAGCTGCTTCATTCAATATTCAGTGCAAATCTTGCCAAACTGAAAGAAGCTTATGCCTTATGAAATACAATGTTTTTGCAATGCTGTAAGACAGTTTTTAATGTGTTAGAAGTTATATGCACAAAAAGGTATTTTAGGACTTCAATGCTCAAGATTGTCAGTTTACAGGTTTCTGAGTCCAGTAATGTTGAAATAGTGCTTCTGTTCAAATAAAGTGAAATCTAGCCCAAATCTGCTCAAAAGCTTGTCTCTCTATTAGAGAAAGCTGCTTCATTCAATGTTCAGTGCAAATCTAGCCAAACTGACAGATGCTTATGTCTTATGAAATAAAATGTTTTCTGGAATGCTGTAAGACAGTTTTTAATGTGTTAGAAGTTATATGCACAAAAAGTTATTTTAGGACTTCAATGCTCAAGATGGTCAGTTTACAGGTTTCTGAGTCCAGTAATGTTGAAATAGTGCTTCTGTTCAAATGAAGTGAAATCTAGCCCAAATCTGCTCAAAAGCTTGTCTCTCTATTAGAGAAAGCTGCTTCATTCAATGTTCAGTGCAAATCTAGCCAAACTGACAGATGCTTATGTCTTATGAAATAAAATGTTTTCTGCAATGCTGTAAGACAGTTTTTAATGTGTTAGAAGTTATATGCACAAAAAGTTACTTTAGAGCTTCAATGCTCAAGATTGTCAGTTTACAGGTTTCTGAGTCCAGTAATGTTGAAATAGTGCTTCTGTTCAAATGAAGTTAAATCTAGCCCAAATCTGCTCAAAAGCTTGTCTCTCTATTAGGGAAAGCTGCTTCATTCAATGTTCAGTGCAAATCTAGCCAAACTGACAGATGCTTATGTCTTATGAAATAAAATGTTTTCTGCAATGCTGTAAGACAGTTTTTAATGTGTTAGAAGTTATATGCACAAAAACTAATGTTAGAGCTTCAATGCTCAAGATTGTCAGTTTACAGGTTTCTGAGTCCAGTAATGTTGAAATAGTGCTTCTGTTCAAATGAAGTGAAATCTAGCCCAAATCTGCTCAAAAGCTTGTCTCTCTATTAGAGAAAGCTGCTTCATTCAATGTTCAGTGCAAATCTAGCCAAACTGACAGATGCTTATGTCTTATGAAATAAAATGTTTTCTGCAATGCTGTAAGACAGTATTTAATGTGTTAGAAGTTATATGCACAAAAAGTTATTTTAGGACTTCAATGCTCAAGATGGTCAGTTTACAGGTTTCTGATTCCAGTAATGTTGAAATAGTGCTTCTGTTCAAATGAAGTGAAATCTAGCCCAAATCTGCTAAAAAGCTTCTCTCTCTGTGAGATAGAGCTGCTTCATTCAATGTTCAGTGCAAATCTTGCCAAACTGAAAGATGCTTATGTCTTATGAAATACAATGTTTTCTGCAATGCTGTAAGACAGTTTTTAATGTGTTAGAAGTTATATGCACAAAAACTAATGTTAGAGCTTCAATGCTCAAGATTGTCAGTTTACAGGTTTCTGAGTCCAGTAATGTTGAAATAGTGCTTCTGTTCAAATGAAGTTAAATCTAGCCCAAATCTGCTCAAAAGCTTGTCTCTCTATTAGGGAAAGCTGCTTCATTCAATGTTCAGTGCAAATCTAGCCAAACTGACAGATGCTTATGTCTTATGAAATAAAATGTTTTCTGCAATGCTGTAAGACAGTTTTTAATGTGTTAGAAGTTATATGCACAAAAAGTTAGTTTAGGACTTCAATGCTCAAGATGGTCAGTTTACAGGTTTCTGATTCCAGTAATGTTGAAATAGTGCTTCTGTTCAAATGAAGTGAAATTTAGCCCAAATCTGCTCAAAAGCTTGTCTCTCTATTAGAGAAAGCTGCTTCATTCAATGTTCAGTGCAAATCTAGCCAAACTGACAGATGCTTATGTCTTATGAAATAAAATGTTTTCTGCAATGCTGTAAGACAGTTTTTAATGTGTTAGAAGTTATATGCAGAAAAAGTTATTTTAGGACTTCAATGCTCAAGATTGTCAGTTTACAGGTTTCTGAGTCCAGTAATGTTGAAATAGTGCTTCTGTTCAAATGAAGTGAAATCTAGCCCAAATCTGCTCAAAAGCTTGTCTCTCTATTAGGGAAAGCTGCTTCATTCAATGTTCAGTGCAAATCTAGCCAAACTGACAGATGCTTATGTCTTATGAAATAAAATGTTTTCTACAATGCTGTAAGACAGTTTTTAATGTGTTAGAAGTTATATGCACAAAAATTATTTTAGGACTTCAATGCTCAAGATGGTCAGTTTACAGGTTTCTGATTCCAGTAATGTTGAAATAGTGCTTCTGTTCAAATGAAGTGAAATCTAGCCCAAATCTGCTCAAAAGCTTGTCTCTCTATTAGAGAAAGCTGCTTCATTCAATGTTCAGTGCAAATCTAGCCAAACTGACAGATGCTTATGTCTTATGAAATAAAATGTTTTCTGCAATGCTGTAAGACAGTTTTTAATGTGTTAGAAGTTATATGCAGAAAAAGTTATTTTAGGACTTCAATGCTCAAGATGGTCAGTTTACAGGTTTCTGAGTCCAGTAATGTTGAAATAGTGCTTCTGTTCAAATGAAGTGAAATCTAGCCCAAATCTGCTCAAAAGCTTGTCTCTCTATTAGAGAAAGCTGCTTCATTCAATATTCAGTGCAAATCTAGCCAAACTGACAGATGCTTATGTCTTATGAAATAAAATGTTTTCTGCAATGCTGTAAGACAGTTTTTAATGTGTTAGAAGTTATATGCACAAAAAGGTATTTTAGGACTTCAATGCTCAAGATTGTCAGTTTACAGTTTTCTGAGTCCAGTAATGTTGAAATAGTGCTTCTGTTCAAATGAAGTGAAATCTAGCCCAAATCTGCTCAAAAGCTTGTCTCTCTATTAGAGAAAGCTGCTTCGTTCAATGTTCAGTGCAAATCTAGCCAAACTGACAGATGCTTATGTCTTATGAAATAAAATGTTTTCTGCAATGCTGTAAGACAGTTTTTAATGTGTTAGAAGTTATATGCAGAAAAAGTTATTTTAGGACTTCAATGCTCAAGATTTTCAGTTTTACAGGTTTCTGAGTCCAG
The DNA here is from genome assembly GCF_963082965.1 of Carassius carassius. NCBI lineage: Eukaryota > Metazoa > Chordata > Actinopteri > Cypriniformes > Cyprinidae > Carassius > Carassius carassius. The sequence continues at coordinate 32,406,883 of NC_081757.1, read as the reverse complement.
TAATGTTGAAATAGTGCTTCTGTTCAAATGAAGTGAAATCTAGCCCAAATCTGCTCAAAAGCTTGTCTCTCAATTAGAGAAAGCTGCTTCATTCAATATTCAGTGCAAATCTAGCCAAACTGACAGATGCTTATGTCTTATGAAATAAAATGTTTTTGCAATGCTGTAAGACAGTTTTTAATGTGTTAGAAGTTATATGCACAAAAAGGTATTTTAGGACTTCAATGCTCAAGATTGTCAGTTTACAGGTTTCTGAGTCCAGTAATGTTGAAATAGTGCTTCTGTTCAAATGAAGTGAAATCTAGCCCAAATCTGCTCAAAAGCTTGTCTCTCTATTAGGGAAAGCTGCTTCATTCAATGTTCAGTGCAAATCTAGCCAAACTGACAGATGCTTATGTCTTATGAAATAAAATGTTTTCTGCAATGCTGTAAGACAGTTTTTAATGTGTTAGAAGTTATATGCACAAAAAGTTATTTTAGGACTTCAATGCTCAAGATGGTCAGTTTACAGGTTTCTGATTCCAGTAATGTTGAAATAGTGCTTCTGTTCAAATGAAGTGAAATCTAGCCCAAATCTGCTCAAAAGCTTGTCTCTCTATTAGAGAAAGCTGCTTCATTCAATGTTCAGTGCAAATCTAGCCAAACTGACAGATGCTTATGTCTTATGAAATAAAATGTTTTCTGCAATGCTGTAAGACAGTTTTTAATGTGTTAGAAGTTATATGCAGAAAAAGTTATTTTAGGACTTCAATGCTCAAGATGGTCAGTTTACAGGTTTCTGAGTCCAGTAATGTTGAAATAGTGCTTCTATTCAAATGAAGTGAAATCTAGCCCAAATCTGCTCAATAGCTTGTCTCTCTATTAGAGAAAGCTGCATCATTCAATATTCAGTGCAAATCTTGCCAAACTGAAAGAAGCTTATGCCTTATGAAATACAATGTTTTTGCAATGCTGTAAGACAGTTTTTAATGTGTTAGAAGTTATATGCACAAAAAGGTATTTTAGGACTTCAATGCTCAAGATTGTCAGTTTACAGGTTTCTGAGTCCAGTAATGTTGAAATAGTGCTTCTGTTCAAATGAAGTGAAATCTAGCCCAAATCTGCTCAAAAGCTTGTCTCTCTATTAGGGAAAGCTGCTTCATTCAATGTTCAGTGCAAATCTAGCCAAACTGACAGATGCTTATGTCTTATGAAATAAAATGTTTTCTGCAATGCTGTAAGACAGTTTTTAATGTGTTAGAAGTTATATGCACAAAAAGGTATTTTAGGACTTCAATGCTCAAGATGGTCAGTTTACAGGTTTCTGATTCCAGTAATGTTGAAATAGTGCTTCTGTTCAAATGAAGTGAAATCTAGCCCAAATCTGCTCAAAAGCTTGTCTCTCTATTAGAGAAAGCTGCTTCATTCAATGTTCAGTGCAAATCTAGCCAAACTGACAGATGCTTATGTCTTATGAAATAAAATGTTTTCTGCAATGCTGTAAGACAGTTTTTAATGTGTTAGAAGTTATATGCAGAAAAAGTTATTTTAGGACTTCAATGCTCAAGATGGTCAGTTTACAGGTTTCTGAGTCCAGTAATGTTGAAATAGTGCTTCTGTTCAAATGAAGTGAAATCTAGCCCAAATCTGCTCAAAAGCTTGTCTCTCTATTAGAGAAAGCTGCTTCATTCAATATTCAGTGCAAATCTAGCCAAACTGACAGATGCTTATGTCTTATGAAATAAAATGTTTTCTGCAATGCTGTAAGACAGTTTTTAATGTGTTAGAAGTTATATGCACAAAAAGGTATTTTAGGACTTCAATGCTCAAGATTGTCAGTTTACAGTTTTCTGAGTCCAGTAATGTTGAAATAGTGCTTCTGTTCAAATGAAGTGAAATCTAGCCCAAATCTGCTCAAAAGCTTGTCTCTCTATTAGAGAAAGCTGCTTCATTCAATGTTCAGTGCAAATCTAGCCAAACTGACAGATGCTTATGTCTTATGAAATAAAATGTTTTCTGCAATGCTGTAAGACAGTTTTTAATGTGTTAGAAGTTATATGCAGAAAAAGTTATTTTAGGACTTCAATGCTCAAGATTGTCAGTTTTACAGGTTTCTGAGTCCAGTAATGTTGAAATAGTGCTTCTGTTCAAATGAAGTGAAATCTAGCCCAAATCTGCTCAAAAGCTTGTCTCTCAATTAGAGAAAGCTGCTTCATTCAATATTCAGTGCAAATCTAGCCAAACTGACAGATGCTTATGTCTTATGAAATAAAATGTTTTTGCAATGCTGTAAGACAGTTTTTAATGTGTTAGAAGTTATATGCACAAAAAGGTATTTTAGGACTTCAATGCTCAAGATTGTCAGTTTACAGGTTTCTGAGTCCAGTAATGTTGAAATAGTGCTTCTGTTCAAATGAAGTGAAATCTAGCCCAAATCTGCTCAAAAGCTTGTCTCTCTATTAGGGAAAGCTGCTTCATTCAATGTTCAGTGCAAATCTAGCCAAACTGACAGATGCTTATGTCTTATGAAATAAAATGTTTTCTGCAATGCTGTAAGACAGTTTTTAATGTGTTAGAAGTTATATGCACAAAAAGTTATTTTAGGACTTCAATGCTCAAGATGGTCAGTTTACAGGTTTCTGATTCCAGTAATGTTGAAATAGTGCTTCTGTTCAAATGAAGTGAAATCTAGCCCAAATCTGCTCAAAAGCTTGTCTCTCTATTAGAGAAAGCTGCTTCATTCAATGTTCAGTGCAAATCTAGCCAAACTGACAGATGCTTATGTCTTATGAAATAAAATGTTTTCTGCAATGCTGTAAGACAGTTTTTAATGTGTTAGAAGTTATATGCAGAAAAAGTTATTTTAGGACTTCAATGCTCAAGATGGTCAGTTTACAGGTTTCTGAGTCCAGTAATGTTGAAATAGTGCTTCTATTCAAATGAAGTGAAATCTAGCCCAAATCTGCTCAATAGCTTGTCTCTCTATTAGAGAAAGCTGCTTCATTCAATATTCAGTGCAAATCTTGCCAAACTGAAAGAAGCTTATGCCTTATGAAATACAATGTTTTTGCAATGCTGTAAGACAGTTTTTAATGTGTTAGAAGTTATATGCACAAAAAGGTATTTTAGGACTTCAATGCTCAAGATTGTCAGTTTACAGGTTTCTGAGTCCAGTAATGTTGAAATAGTGCTTCTGTTCAAATGAAGTGAAATCTAGCCCAAATCTGCTCAAAAGCTTGTCTCTCTATTAGAGAAAGCTGCTTCATTCAATGTTCAGTGCAAATCTAGCCAAACTGACAGATGCTTATGTCTTATGAAATAAAATGTTTTCTGCAATGCTGTAAGACAGTTTTTAATGTGTTAGAAGTTATATGCACAAAAAGTTATTTTAGGACTTCAATGCTCAAGATGGTCAGTTTACAGGTTTCTGAGTCCAGTAATGTTGAAATAGTGCTTCTGTTCAAATGAAGTGAAATCTAGCCCAAATCTGCTCAAAAGCTTGTCTCTCTATTAGAGAAAGCTGCTTCATTCAATGTTCAGTGCAAATCTAGCCAAACTGACAGATGCTTATGTCTTATGAAATAAAATGTTTTCTGCAATGCTGTAAGACAGTTTTTAATGTGTTAGAAGTTATATGCACAAAAAGTTATTTTAGAGCTTCAATGCTCAAGATTGTCAGTTTACAGGTTTCTGAGTCCAGTAATGTTGAAATAGTGCTTCTGTTCAAATGAAGTTAAATCTAGCCCAAATCTGCTCAAAAGCTTGTCTCTCTATTAGGGAAAGCTGCTTCATTCAATGTTCAGTGCAAATCTAGCCAAACTGACAGTTGCTTATGTCTTATGAAATAAAATGTTTTCTGCAATGCTGTAAGACAGTTTTTAATGTGTTAGAAGTTATATGCACAAAAAGGTATTTTAGGACTTCAATGCTCAAGATTGTCAGTTTACAGGTTTCTGAGTCCAGTAATGTTGAAATAGTGCTTCTGTTCAAATGAAGTGAAATCTAGCCCAAATCTGCTCAAAAGCTTGTCTCTCTATTAGAGAAAGCTGCTTCATTCAATGTTCAGTGCAAATCTAGCCAAACTGACAGATGCTTATGTCTTATGAAATAAAATGTTTTCTGCAATGCTGTAAGACAGTTTTTAATGTGTTAGAAGTTATATGCACAAAAAGTTATTTTAGGACTTCAATGCTCAAGATTGTCAGTTTACAGGTTTCTGAGTCCAGTAATGTTGAAATAGTGCTTCTGTTCAAATGAAGTGAAATCTAGCCCAAATCTGCTCAAAAGCTTGTCTCTCTATTAGAGAAAGCTGCTTCATTCAATGTTCAGTGCAAATCTAGCCAAACTGACAGATGCTTATGTCTTATGAAATAAAATGTTTTCTGCAATGCTGTAAGACAGTTTTTAATGTGTTAGAAGTTATATGCACAAAAAGTTATTTTAGGACTTTAATGCTCAAGATGGTCAGTTTACAGGTTTCTGAGTTCAGTAATGTTGAAATAGTGCTTCTGTTCAAATGAAGTGAAATCTAGCCCAAATCTGCTAAAAAGCTTCTCTCTCTGTGAGATAGAGCTGCTTCATTCAATGTTCAGTGCAAATCTTGCCAAACTGAAAGATGCGTATGTCTTATGAAATACAATGTTTTCTGCAATGCTGTAAGACAGTTTTTAATGTGTTAGAAGTTATATGCACAAAAACTAATGTTAGAGCTTCAATGCTCAAGATTGTCAGTTTACAGGTTTCTGAGTCCAGTAATGTTGAAATAGTGCTTCTGTTCAAATGAAGGGAAACATAGCCCAAATCTGCTCAAAAGCTTGTCTCTCTATTAGAGAAAGCTGCTTCATTCAATATTCAGTGCAAATCTTGCCAAACTGAAAGATGCTAATGCCTTATGAAATACAATGTTTTTGCAATGCTGTAAGACAGTTTTTAATGTGTTAGAAGTTATATGCACAAAAACGTCCCAAGGTTACGTATGTAACCCTAGATCCTTGAAGGAACGAGACGCTGCGTCGAAACGCTTTTGGGGAACGTCCCTGACGAGACCGACTCTGAATATCGTGTGCAATCAGTCCATCGGAAAGGCGTGACGTCACGGGCGGGGTGACGTAGCGACCAGGAAGCTATAAAAGCACGTGCCGTGCAGCTGGCTTCAGCTTCGAGTAGGGAAGCAAGCGCCGGCAGGGGTGCCGGGAGTATGGCTCTGCGACGCAGCGTCTCGTTCCTTCAAGGAACTAGGGTTACATACGTAACCTTGGGACGTTCCTTTTCAGGAACTCGAGCTGCGTCGAAACGCTTTTGGGGAACGATGTGCCAACGCTGCCAGACTTCCAAATCCCTGCCTAGTGTGTAGTCAAAAGAGCACAGCTAAGACGAGAGGACAGAAGAGCCCGGCGTGGCTCGCATGTCAAGATCGTAAAATCGGACAAATGTGGAGGGCGTGGACCACCCCGCAGCGTTGCAGATGTCCAAGAGGGACACACCTGCTGAGAAGGCCTTGGAGGGCGCCATACTCCGAGTAGAGTGAGCCTTGGCCCCCAAAGGGGGGGGAAGACCAGAGGACTCATAGGAGAGGTTGATAGCCTCGACTATCCAACGACTAAGGGTCTGCTTGGTGGCAGGAGAACCCTTGTTAGAAGGACCGTAGCAAACAAGCAATTGGTCTGATTTTCTCCACAGGGCAGCTCTGTGGACGTATGCGTCCAGTGCTCGCACTGGACACATACAGTTTAGCTTCTCTTGGTCGTGCTCCCGAAAGGGAGGAGGACAGAAGGCCTGCAGTACGATAGGCTGTGGTGTAACAGAGGGAACCTTCGGAACGTAACCCGCTCGAGGGTATAAAAATGCTTTGGCCATACCAGGGGCAAAGTCTAAGTAGGTAGGGGCCACCGAAAGGGCCTGAAGATCTCCAACTCTCTTTAGTGAGGTGATTGCCAGTAATAGGGCAGTTTTAAGTGTCAGATGTCTATCTGAGATATCTTGTATAGGCTCGAATGGAGCTTTACAAAGAGCCTCTAGAACCACAACCAAATCCCAGGGGGGAACACGGGATCGTACTGGAGGTCTCAGCCTCAGCGCACCGCGGAGGAAACGTGTAACTAGGGGGTGTCTACCCACTGACTGACCATTGAAAGGGACGTGGAAAGCAGCTATGGCCGCCACGTAAACCTTTAAGGTGGAGTGGGATAACCCCGCAGAGAGCCTGGCTTGTAAAAACTCCAGAACTGTACCAACTGGGCAGTCTGCTGGGTCAAGCTGGCGGTCTCTGCACCATGAAGTGAAGAGCTTCCACTTCAGGGCGTACAGTTTCCTCGTAGAGGGAGCTCTGGATTGGAGTAGGGTCTCAACAACCTCGGTTGAGAGACCGGCTGCTAACAGCTGTGCCCCCTCAGGGGCCACACCCACAGCCTCCACAACTCCGGGCGAGGGTGAATTATCGTGCCCTGCGCCTGTGAGAGTAGGTCTGTCCTGATCGGTATCTCCCACGGAGAGCCGTCGAGGAGCGAGACTAGATCTGAGAACCATACTCGGCCCGGCCAGAACGGGGCTACTAGTAGTAGACGGGCCCCGTCCCGGCGTACTCTCGCCAGAACTCCCGGGAGCAGAGCGATAGGGGGAAAAGCGTAAAGACGAAGCCTCGGCCAGGTCTGTACCATAGCGTCCAGTCCCAGAGGAGCTGGATGAACTAGAGAGAACCAGAGGGGACATTGCGATGTCTCCTGAGTCGCAAAGAGGTCCACCTGAGCTGTACCAAATACTCTCCATATCTGCTTCACCACCTCGGGGTGAAGCATCCATTCCCCGGGCCTCGGCCCCTGTCTCGACAGTATGTCTGCTCCCACATTCAATCTCCCAGGAATATACGCTGCTCTGATCGAGAGGAGCTTGCCCTGGGACCACAGAAGGATCTGGTGTGCCAGCTTGTACAAGGGGCGCGAACGCAGACCCCCCTGGTGACTGATATAAGAGACCACTGATGTGTTGTCGGTGCGCACCAACACATGGTGACCTCTCAGGTCCGGGAGGAAATATTTCAATGCTCGATAGACCGCTAGTATCTCTAGGCAATTGATGTGCCATGTTAGATGGCGACCACTCCACAGACCGCGGGCAGGGTGGCCACTCATGACCGCACCCCAACCGGTGAGGGACGCATCTGTCGCTAGCGTTACACGGCGACAAGGAACTCCCAGCACCGGGCCCTGATTCAAGAACCAAGGTTTCCTCCACATGTCTAAGGCACGAAGGCACCGCCGCGTGACCTTGATAACTCGACGTGGATTTCCCCTCGGGGAAAAACCCTTGGACTTGAGCCACCACTGTAGGGGTCTCATGTACAGCAGGCCAAAAGGTATCACGTTGGACGCAGCTGCCATCAGCCCTAACAATCTCTGGAATTGTTTGACAGTGAGTGACTGGCCATCTTTGACTCTCTCGACTGATGTGAGGATCGACTCGATCCGAGCAGGAGACAAGCGTGCCTGCATCGTGGTCGAATTCCACACTACGCCTAGATAGGTGGTTCTCTGAACTGGAGAAAGTACACTCTTCTTGGCGTTTAGTCTCAAACCCAGCTCCCCCATGTGTGCGAGAACGACATCTCGATGTCGAGCCGCCATCTGCTCTGATTGAGCTAGGATCAACCAATCGTCGATATAATTTAAAATGCGGATGCCCTGCATACGGAGGGATACCAGAGCCGCATCCATACATTTCGTGAACGTGCGGGGTGAGAGTGCGAGGCCAAAGGGAAGTACTCGATATTGATAAGCTTTGCCCCCGAAAGCGAACCTCAGAAACTTCCTGTGTTGTGGAAGGATGGATATGTGGAAGTATGCATCTTTGAGATCTATTGTGACAAACCAGTCCTCGGATCTGATTTGAGCTACAACCTGGTTGACAGTGAGCATCTTGAACTTCAGTGACATAACTGAGCGGTTCAGGAGACGCAAGTCCAGGATCGGACGCAACCCCCCATCCTTCTTTGGAACTATGAAATACCGGCTGTAAAATCCGGATTCCCTGTCTAGAGGAGGGACCACCTCGATGGCCTCCTTCCTTAATAGGGTATTCACTTCTTGTTCCATAACCAGAGCCTGCTGGGGGCCGACCACAGTCGGTGTAACCCCGTTGAACTTCGGTGGTGGATGACCGAACTGAATGCAATAGCCTCTTTCTATTGTACGCAGGACCCATTGAGATACATTTGGCAGTAGCTTCCACGCTGCTAAATAATCTACTAAGGGAATCAGTCTCTCGAGACTGACCTCTGGTGTAAGAGGCCCCCGAAGGGGCGGCGAGCATCCCAGCTCCGCTACGGTCACGGGCGGAAGTAACTGGGAGTGGTGCTCGCTGGAGGCCGCTGCGCCCTGAAACTCTGGCAGGGTTGGCAGACCGACCTCCTGAGGGTACTGAGGTGAGACGGGCACCGTGTAATGAGGTGAACCGCGCTCTACCCCAGCAGGGGCTACCCTCTGGATCCTGGCGTCAGGATCGTTTCGTCGAGGACTTCCGGGCTTCGATGACAGATCTTAAATCGGCTTTCGCCCTAGAAGCCCCCGACTCAGAGCGTCGTTGCCCTCGGTCCCGACGTGGGGGAGCACGAGTGGCGACGCTCTGTTTTTGCGCTACCCGGTGTGAGGAGCCGGTATGTGGCGTGGTCATCTCCCGCCCAGATGTACCACGAGAGCGACGAGGGAGGAAACTCTGGAACGCCGCCGCCTGCTTGTGCGCCTCCTGGAACCTGTCGACGACAGTATTAACTGTGTCGCCGAACAGGCCCGAGGCTTGAAGCGGGGCGTCCAGGAGGCAGACCCTGTCCCGTTCTTTAATTTCTGACAGGGTCAGCCACAAATGCCTCTCCGCGGCCACTAAAGCTGCCATAGACCGCCCAATTGCGCGAGCGGTCTCCTTAGTGGCGCGGAGGGAGAGATCAGCGGTCTTCCTGAGTTCTTCAATCTCCTCAGACTTAATCCCCTCCCCCTCATCGACATCTCTCAGCAGGTCAGCCTGATAAGCTTGCAGGACTGCCATAGTATGAAGGCACGCCCCAGCCTGACCTGCTGCCACATAACCTTTGCCCACTAGCGATGATGTAACTCGAAGCGGCTTAGTGGGCAATGTCGGAGCCTTTAGAGACGAGGCCGAACCGGGTGACAGATAGCTCGCGAGCGTCTGTTCAGCCCGTGGCATCGCTCTATAACCACGCTCTCCCAGCCCCATCACGTTGCCATAGTATAGTGAATCAGGGCCAAAGAGGCGGGTCGAATACGGGTGTTTCCACGATCTCGATAACTCGTCATGGAGATCGGGAAAATATGGAAGGCTCCGACGTGGAGGTGGTTGCTGCGGCCGCAGAAAGCGTTCATCTAATTTGCTTCTCTGCGGCTCAGTCTGTTTTTCAGCAGGCCAGTCAATTTTTAATTTATCTACTGCCCGCGTGACCACCTCCAACAGCTCCTCATACTGGGGCGACAGGGGTGGCGAATCCCCAGCAACAGTCTCCACATCGACCTCCTCGGAGGACGAGAGGTGAAGAGCTGATCCCTCACCCTGGGGGGAAGAAACCGACGAGCGTGCTTCCGAACCCAGGGTTTGGGCGCCGGATCTGGCAGATGAGGAAGGAGATAAGGACTGGCCCGTCTCCATTCCTTCTGACAGATCCACCTGCGAGCCCCACGAGTGCAGCAGCCGCTCTGCCTCGGCAGAAGCGGGGCCAGCACCGCGAGGAACGCTGGTAAAGGCTCCCTCCTCGAAGAGAGCCCTCCGGGATCGAAGCGTCCGCATTGGCAAACGTTCACAATGCGGGCAGTCGGCCCCCTCGAGAGCCGACTCAGCGTGCTTCGATCCCAGGCAAGCCACGCACAGCATGTGTGTATCCCCACTCGTAATGTAGCGAGTGCAGGGAGGAACACACAGTCTGTAACGCGGCTTGGAATCGCCCTTCAAATGTTTGGTCTTTTGCTTTTGTTTAGGCATATTGTAGCTGTTTTAGCGATCTTTTTAAGCTAAGGGACAGACAACAATAAATAGGACCAACAGACAGACTTTTGCACATGCACACACAGAGCGCTTGCTGACAGATTCGAAGCTGAAGCCAGCTGCACGGCACGTGCTTTTATAGCTTCCTGGTCGCTACGTCACCCCGCCCGTGACGTCACGCCTTTCCGATGGACTGATTGCACACGATATTCAGAGTCGGTCTCGTCAGGGACGTTCCCCCAAAAGCGTTTCGACGCAGCTCGAGTTCCTGAAAAGGAACTTATGTTAGGACTTTAATGCTCAAGATTGTCAGTTTACAGGTTTCTGAGTCCAGTAATGTTGAAATAGTGCTTCTGTTCAAATGAAGTGAAATCTAGCCCAAATCTGCTCAAAAGCTTGTCTCTCTATTAGAGAAAGCTGCTTCATTCAATGTTCAGTGCAAATCTAGCCAAACTGACAGATGCTTATGTCTTATGAAATAAAATGTTTTCTGCAATGCTGTAAGACAGTTTTTAAAGTGTTAGAAGTTATATGCACAAAAAGTTATTTTAGGACTTCAATGCTCAAGATGGTCAGTTTACAGGTTTCTGAGTCCAGTAATGTTGAAATAGTGCTTCTGTTCAAATGAAGTGAAATCTAGCCCAAATCTGCTCAAAAGCTTGTCTCTCTATTAGAGAAAGCTGCTTCATTCAATGTTCAGTGCAAATCTAGCCAAACTGACAGATGCTTATGTCTTATGAAATAAAATGTTTTCTGCAATGCTGTAAGACAGTTTTTAATGTGTTAGAAGTTATATGCACAAAAAGTTATTTTAGAGCTTCAATGCTCAAGATTGTCAGTTTACAGGTTTCTGAGTCCAGTAATGTTGAAATAGTGCTTCTGTTCAAATGAAGTTAAATCTAGCCCAAATCTGCTCAAAAGCTTGTCTCTCTATTAGGGAAAGCTGCTTCATTCAATGTTCAGTGCAAATCTAGCCAAACTGACAGATGCTTATGTCTTATGAAATAAAATGTTTTCTGCAATGCTGTAAGACAGTTTTTAATGTGTTAGAAGTTATATGCACAAAAAGGTATTTTAGGACTTCAATGCTCAAGATTGTCAGTTTACAGGTTTCTGAGTCCAGTAATGTTGAAATAGTGCTTCTGTTCAAATGAAGTGAAATCTAGCCCAAATCTGCTCAAAAGCTTGTCTCTCTATTAGAGAAAGCTGCTTCATTCAATGTTCAGTGCAAATCTAGCCAAACTGACAGATGCTTATGTCTTATGAAATAAAATGTTTTCTGCAATGCTGTAAGACAGTTTTTAATGTGTTAGAAGTTATATGCACAAAAAGTTATTTTAGGACTTCAATGCTCAAGATTGTCAGTTTACAGGTTTCTGAGTCCAGTAATGTTGAAATAGTGCTTCTGTTCAAATGAAGTGAAATCTAGCCCAAATCTGCTCAAAAGCTTGTCTCTCTATTAGAGAAAGCTGCTTCATTCAATGTTCAGTGCAAATCTAGCCAAACTGACAGATGCTTATGTCTTATGAAATAAAATGTTTTCTGCAATGCTGTAAGACAGTTTTTAAGGTGTTAGAAGTTATATGCACAAAAAGTTATTTTAGGACTTTAATGCTCAAGATGGTCAGTTTACAGGTTTCTGAGTTCAGTAATGTTGAAATAGTGCTTCTGTTCAAATGAAGTGAAATCTAGCCCAAATCTGCTAAAAAGCTTCTCTCTCTGTGAGATAGAGCTGCTTCATTCAATGTTCAGTGCAAATCTTGCCAAACTGAAAGATGCGTATGTCTTATGAAATACAATGTTTTCTGCAATGCTGTAAGACAGTTTTTAATGTGTTAGAAGTTATATGCACAAAAACTAATGTTAGAGCTTCAATGCTCAAGATTGTCAGTTTACAGGTTTCTGAGTCCAGTAATGTTGAAATAGTGCTTCTGTTCAAATGAAGGGAAACATAGCCCAAATCTGCTCAAAAGCTTGTCTCTCTATTAGAGAAAGCTGCTTCATTCAATATTCAGTGCAAATCTTGCCAAACTGAAAGATGCTAATGCCTTATGAAATACAATGTTTTTGCAATGCTGTAAGACAGTTTTTAATGTGTTAGAAGTTATATGCACAAAAACGTCCCAAGGTTACGTATGTAACCCTAGTTCCTTGAAGGAACGAGACGCTGCGTCGAAACGCTTTTGGGGAACGTCCCTGACGAGACCGACTCTGAATATCGTGTGCAATCAGTCCATCGGAAAGGCGTGACGTCACGGGCGGGGTGACGTAGCGACCAGGAAGCTATAAAAGCACGTGCCGTGCAGCTGGCTTCAGCTTCGAGTAGGGAAGCAAGCGCCGGCAGGGGTGCCGGGAGTATGGCTCTGCGACGCAGCGTCTCGTTCCTTCAAGGAACTAGGGTTACATACGTAACCTTGGGACGTTCCTTTTCAGGAACTCGAGCTGCGTCGAAACTCTTTTGGGGAACGATGTGCCAACGCTGCCAGACTTCCAAATCCCTGCCTAGTGTGTAGTCAAAAGAGCACAGCTAAGACGAGAGGACAGAAGAGCCCGGCGTGGCTCGCATGTCAAGATCGTAAAATCGGACAAATGTGGAGGGCGTGGACCACCCCGCAGCGTTGCAGATGTCCAAGAGGGACACACCTGCTGAGAAGGCCTTGGAGGCCGCCATACTCCGAGTAGAGTGAGCCTTGGCCCCCAAAGGGGGGGGAAGACCAGAGGACTCATAGGAGAGGTTGATAGCCTCGACTATCCAACGACTAAGGGTCTGCTTGGTGGCAGGAGAACCCTTGTTAGAAGGACCGTAGCAAACAAGCAATTGGTCTGATTTTCTCCACAGGGCAGCTCTGTGGACGTATGCGTCCAGTGCTCGCACTGGACACATACAGTTTAGCTTCTCTTGGTCGTGCTCCCGAAAGGGAGGAGGACAGAAGGCCTGCAGTACGATAGGCTGTGGTGTAACAGAGGGAACCTTCGGAACGTAACCCGCTCGAGGGTATAAAAATGCTTTGGCCATACCAGGGGCAAAGTCTAAGTAGGTAGGGGCCACCGAAAGGGCCTGAAGATCTCCAACTCTCTTTAGTGAGGTGATTGCCAGTAATAGGGCAGTTTTAAGTGTCAGATGTCTATCTGAGATATCTTGTATAGGCTCGAATGGAGCTTTACAAAGAGCCTCTAGAACCACAACCAAATCCCAGGGGGGAACACGGGATCGTACTGGAGGTCTCAGCCTCAGCGCACCGCGGAGGAAACGTGTAACTAGGGGGTGTCTACCCACTGACTGACCATTGAAAGGGACGTGGAAAGCAGCTATGGCCGCCACGTAAACCTTTAAGGTGGAGTGGGATAACCCCGCAGAGAGCCTGGCTTGTAAAAACTCCAGAACTGTACCAACGGGCAGTCTGCTGGGTCAAGCTGGCGGTCTCTGCACCATGAAGTGAAGAGCTTCCACTTCAGGGCGTACAGTTTCCTCGTAGAGGGAGCTCTGGATTGGAGTAGGGTCTCAACAACCTCGGTTGAGAGACCGGCTGCTAACAGCTGTGCCCCCTCAGGGGCCACACCCACAGCCTCCACAACTCCGGGCGAGGTTGAATTATCGTGCCCTGCGCCTGTGAGAGTAGGTCTGTCCTGATCGGTATCTCCCACGGAGAGCCGTCGAGGAGCGAGACTAGATCTGAGAACCATACTCGGCCCGGCCAGAACGGGGCTACTAGTAGTAGACGGGCCCCGTCCCGGCGTACTCTCGCCAGAACTCCCGGGAGCAGAGCGATAGGGGGAAAAGCGTACAGACGAAGCCTCGGCCAGGTCTGTACCATAGCGTCCAGTCCCAGAGGAGCTGGATGAACTAGAGAGAACCAGAGGGGACATTGCGATGTCTCCTGAGTCGCAAAGAGGTCCACCTGAGCTGTACCAAATACTCTCCATATCTGCTTCACCACCTCGGGGTGAAGCATCCATTCCCCGGGCCTCGGCCCCTGTCTCGACAGTATGTCTGCTCCCACATTCAATCTCCCAGGAATATACGCTGCTCTGATCGAGAGGAGCTTGCCCTGGGACCACAGAAGGATCTGGTGTGCCAGCTTGTACAAGGGGCGCGAACGCAGACCCCCCTGGTGACTGATATAAGAGACCACTGATGTGTTGTCGGTGCGCACCAACACATGGTGACCTCTCAGGTCCGGGAGGAAATATTTCAATGCTCGATAGACCGCTAGTATCTCTAGGCAATTGATGTGCCATGTTAGATGGCGACCACTCCACAGACCGCGGGCAGGGTGGCCACTCATGACCGCACCCCAACCGGTGAGGGACGCATCTGTCGCTAGCGTTACACGGCGACAAGGAACTCCCAGCACCGGGCCCTGATTCAAGAACCAAGGTTTCCTCCACATGTCTAAGGCACGAAGGCACCGCCGCGTGACCTTGATAACTCGACGTGGATTTCCCCTCGGGGAAAAACCCTTGGACTTGAGCCACCACTGTAGGGGTCTCATGTACAGCAGGCCAAAAGGTATCACGTTGGACGCAGCTGCCATCAGCCCTAACAATCTCTGGAATTGTTTGACAGTGAGTGACTGGCCTTCTTTGACTCTCTCGACTGATGTGAGGATCGACTCGATCTGAGCAGGAGACAAGCGTGCCTGCATCGTGGTCGAATTCCACACTACGCCTAGATAGGTGGTTCTCTGAACTGGAGAAAGTACACTCTTCTTGGCGTTTAGTCTCAAACCCAGCTCCCCCATGTGTGCGAGAATGACATCTCGATGTCGAGCCGCCATCTGCTCTGATTGAGCTAGGATCAACCAATCGTCGATATAATTTAAAATGCGGATGCCCTGCATACGGAGGGATACCAGAGCCGCATCCATACATTTCGTGAACGTGCGGGGTGAGAGTGCGAGGCCAAAGGGAAGTACTCGATATTGATAAGCTTTGCCCCCGAAAGCGAACCTCAGAAACTTCCTGTGTTGTGGAAGGATGGATATGTGGAAGTATGCATCTTTGAGATCTATTGTGACAAACCAGTCCTCGGATCTGATTTGAGCTACAACCTGGTTGACAGTGAGCATCTTGAACTTCAGTGACATAACTGAGCGGTTCAGGAGACGCAAGTCCAGGATCGGACGCAACCCCCCATCCTTCTTTGGAACTATGAAATACCGGCTGTAAAATCCGGATTCCCTGTCTAGAGGAGGGACCACCTCGATGGCCTCCTTCCTTAATAGGGTATTCACTTCTTGTTCCATAACCAGAGCCTGCTGGGGGCCGACCACAGTCGGTGTAACCCCGTTGAACTTCGGTGGTGGATGACCGAACTGAATGCAATAGCCTCTTTCTATTGTACGCAGGACCCATTGAGATACATTTGGCAGTAGCTTCCACGCTGCTAAATAATCTACTAAGGGAATCAGTCTCTCGAGACTGACCTCTGGTGTAAGAGGCCCCCGAAGGGGCGGCGAGCATCCCAGCTCCGCTACGGTCACGGGCGGAAGTAACTGGGAGTGGTGCTCGCTGGAGGCCGCTGCGCCCTGAAACTCTGGCAGGGTTGGCAGACCGACCTCCTGAGGGTACTGAGGTGAGACGGGCACCGTGTAATGAGGTGAACCGCGCTCTACCCCAGCAGGGGCTACCCTCTGGATCCTGGCGTCAGGATCGTTTCGTCGAGGACTTCCGGGCTTCGATGACAGATCTTAAATCGGCTTTCGCCCTAGAAGCCCCCGACTCAGAGCGTCGTTGCCCTCGGTCCCGACGTGGGGGAGCACGAGTGGCGACGCTCTGTTTTTGCGCTACCCGGTGTGAGGAGCCGGTATGTGGCGTGGTCATCTCCCGCCCAGATGTACCACGAGAGCGACGAGGGAGGAAACTCTGGAACGCCGCCGCCTGCTTGTGCGCCTCCTGGAACCTGTCGACGACAGTATTAACTGTGTCGCCGAACAGGCCCGAGGCTTGAAGCGGGGCGTCCAGGAGGCAGACCCTGTCCCGTTCTTTAATTTCTGACAGGGTCAGCCACAAATGCCTCTCCGCGGCCACTAAAGCTGCCATAGACCGCCCAATTGCGCGAGCGGTCTCCTTAGTGGCGCGGAGGGAGAGATCAGCGGTCTTCCTGAGTTCTTCAATCTCCTCAGACTTAATCCCCTCCCCCTCATCGACATCTCTCAGCAGGTCAGCCTGATAAGCTTGCAGGACTGCCATAGTATGAAGGCACGCCCCAGCCTGACCTGCTGCCACATAACCTTTGCCCACTAGCGATGATGTAACTCGAAGCGGCTTAGTGGGCAATGTCGGAGCCTTTAGGGACGAGGCCGAACCGGGTGACAGATAGCTCGCGAGCGTCTGTTCAGCCCGTGGCATCGCTCTATAACCACGCTCTCCCAGCCCCATCACGTTGCCATAGTATAGTGAATCAGGGCCAAAGAGGCGGGTCGAATACGGGTGTTTCCACGATCTCGATAACTCGTCATGGAGATCGGGAAAATATGGAAGGCTCCGACGTGGAGGTGGTTGCTGCGGCCGCAGAAAGCGTTCATCTAATTTGCTTCTCTGCGGCTCAGTCTGTTTTTCAGAAGGCCAGTCAATTTTTAATTTATCTACTGCCCGCGTGACCACCTCCAACAGCTCCTCATACTGGGGCGACAGGGGTGGCGAATCCCCAGCAACAGTCTCCACATCGACCTCCTCGGAGGACGAGAGGTGAAGAGCTGATCCCTCACCCTGGGGGGAAGAAACCGACGAGCGTGCTTCCGAACCCAGGGTTTGGGCGCCGGATCTGGCAGATGAGGAAGGAGATAAGGACTGGCCCGTCTCCATTCCTTCTGACAGATCCACCTGCGAGCCCCACGAGTGCAGCAGCCGCTCTGCCTCGGCAGAAGCGGGGCCAGCACCGCGAGGAACGCTGGTAAAGGCTCCCTCCTCGAAGAGAGCCCTCCGGGATCGAAGCGTCCGCATTGGCAAACGTTCACAATGCGGGCAGTCGGCCCCCTCGAGAGCCGACTCAGCGTGCTTCGATCCTAGGCAAGCCACGCACAGCATGTGTGTATCCCCACTCGTAATGTAGCGAGTGCAGGGAGGAACACACAGTCTGTAACGCGGCTTGGAATCGCCCTTCAAATGTTTGGTCTTTTGCTTTTGTTTAGGCATATTGTAGCTGTTTTAGCGATCTTTTTAAGCTAAGGGACAGACAACAATAAATAGGACCAACAGACAGACTTTTGCACATGCACACACAGAGCGCTTGCTGACAGATTCGAAGCTGAAGCCAGCTGCACGGCACGTGCTTTTATAGCTTCCTGGTCGCTACGTCACCCCGCCCGTGACGTCACGCCTTTCCGATGGACTGATTGCACACGATATTCAGAGTCGGTCTCGTCAGGGACGTTCCCCAAAAGCGTTTCGACGCAGCTCGAGTTCCTGAAAAGGAACTAATGTTAGAGCTTCAATGCTCAAGATTGTCAGTTTACAGGTTTCTGAGTCCAGTAATGTTGAAATAGTGCTTCTGTTCAAATGAAGTGAAATCTAGCCCAAATCTGCTCAAAAGCTTGTCTCTCTATTAGAGAAAGCTGCTTCATTCAATGTTCAGTGCAAATCTAGCCAAACTGACAGATGCTTATGTCTTATGAAATAAAATGTTTTTGCAATGCTGTAAGACAGTTTTTAATGTGTTAGAAGTTATATGCACAAAAAGGTATTTTAGGACTTCAATGCTCAAGATTGTCAGTTTACAGGTTTCTGAGTCCAGTAATGTTGAAATAGTGCTTCTGTTCAAATGAAGTGAAATCTAGCCCAAATCTGCTCAAAAGCTTGTCTCTCTATTAGGGAAAGCTGCTTCATTCAATGTTCAGTGCAAATCTAGCCAAACTGACAGATGCTTATGTCTTATGAAATAAAATGTTTTCTGCAATGCTGTAAGACAGTTTTTAATGTGTTAGAAGTTATATGCACAAAAAGTTATTTTAGGACTTCAATGCTCAAGATGGTCAGTTTACAGGTTTCTGATTCCAGTAATGTTGAAATAGTGCTTCTGTTCAAATGAAGTGAAATCTAGCCCAAATCTGCTCAAAAGCTTGTCTCTCTATTAGAGAAAGCTGCTTCATTCAATGTTCAGTGCAAATCTAGCCAAACTGACAGATGCTTATGTCTTATGAAATAAAATGTTTTCTGCAATGCTGTAAGACAGTTTTTAATGTGTTAGAAGTTATATGCAGAAAAAGTTATTTTAGGACTTCAATGCTCAAGATGGTCAGTTTACAGGTTTCTGAGTCCAGTAATGTTGAAATAGTGCTTCTATTCAAATGAAGTGAAATCTAGCCCAAATCTGCTCAATAGCTTGTCTCTCTATTAGAGAAAGCTGCTTCATTCAATATTCAGTGCAAATCTTGCCAAACTGAAAGAAGCTTATGCCTTATGAAATACAATGTTTTTGCAATGCTGTAAGACAGTTTTTAATGTGTTAGAAGTTATATGCACAAAAAGGTATTTTAGGACTTCAATGCTCAAGATTGTCAGTTTACAGGTTTCTGAGTCCAGTAATGTTGAAATAGTGCTTCTGTTCAAATAAAGTGAAATCTAGCCCAAATCTGCTCAAAAGCTTGTCTCTCTATTAGAGAAAGCTGCTTCATTCAATGTTCAGTGCAAATCTAGCCAAACTGACAGATGCTTATGTCTTATGAAATAAAATGTTTTCTGCAATGCTGTAAGACAGTTTTTAATGTGTTAGAAGTTATATGCACAAAAAGTTATTTTAGGACTTCAATGCTCAAGATGGTCAGTTTACAGGTTTCTGAGTCCAGTAATGTTGAAATAGTGCTTCTGTTCAAATGAAGTGAAATCTAGCCCAAATCTGCTCAAAAGCTTGTCTCTCTATTAGAGAAAGCTGCTTCATTCAATGTTCAGTGCAAATCTAGCCAAACTGACAGATGCTTATGTCTTATGAAATAAAATGTTTTCTGCAATGCTGTAAGACAGTTTTTAATGTGTTAGAAGTTATATGCACAAAAAGATATTTTAGAGCTTCAATGCTCAAGATTGTCAGTTTACAGGTTTCTGAGTCCAGTAATGTTGAAATAGTGCTTCTGTTCAAATGAAGTTAAATCTAGCCCAAATCTGCTCAAAAGCTTGTCTCTCTATTAGGGAAAGCTGCTTCATTCAATGTTCAGTGCAAATCTAGCCAAACTGACAGATGCTTATGTCTTATGAAATAAAATGTTTTCTGCAATGCTGTAAGACAGTTTTTAATGTGTTAGAAGTTATATGCACAAAAACTAATGTTAGAGCTTCAATGCTCAAGATTGTCAGTTTACAGGTTTCTGAGTCCAGTAATGTTGAAATAGTGCTTCTGTTCAAATGAAGTGAAATCTAGCCCAAATCTGCTCAAAAGCTTGTCTCTCTATTAGAGAAAGCTGCTTCATTCAATGTTCAGTGCAAATCTAGCCAAACTGACAGATGCTTATGTCTTATGAAATAAAATGTTTTCTGCAATGCTGTAAGACAGTATTTAATGTGTTAGAAGTTATATGCACAAAAAGTTATTTTAGGACTTCAATGCTCAAGATGGTCAGTTTACAGGTTTCTGATTTCAGTAATGTTGAAATAGTGCTTCTGTTCAAATGAAGTGAAATCTAGCCCAAATCTGCTAAATAGTTTCTCTCTCTGTGAGATAGAGCTGCTTCATTCAATGTTCAGTGCAAATCTTGCCAAACTGAAAGATGCTTATGTCTTATGAAATACAATGTTTTCTGCAATGCTGTAAGACGGTTTTTAATGTGTTAGAAGTTATATGCACAAAAACTAATGTTAGAGCTTCAATGCTCAAGATTGTCAGTTTACAGGTTTCTGAGTCCAGTAATGTTGAAATAGTGCTTCTGTTCAAATGAAGTTAAATCTAGCCCAAATCTGCTCAAAAGCTTGTCTCTCTATTAGGGAAAGCTGCTTCATTCAATGTTCAGTGCAAATCTAGCCAAACTGACAGATGCTTATGTCTTATGAAATACAATGTTTTTGCAATGCTGTAAGACAGTTTTTAATGTGTTAGAAGTTATATGCACAAAAACTTATGTTAGGACTTTAATGCTCAAGATTGTCAGTTTACAGGTTTCTGAGTCCAGTAATGTTGAAATAGTGCTTCTGTTCAAATGAAGTGAAATCTAGCCCAAATCTGCTCAAAAGCTTGTCTCTCTATTAGAGAAAGCTGCTTCATTCAATATTCAGTGCAAATCTAGCCAAACTGACAGATGCTTATGTCTTATGAAATAAAATGTTTTCTGCAATGCTGTAAGACAGTTTTTAATGTGTTAGAAGTTATATAAAGAAAAAGTTATTTTAGGACTTCAATGCTCAAGATGGTCAGTTTACAGGTTTCTGAGTCCAGTAATGTTGAAATAGTGCTTCTGTTCAAATGAAGTGAAATCTAGCCCAAATCTGCTCAAAAGCTTGTCTCTCTATTAGAGAAAGCTGCTTCATTCAATATTCAGTGCAAATCTAGCCAAACTGACAGATGCTT
Organism: Carassius carassius; assembly: GCF_963082965.1. Classification (NCBI taxonomy): domain Eukaryota; kingdom Metazoa; phylum Chordata; class Actinopteri; order Cypriniformes; family Cyprinidae; genus Carassius; species Carassius carassius. Next base: position 32,386,428 of record NC_081757.1, on the reverse strand, counting down.
ATGTCTTATGAAATAAAATGTTTTCTGCAATGCTGTAAGACAGTTTTTAATGTGTTAGAAGTTATATGCACAAAAAGGTATTTTAGGACTTCAATGCTCAAGAGGGTCAGTTTACAGGTTTCTGAGTCCAGTAATGTTGAAATAGTGCTTCTGTTCAAATGAAGTGAAATTTAGCCCAAATCTGCTCAAAAGCTTGTCTCTCTATTAGAGAAAGCTGCTTCATTCAATGTTCAGTGCAAATCTAGCCAAACTGACAGATGCTTATGTCTTATGAAATAAAATGTTTTCTGCAATGCTGTAAGACAGTTTTTAATGTGTTAGAAGTTATATGCAAAAAAAGTTATTTTAGGACTTCAATGCTCAAGATGGTCGGTTTACAGGTTTCTGAGTCCAGTAATGTTGAAATAGTGCTTCTGTTCAAATGAAGTGAAATCTAGCCCAAATCTGCTCAAAAGCTTGTCTCTCAATTAGAGAAAGCTGCTTCATTCAATATTCAGTGCAAATCTAGCCAAACTGACAGATGCTTATGTCTTATGAAATAAAATGTTTTTGCAATGCTGTAAGACAGTTTTTAATGTGTTAGAAGTTATATGCACAAAAAGGTATTTTAGGACTTCAATGCTCAAGATTGTCAGTTTACAGGTTTCTGAGTCCAGTAATGTTGAAATAGTGCTTCTGTTCAAATGAAGTGAAATCTAGCCCAAATCTGCTCAAAAGCTTGTCTCTCTATTAGGGAAAGCTGCTTCATTCAATGTTCAGTGCAAATCTAGCCAAACTGACATATGCTTATGTCTTATGAAATAAAATGTTTTCTGCAATGCTGTAAGACAGTTTTTAATGTGTTAGAAGTTATATGCAGAAAAAGTTATTTTAGGACTTCAATGCTCAAGATGGTCAGTTTACAGGTTTCTGAGTCCAGTAATGTTGAAATAGTGCTTCTATTCAAATGAAGTAAAATCTAGCCCAAATCTGCTCAATAGCTTGTCTCTCTATTAGAGAAAGCTGCTTCATTCAATATTCAGTGCAAATCTTGCCAAACTGAAAGAAGCTCATGCCTTATGAAATACAATGTTTTTGCAATGCTGTAAGACAGTTTTTAATGTGTTAGAAGTTATATGCACAAAAAGGTATTTTAGGACTTCAATGCTCAAGATGGTCAGTTTACAGGTTTCTGAGTCCAGTAATGTTGAAATAGTGCTTCTGTTCAAATGAAGTGAAATCTAGCCCAAATCTGCTCAAAAGCTTGTCTCTCTATTAGAGAAAGCTGCTTCATTCAATATTCAGTGCAAATCTTGCCAAACTGAAAGAAGCTTATGCCTTATGAAATAAAATGTTTTTGCAATGCTGTAAGACAGTTTTTAATGTGTTACAAGTTATATGCAGAAAAAGTTATTTTAGGACTTCAATGCTCAAGATGGTCAGTTTACAGGTTTCTGAGTCCAGTAATGTTGAAATAGTGCTTCTGTTCAAATGAAGTGAAATCTAGCCCAAATCTGCTCAAAAGCTTGTCTCTCTATTAGAGAAAGCTGCTTCATTCAATATTCAGTGCAAATCTTGCCAAACTGAAAGAAGCTTATGCCTTATGAAATAAAATGTTTTTGCAATGCTGTAAGACAGTTTTTAATGTGTTAGAAGTTATATGCACAAAAAGGTATTTTAGGACTTCAATGCTCAAGATTGTCAGTTTACAGGTTTCTGAGTCCAGTAATGTTGAAATAGTGCTTCTGTTCAAATGAAGTGAAATCTAGCCCAAATCTGCTCAAAAGCTTGTCTCTCTATTAGAGAAAGCTGCTTCATTCAATGTTCAGTGCAAATCTAGCCAAACTGACAGATGCTTATGTCTTATGAAATAAAATGTTTTCTGCAATGCTGTAAGACAGTTTTTAATGTGTTAGAAGTTATATGCACAAAAGGTTATTTTAGGACTTCAATGCTCAAGATTGTCAGTTTACAGGTTTCTGAGTCCAGTAATGTTGAAATAGTGCTTCTGTTCAAATGAAGTGAAATCTAGCCCAAATCTGCTCAAAAGCTTGTCTCTCTATTAGAGAAAGCTGCTTCATTCAATGTTCAGTGCAAATCTAGCCAAACTGACAGATGCTTATGTCTTATGAAATAAAATGTTTTCTGCAATGCTGTAAGACAGTTTTTAATGTGTTAGAAGTTATATGCACAAAAAGTTATTTTAGGACTTTAATGCTCAAGATGGTCAGTTTACAGGTTTCTGAGTTCAGTAATGTTGAAATAGTGCTTCTGTTCAAATGAAGTGAAATCTAGCCCAAATCTGCTAAAAAGCTTCTCTCTCTGTGAGATAGAGCTGCTTCATTCAATGTTCAGTGCAAATCTTGCCAAACTGAAAGATGCTTATGTCTTATGAAATACAATGTTTTCTGCAATGCTGTAAGACAGTTTTTGATGTGTTAGAAGTTATATGCACAAAAACTAATGTTAGAGCTTCAATGGTCAAGATTGTCAGTTTACAGGTTTCTGAGTCCAGTAATGTTGAAATAGTGCTTCTGTTCAAATGAAGGGAAACATAGCCCAAATCTGCTCAAAAGCTTGTCTCTCTATTAGAGAAAGCTGCTTCATTCAATATTCAGTGCAAATCTAGCCAAACTGACAGATGCTTATGTCTTATGAAATAAAATGTTTTCTGCAATGCTGTAAGACAGTTATTAATGTGTTAGAAGTTATATGCAGAAAAAGTTATTTTAGGACTTCAATGCTCAAGATGGTCAGTTTACAGGTTTCTGAGTCCAGTAATGTTGAAATAGTGCTTCTGTTCAAATGAAGTGAAATCTATCCCAAATCTGCTCAAAAGCTTGTCTCTCTATTAGAGAAAGCTGCTTCATTCAATATTCAGTGCAAATCTAGCCAAACTGACAGATGCTTATGTCTTATGAAATAAAATGTTTTCTGCAATGCTGTAAGACAGTTTTTAATGTGTTAGAAGTTATATGCACAAAAAGTTATTTTAGGACTTCAATGCTCAAGATTGTCAGTTTACAGGTTTCTGAGTTCAGTAATGTTGAAATAGTGCTTCTGTTCAAATGAAGTGAAATCTAGCCCAAATCTGCTAAAAAGCTTCTCTCTCTGTGAGATAGAGCTGCTTCATTCAATGTTCAGTGCAAATCTTGCCAAACTGAAAGATGCTTATGTCTTATGAAATACAATGTTTTCTGCAATGCTGTAAGACAGTTTTTAATGTGTTAGAAGTTATATGCACAAAAACTAATGTTAGAGCTTCAATGCTCAAGATTGTCAGTTTACAGGTTTCTGAGTCCAGTAATGTTGAAATAGTGCTTCTGTTCAAATGAAGGGAAACATAGCCCAAATCTGCTCAAAAGCTTGTTTCTCTATTAGAGAAAGCTGCTTCATTCAATATTCAGTGCAAATCTTGCCAAACTGAAAGAAGCTTATGCCTTATGAAATACAATGTTTTTGCAATGCTGTAAGACAGTTTTTAATGTGTTAGAAGTTATATGCACAAAAAGGTATTTTAGGACTTCAATGCTCAAGATGGTCAGTTTACAGGTTTCTGAGTCCAGTAATGTTGAAATAGTGCTTCTGTTCAAATGAAGTGAAATCTAGCCCAAATCTGCTCAAAAGCTTGTCTCTCTATTAGAGAAAGCTGCTTCATTCAATATTCAGTGCAAATCTTGCCAAACTGAAAGAAGCTTATGCCTTATGAAATAAAATGTTTTTGCAATGCTGTAAGACAGTTTTTAATGTGTTAGAAGTTATATGCAGAAAAAGTTATTTTAGGACTTCAATGCTCAAGATGGTCAGTTTACAGGTTTCTGAGTCCAGTAATGTTGAAATAGTGCTTCTGTTCAAATGAAGTGAAATCTAGCCCAAATCTGCTCAAAAGCTTGTCTCTCTATTAGAGAAAGCTGCTTCATTCAATATTCAGTGCAAATCTTGCCAAACTGAAAGAAGCTTATGCCTTATGAAATAAAATGTTTTTGCAATGCTGTAAGACAGTTTTTAATGTGTTAGAAGTTATATGCACAAAAAGGTATTTTAGGACTTCAATGCTCAAGATTGTCAGTTTACAGGTTTCTGAGTCCAGTAATGTTGAAATAGTGCTTCTGTTCAAATGAAGTGAAATCTAGCCCAAATCTGCTCAAAAGCTTGTCTCTCTATTAGAGAAAGCTGCTTCATTCAATGTTCAGTGCAAATCTAGCCAAACTGACAGATGCTTATGTCTTATGAAATAAAATGTTTTCTGCAATGCTGTAAGACAGTTTTTAATGTGTTAGAAGTTATATGCACAAAAAGTTATTTTAGGACTTTAATGCTCAAGATGGTCAGTTTACAGGTTTCTGAGTTCAGTAATGTTGAAATAGTGCTTCTGTTCAAATGAAGTGAAATCTAGCCCAAATCTGCTAAAAAGCTTCTCTCTCTGTGAGATAGAGCTGCTTCATTCAATGTTCAGTGCAAATCTTGCCAAACTGAAAGATGCTTATGTCTTATGAAATACAATGTTTTCTGCAATGCTGTAAGACAGTTTTTAATGTGTTAGAAGTTATATGCACAAAAACTAATGTTAGAGCTTCAATGCTCAAGATTGTCAGTTTACAGGTTTCTGAGTCCAGTAATGTTGAAATAGTGCTTCTGTTCAAATGAAGGGAAACATAGCCCAAATCTGCTCAAAAGCTTGTCTCTCTATTAGAGAAAGCTGCTTCATTCAATATTCAGTGCAAATCTTGCCAAACTGAAAGATGCTAATGCCTTATGAAATACAATGTTTTTGCAATGCTGTAAGACAGTTTTTAATGTGTTAGAAGTTATATGCACAAAAACTTATGTTAGGACTTTAATGCTCAAGATTGTCAGTTTACAGGTTTCTGAGTCCAGTAATGTTGAAATAGTGCTTCTGTTCAAATGAAGTGAAATCTAGCCCAAATCTGCTCAAAAGCTTGTCTCTCTATTAGAGAAAGCTGCTTCATTCAATATTCAGTGCAAATCTAGCCAAACTGACAGATGCTTATGTCTTATGAAATAAAATGTTTTCTGCAATGCTGTAAGACAGTTTTTAATGCGTTAGAAGTTATATGCACAAAAAGTTATTTTAGGACTTCAATGCTCAAGATTGTCAGTTTACAGGTTTCTGAGTTCAGTAATGTTGAAATAGTGCTTCTGTTCAAATGAAGTGAAATCTAGTCCAAATCTGCTAAAAAGCTTCTCTCTCTGTGAGATAGAGCTGCTTCTTTCAATGTTCAGTGCAAATCTTGCCAAACTGAAAGATGCTTATGTCTTATGAAATACAATGTTTTCTGCAATGCTGTAAGCCAGTTTTTAATGTGTTAGAAGTTATATGCACAAAAACTAATGTTAGAGCTTCAATGCTCAAGATTGTCAGTTTACAGGTTTCTGAGTCCAGTAATGTTGAAATAGTGCTTCTGTTCAAATGAAGGGAAACATAGCCCAAATCTGCTCAAAAGCTTGTTTCTCTATTAGAGAAAGCTGCTTCATTCAATATTCAGTGCAAATCTTGCCAAACTGAAAGATGCTAATGTCTTATGAAATAAAATGTTTTCTGCAATGCTGTAAGACAGTTTTTAATGTGTTAGAAGTTATATGCACAAAAAGTTATTTTAGGACTTCAATGTTCAAGATGGTCAGTTTACAGGTTTCTGAGTCCAGTAATGTTGAAATAGTGCTTCTGTTCAAATGAAGTGAAATCTAGCCCAAATCTGCTCAAAAGCTTGTCTCTCTATTAGAGAAAGCTGCTTCATTCAATATTCAGTGCAAATCTTGCCAAACTGACAGATGCTTATGTCTTATGAAATAAAATGTTTTCTGCAATGCTGTAAGACAGTTTTTAATGTGTTAGAAGTTATATGCAGAAAAGTTATTTTAGGACTTCAATGCTCAAGATGGTCAGTTTACAGGTTTCTGAGTCCAGTAATGTTGAAATAGTGCTTCTATTCAAATGAAGTGAAATCTAGCCCAAATCTGCTCAATAGCTTGTCTCTCTATTAGAGAAAGCTGCTTCATTCAATATTCAGTGCAAATCTTGCCAAACTGAAAGAAGCTTATGCCTTATGAAATACAATGTTTTTGCAATGCTGTAAGACAGTTTTTAATGTGTTAGAAGTTATATGCAAAAAAAGGTATTTTAGGACTTCAATGCTCAAGATTGTCAGTTTACAGGTTTCTGAGTCCAGTAATGTTGAAATAGTGCTTCTGTTCAAATGAAGTGAAATCTAGCCCAAATCTGCTCAAAAGCTTGTCTCTCTATTAGAGAAAGCTGCTTCATTCAATGTTCAGTGCAAATCTAGCCAAACTGACAGATGCTTATGTCTTATGAAATAAAATGTTTTCTGCAATGCTGTAAGACAGTTTTTAATGTGTTAGAAGTTATATGCACAAAAAGTTATTTTAGGACTTTAATGCTCAAGATGTTCAGTTTACAGGTTTCTGAGTTCAGTAATGTTGAAATAGTGCTTCTGTTCAAATGAAGTGAAATCTAGCCCAAATCTGCTAAAAAGCTTCTCTCTCTGTGAGATAGAGCTGCTTCATTCAATGTTCAGTGCAAATCCTGCCAAACTGAAAGATGCTTATGTCTTATGAAATACAATGTTTTCTGCAATGCTGTAAGACAGTTTTTAATGTGTTAGAAGTTATATGCACAAAAACTAATGTTAGAGCTTCAATGCTCAAGATTGTCAGTTTACAGGTTTCTGAGTCCAGTAATGTTGAAATAGTGCTTCTGTTCAAATGAAGGGAAACATAGCCCAAATCTGCTCAAAAGCTTGTCTCTCTATTAGAGAAAGCTGCTTCATTCAATATTCAGTGCAAATCTTGCCAAACTGAAAGATGCTAATGCCTTATGAAATACAATGTTTTTGCAATGCTGTAAGAAAGTTTTTAATGTGTTAGAAGTTATATGCACAAAAACTTATGTTAGGACTTTAATGCTCAAGATTGTCAGTTTACAGGTTTCTGAGTCCAGTAATGTTGAAATAGTGCTTCTGTTCAAATGAAGTGAAATCTAGCCCAAATCTGCTCAAAAGCTTGTCTCTCTATTAGAGAAAGCTGCTTCATTCAATGTTCAGTGCAAATCTAGCCAAACTGACAGATGCTTATGTCTTATGAAATAAAATGTTTTCTGCAATGCTGTAAGACAGTTTTTAATGTGTTAGAAGTTATATGCAGAAAAAGTTATTTTAGGACTTCAATGCTCAAGATGGTCAGTTTACAGGTTTCTGAGTCCAGTAATGTTGAAATAGTGCTTCTGTTCAAATGAAGTGAAATCTAGCCCAAATCTGCTCAAAAGCTTGTCTCTCTATTAGAGAAAGCTGCTTCATTCAATATTCAGTGCAAATCTAGCCAAACTGACAGATGCTTATGTCTTATGAAATAAAATGTTTTCTGCAATGCTGTAAGACAATTTTTAATGTGTTAGAAGTTATATGCACAAAAAGTTATTTTAGGACTTAAATGCTCAAGATTGTCAGTTTACAGGTTTCTGAGTTCAGTAATGTTGAAATAGTGCTTCTGTTCAAATGAAGTGAAATCTAGCCCAAATCTGCTAAAAAGCTTCTCTCTCTGTGAGATAGAGCGGCTTCATTCAATGTTCAGTGCAAATCTTGCCAAACTGAAAGATGCTTATGTCTTATGAAATACAATGTTTTCTGCAATGCTGTAAGACAGTTTTTAATGTGTTAGAAGTTATATGCACAAAAACTAATGTTAGAGCTTCAATGCTCAAGATTGTCAGTTTACAGGTTTCTGAGTCCAGTAATGTTGAAATAGTGCTTCTGTTCAAATGAAGGGAAACATAGCCCAAATCTGCTCAAAAGCTTGTTTCTCTATTAGAGAAAGCTGCTTCATTCAATATTCAGTGCAAATCTTGCCAAACTGAAAGAAGCTTATGCCTTATGAAATACAATGTTTTTGCAATGCTGTAAGACAGTTTTTAATGTGTTAGAAGTTATATGCACAAAAAGGTATTTTAGGACTTCAATGCTCAAGATGGTCAGTTTACAGGTTTCTGAGTCCAGTAATGTTGAAATAGTGCTTCTATTCAAATGAAGTGAAATCTAGCCCAAATCTGCTCAATAGCTTGTCTCTCTATTAGAGAAAGCTGCTTCATTCAATATTCAGTGCAAATCTTGCCAAACTGAAAGAAGCTTATGCCTTATGAAATACAATGTTTTTGCAATGCTGTAAGACAGTTTTTAATGTGTTAGAGGTTATATGCACAAAAAGGTATTTTAGGACTTCAATGCTCAAGATTGTCAGTTTACAGGTTTCTGAGTCCAGTAATGTTGAAATAGTGCTTCTGTTCAAATGAAGTGAAATCTAGCCCAAATCTGCTCAAAAGCTTGTCTCTCTATTAGAGAAAGCTGCTTCATTCAATGTTCAGTGCAAATCTAGCCAAACTGACAGATGCTTATGTCTTATGAAATAAAATGTTTTCTGCAATGCTGTAAGACAGTTTTTAATGTGTTAGAAGTTATATGCACAAAAAGTTATTTTAGGACTTTAATGCTCAAGATGGTCAGTTTACAGGTTTCTGAGTTCAGTAATGTTGAAATAGTGCTTCTGTTCAAATGAAGTGAAATCTAGCCCAAATCTGCTAAAAAGCTTCTCTCTCTGTGAGATAGAGCTGCTTCATTCAATGTTCAGTGCAAATCTTGCCAAACTGAAAGATGCTTATGTCTTATGAAATACAATGTTTTCTGCAATGCTGTAAGACAGTTTTTAATGTGTTAGAAGTTATATGCACAAAAACTAATGTTAGAGCTTCAATGCTCAAGATTGTCAGTTTACAGGTTTCTGAGTCCAGTAATGTTGAAATAGTGCTTCTGTTCAAATGAAGGGAAACATAGCCCAAATCTGCTCAAAAGCTTGTTTCTCTATTAGAGAAAGCTGCTTCATTCAATATTCAGTGCAAATCTTGCCAAACTGAAAGATGCTAATGTCTTATGAAATAAAATGTTTTCTGCAATGCTGTAAGACAGTTTTTAATGTGTTAGAAGTTATATGCACAAAAAGTTATTTTAGGACTTCAATGTTCAAGATGGTCAGTTTACAGGTTTCTGAGTCCAGTAATGTTGAAATAGTGCTTCTGTTCAAATGAAGTGAAATCTAGCCCAAATCTGCTCAAAAGCTTGTCTCTCTATTAGAGAAAGCTGCTTCATTCAATGTTCAGTGCAAATCTAGCCAAACTGACAGATGCTTGTCTTATGAAATAAAATGTTTTCTGCAATGCTGTAAGACAGTTTTTAATGTCAATGTCAATGTCACCTTTATTTATATAGCGCTTTAAACAAAATACATTGCGTCAAAGCAACTGAACAACATTCATTAGGAAAACAGTGTCAATAATGCAAAGATGATAGTTAAAGGCAGTTCATCATTGGATTCAGTTATGTCATCTCTGTTCAGTTAAATAGTGTCTGTCCATTTATTTGCAATCAAGTCAACGATATCGCTGTAGATGAAGTGTCCCCAACTAAGCAAGCCAGAGGCGACAGCGGCAAGGAACCGAAACTCCATCGGTGACAGAATGGAGAAAAAAACCTTGGGAGAAACCAGGCTCAGTTGGGGGGCCAGTTCTCCTCTGACCAGACGAAACCAGTAGTTCAATTCCAGGCTGCAGCAAAGTCAGATTGTGCAGAAGAATCATCTGTTTCCTGTGGTCTTGTCCTGGTGCTCCTCTGAGACAAGGTCTTTACAGGGGATCTGTATCTGGGGCTCTAGTTGTCCTGGTCTCCGCTGTCTTTCAGGGATGTAGAGGTCCTTTCTAGGTGCTGATCCAGCATCTGGTCTGGATACGTACTGGATCCGGGTGACTGCAGTGACCCTCTGATCTGGACACAGACTGGATCTGGTGGCCACGGTGACCTCGGAACAAGAGAGAAACAGACAAATATTAGCGTAGATGCCATTCTTCTAATGATGTAGCAAGTACATGGGTTGTTATGGGAAGTGTTTCCGGTTCCGGTTTACCTAATTAATGCAGCCTAAAAATCCTTTAACGGATTTGGATAATAAAAGCATATTAGTATGTTATGTGTATGCCAGGTTAAAGAGATGGGTCTTTAATCTAGATTTAAACTGCAAGAGTGTGTCTGCCTCCCGAACAATGTTAGGTAGGTTATTCCAGAGTTTGGGCGCCAAATAGGAAAAGGATCTGCCGCCTGCAGTTGATTTTGATATTCTAGGTATTATCAAATTGCCTGAGTTTTGAGAACGTAGCGGACGTAGAGGATTATAATGTAAAAGGAGCTCATTTAAATACTGAGGTGCTAAACCATTCAGGGCTTTATAAGTAATAAGCAATATTTTAAAATCTATGCGATGCTTGATAGGGAGCCAGTGCAGTGTTGACAGGACCGGGCTAATATGGTCATACTTCCTGGTTCTAGTAAGAACTCTTGCTGCTGCATTTTGGACTAGCTGTAGTTTGTTTACTAAGCGTGCAGAACAACCACCCAATAAAGCATTACAATAATCTAACCTTGAGGTCATAAATGCATGGATTAACATTTCTGCATTTGACATTGAGAGCATAGGCCGTAATTTAGATATATTTTTGAGATGGAAAAAATGTGTTAGAAGTTATATGCACAAAAAGTTATTTTAGGACTTTAATGCTCAAGATGGTCAGTTTACAGGTTTCTGAGTTCAGTAATGTTGAAATAGTGCTTCTGTTCAAATGAAGTGAAATCTAGCCCAAATCTGCTAAAAAGCTTCTCTCTCTGTGAGATAGAGCTGCTTCATTCAATGTTCAGTGCAAATCTTGCCAAACTGACAGATGCTTATGTCTTATGAAATAAAATGTTTTTGCAATGCTGTAAGACAGTTTTTAATGTGTTAGAAGTTATATGCAGAAAAAGTTATTTTAGGACTTCAATGCTCAAGATGGTCAGTTTACAGGTTTCTGAGTCCAGTAATGTTGAAATAGTGCTTCTGTTCAAGTGAAGTGAAATCTAGCCCAAATCTGCTCAAAAGCTTGTCTCTCTATTAGAGAAAGCTGCTTCATTCAATATTCAGTGCAAATCTTGCCAAACTGAAAGAAGCTTATGCCTTATGAAATAAAATGTTTTTGCAATGCTGTAAGACAGTTTTTAATGTGTTAGAAGTTATATGCACAAAAAGGTATTTTAGGACTTCAATGCTCAAGATTGTCAGTTTACAGGTTTCTGAGTCCAGTAATGTTGAAATAGTGCTTCTGTTCAAATGAAGTGAAATCTAGCCCAAATCTGCTCAAAAGCTTGTCTCTCTATTAGAGAAAGCTGCTTCATTCAATGTTCAGTGCAAATCTAGCCAAACTGACAGATGCTTATGTCTTATGAAATAAAATGTTTTCTGCAATGCTGTAAGACAGTTTTTAATGTGTTAGAAGTTATATGCACAAAAGGTTATTTTAGGACTTCAATGCTCAAGATTGTCAGTTTACAGGTTTCTGAGTCCAGTAATGTTGAAATAGTGCTTCTGTTCAAATGAAGTGAAATCTAGCCCAAATCTGCTCAAAAGCTTGTCTCTCTATTAGAGAAAGCTGCTTCAATAAATGTTCAGTGCAAATCTAGCCAAACTGACAGATGCTTATGTCTTATGAAATAAAATGTTTTCTGCAATGCTGTAAGACAGTTTTTAATGTGTTAGAAGTTATATGCACAAAAAGTTATTTTAGGACTTTAATGCTCAAGATGGTCAGTTTACAGGTTTCTGAGTTCAGTAATGTTGAAATAGTGCTTCTGTTCAAATGAAGTGAAATCTAGCCCAAATCTGCTAAAAAGCTTCTCTCTCTGTGAGATAGAGGTGCTTCATTCAATGTTCAGTGCAAATCTTGCCAAACTGAAAGATGCTTATGTCTTATGAAATACAATGTTTTCTGCAATGCTGTAAGACAGTTTTTGATGTGTTAGAAGTTATATGCACAAAAACTAATGTTAGAGCTTCAATGCTCAAGATTGTCAGTTTACAGGTTTCTGAGTCCAGTAATGTTGAAATAGTGCTTCTGTTCAAATGAAGGGAAACATAGCCCAAATCTGCTCAAAAGCTTGTCTCTCTATTAGAGAAAGCTGCTTCATTCAATATTCAGTGCAAATCTAGCCAAACTGACAGATGCTTATGTCTTATGAAATAAAATGTTTTCTGCAATGCTGTAAGACAGTTTTTAATGTGTTAGAAGTTATATGCAGAAAAAGTTATTTTAGGACTTCAATGCTCAAGATGGTCAGTTTACAGGTTTCTGAGTCCAGTAATGTTGAAATAGTGCTTCTGTTCAAATGAAGTGAAATCTATCCCAAATCTGCTCAAAAGCTTGTCTCTCTATTAGAGAAAGCTGCTTCATTCAATGTTCAGTGCAAATCTTGCCAAACTGAAAGATGCTTATGTCTTATGAAATACAATGTTTTCTGCAATGCTGTAAGACAGTTTTTAATGTGTTAGAAGTTATATGCACAAAAACTAATGTTAGAGCTTCAATGCTCAAGATTGTCAGTTTACAGGTTTCTGAGTCCAGTAATGTTGAAATAGTGCTTCTGTTCAAATGAAGTGAAATCTAGCCCAAATCTGCTCAAAAGCTTGTCTCTCTATTAGAGAAAGCTGCTTCATTCAATATTCAGTGCAAATCTTGCCAAACTGAAAGAAGCTTATGCCTTATGAAATAAAATGTTTTTGCAATGCTGTAAGACAGTTTTTAATGTGTTAGAAGTTATATGCACAAAAAGGTATTTTAGGACTTCAATGCTTAAGATGGTCAGTTTACAGGTTTCTGAGTCCAGTAATGTTGAAATAGTGCTTCTGTTCAAATGAAGTGAAATCTAGCCCAAATCTGCTCAAAAGCTTGTCTCTCTATTAGAGAAAGCTGCTTCATTCAATGTTCAGTGCAAATCTAGCCAAACTGACAGATGCTTATGTCTTATGAAATAAAATGTTTTCTGCAATGCTGTAAGACAGTTTTTAATGTGTTAGAAGTTATATGCACAAAAAGTTATTTTAGGACTTTAATGCTCAAGATGGTCAGTTTACAGGTTTCTGAGTTCAGTAATGTTGAAATAGTGCTTCTGTTCAAATGAAGTGAAATCTAGCCCAAATCTGCTAAAAAGCTTCTCTCTCTGTGAGATAGAGCTGCTTCATTCAATGTTCAGTGCAAATCTTGCCAAACTGAAAGATGCTTATGTCTTATGAAATACAATGTTTTCTGCAATGCTGTAAGACAGTTTTTAATGTGTTAGAAGTTATATGCACAAAAACTAATGTTAGAGCTTCAATGCTCAAGATTGTCAGTTTACAGGTTTCTGAGTCCAGTAATGTTGAAATAGTGCTTCTGTTCAAATGAAGGGAAACATAGCCCAAATCTGCTCAAAAGCTTGTCTCTCTATTAGAGAAAGCTGCTTCATTCAATATTCAGTGCAAATCTTGCCAAACTGAAAGATGCTAATGCCTTATGAAATACAATGTTTTTGCAATGCTGTAAGACAGTTTTTAATGTGTTAGAAGTTATATGCACAAAAACTTATGTTAGGACTTTAATGCTCAAGATTGTCAGTTTACAGGTTTCTGAGTCCAGTAATGTTGAAATAGTGCTTCTGTTCAAATGAAGTGAAATCTAGCCCAAATCTGCTCAAAAGCTTGTCTCTCTATTAGAGAAAGCTGCTTCATTCAATATTCAGTGCAAATCTAGCCAAACTGACAGATGCTTATGTCTTATGAAATAAAATGTTTTCTGCAATGCTGTAAGACAGTTTTTAATGTGTTAGAAGTTATATGCACAAAAAGTTATTTTAGGACTTCAATGCTCAAGATTGTCAGTTTACAGGTTTCTGAGTTCAGTAATGTTGAAATAGTGCTTCTGTTCAAATGAAGTGAAATCTAGCCCAAATCTGCTAAAAAGCTTCTCTCTCTGTGAGATAGAGCTGCTTCATTCAATGTTCAGTGCAAATCTTGCCAAACTGAAAGATGCTTATGTCTTATGAAATACAATGTTTTCTGCAATGCTGTAAGACAGTTTTTAATGTGTTAGAAGTTATATGCACAAAAACTAATGTTAGAGCTTCAATGCTCAAGATTGTCAGTTTACAGGTTTCTGAGTCCAGTAATGTTGAAATAGTGCTTCTGTTCAAATGAAGGGAAACATAGCCCAAATCTGCTCAAAAGCTTGTTTCTCTATTAGAGAAAGCTGCTTCATTCAATATTCAGTGCAAATCTTGCCAAACTGAAAGATGCTAATGTCTTATGAAATAAAATGTTTTCTGCAATGCTGTAAGACAGTTTTTAATGTGTTAGAAGTTATATGCACAAAAAGTTATTTTAGGACTTCAATGTTCAAGATGGTCAGTTTACAGGTTTCTGAGTCCAGTAATGTTGAAATAGTGCTTCTGTTCAAATGAAGTGAAATCTAGCCCAAATCTGCTCAAAAGCTTGTCTCTCTATTAGAGAAAGCTGCTTCATTCAATATTCAGTGCAAATCTTGCCAAACTGACAGATGCTTATGTCTTATGAAATAAAATGTTTTCTGCAATGCTGTAAGACAGTTTTTAATGTGTTAGAAGTTATATGCAGAAAAAGTTATTTTAGGACTTCAATGCTCAAGATGGTCAGTTTACAGGTTTCTGAGTCCAGTAATGTTGAAATAGTGCTTCTATTCAAATGAAGTGAAATCTAGCCCAAATCTGCTCAATAGCTTGTCTCTCTATTAGAGAAAGCTGCTTCATTCAATATTCAGTGCAAATCTTGCCAAACTGAAAGAAGCTTATGCCTTATGAAATACAATGTTTTTGCAATGCTGTAAGACAGTTTTTAATGTGTTAGAAGTTATATGCAAAAAAAGGTATTTTAGGACTTCAATGCTCAAGATTGTCAGTTTACAGGTTTCTGAGTCCAGTAATGTTGAAATAGTGCTTCTGTTCAAATGAAGTGAAATCTAGCCCAAATCTGCTCAAAAGCTTGTCTCTCTATTAGAGAAAGCTGCTTCATTCAATGTTCAGTGCAAATCTAGCCAAACTGACAGATGCTTATGTCTTATGAAATAAAATGTTTTCTGCAATGCTGTAAGACAGTTTTTAATGTGTTAGAAGTTATATGCACAAAAAGTTATTTTAGGACTTTAATGCTCAAGATGTTCAGTTTACAGGTTTCTGAGTTCAGTAATGTTGAAATAGTGCTTCTGTTCAAATGAAGTGAAATCTAGCCCAAATCTGCTAAAAAGCTTCTCTCTCTGTGAGATAGAGCTGCTTCATTCAATGTTCAGTGCAAATCTTGCCAAACTGAAAGATGCTTATGTCTTATGAAATACAATGTTTTCTGCAATGCTGTAAGACAGTTTTTAATGTGTTAGAAGTTATATGCACAAAAACTAATGTTAGAGCTTCAATGCTCAAGATTGTCAGTTTACAGGTTTCTGAGTCCAGTAATGTTGAAATAGTGCTTCTGTTCAAATGAAGGGAAACATAGCCCAAATCTGCTCAAAAGCTTGTTTCTCTATTAGAGAAAGCTGCTTCATTCAATATTCAGTGCAAATCTTGCCAAACTGAAAGAAGCTTATGCCTTATGAAATACAATGTTTTTGCAATGCTGTAAGACAGTTTTTAATGTGTTAGAAGTTATATGCACAAAAAGGTATTTTAGGACTTCAATGCTCAAGATGGTCAGTTTACAGGTTTCTGAGTCCAGTAATGTTGAAATAGTGCTTCTATTCAAATGAAGTGAAATCTAGCCCAAATCTGCTCAATAGCTTGTCTCTCTATTAGAGAAAGCTGCTTCATTCAATATTCAGTGCAAATCTTGCCAAACTGAAAGAAGCTTATGCCTTATGAAATACAATGTTTTTGCAATGCTGTAAGACAGTTTTTAATGTGTTAGAGGTTATATGCACAAAAAGGTATTTTAGGACTTCAATGCTCAAGATTGTCAGTTTACAGGTTTCTGAGTCCAGTAATGTTGAAATAGTGCTTCTGTTCAAATGAAGTGAAATCTAGCCCAAATCTGCTCAAAAGCTTGTCTCTCTATTAGAGAAAGCTGCTTCATTCAATGTTCAGTGCAAATCTAGCCAAACTGACAGATGCTTATGTCTTATGAAATAAAATGTTTTCTGCAATGCTGTAAGACAGTTTTTAATGTGTTAGAAGTTATATGCACAAAAAGTTATTTTAGGACTTTAATGCTCAAGATGGTCAGTTTACAGGTTTCTGAGTTCAGTAATGTTGAAATAGTGCTTCTGTTCAAATGAAGTGAAATCTAGCCCAAATCTGCTAAAAAGCTTCTCTCTCTGTGAGATAGAGCTGCTTCATTCAATGTTCAGTGCAAATCTTGCCAAACTGAAAGATGCTTATGTCTTATGAAATACAATGTTTTCTGCAATGCTGTAAGACAGTTTTTAATGTGTTAGAAGTTATATGCACAAAAACTAATGTTAGAGCTTCAATGCTCAAGATTGT
This sequence comes from Carassius carassius, assembly GCF_963082965.1. Classification (NCBI taxonomy): domain Eukaryota; kingdom Metazoa; phylum Chordata; class Actinopteri; order Cypriniformes; family Cyprinidae; genus Carassius; species Carassius carassius. Next base: position 32,370,028 of record NC_081757.1, on the reverse strand, counting down.
CAGTTTACAGGTTTCTGAGTCCAGTAATGTTGAAATAGTGCTTCTGTTCAAATGAAGGGAAACATAGCCCAAATCTGCTCAAAAGCTTGTTTCTCTATTAGAGAAAGCTGCTTCATTCAATATTCAGTGCAAATCTTGCCAAACTGAAAGATGCTAATGTCTTATGAAATAAAATGTTTTCTGCAATGCTGTAAGACAGTTTTTAATGTGTTAGAAGTTATATGCACAAAAAGTTATTTTAGGACTTCAATGTTCAAGATGGTCAGTTTACAGGTTTCTGAGTCCAGTAATGTTGAAATAGTGCTTCTGTTCAAATGAAGTGAAATCTAGCCCAAATCTGCTCAAAAGCTTGTCTCTCTATTAGAGAAAGCTGCTTCATTCAATGTTCAGTGCAAATCTAGCCAAACTGACAGATGCTTGTCTTATGAAATAAAATGTTTTCTGCAATGCTGTAAGACAGTTTTTAATGTGTTAGAAGTTATATGCACAAAAAGTTATTTTAGGACTTTAATGCTCAAGATGGTCAGTTTACAGGTTTCTGAGTTCAGTAATGTTGAAATAGTGCTTCTGTTCAAATGAAGTGAAATCTAGCCCAAATCTGCTAAAAAGCTTCTCTCTCTGTGAGATAGAGCTGCTTCATTCAATGTTCAGTGCAAATCTTGCCAAACTGAAAGATGCTTATGTCTTATGAAATACAATGTTTTCTGCAATGCTGTAAGACAGTTTTTAATGTGTTAGAAGTTATATGCACAAAAACTAATGTTAGAGCTTCAATGCTCAAGATTGTCAGTTTACAGGTTTCTGAGTCCAGTAATGTTGAAATAGTGCTTCTGTTCAAATGAAGGGAAACATAGCCCAAATCTGCTCAAAAGCTTGTTTCTCTATTAGAGAAAGCTGCTTCATTCAATATTCAGTGCAAATCTTGCCAAACTGAAAGATGCTAATGCCTTATGAAATACAATGTTTTTGCAATGCTGTAAGACAGTTTTTAATGTGTTAGAAGTTATATGCACAAAAACTTATGTTAGGACTTTAATGCTCAAGATTGTCAGTTTACAGGTTTCTGAGTCCAGTAATGTTGAAATAGTGCTTCTGTTCAAATGAAGTGAAATCTAGCCCAAATCTGCTCAAAAGCTTGTCTCTCTATTAGAGAAAGCTGCTTCATTCAATATTCAGTGCAAATCTAGCCAAACTGACAGATGCTTATGTCTTATGAAATAAAATGTTTTCTGCAATGCTGTAAGACAGTTTTTAATGTGTTAGAAGTTATATAAAGAAAAAGTTATTTTAGGACTTCAATGCTCAAGATGGTCAGTTTACAGGTTTCTGAGTCCAGTAATGTTGAAATAGTGCTTCTGTTCAAATGAAGTGAAATCTAGCCCAAATCTGCTCAAAAGCTTGTCTCTCTATTAGAGAAAGCTGCTTCATTCAATATTCAGTGCAAATCTAGCCAAACTGACAGATGCTTATGTCTTATGAAATAAAATGTTTTCTGCAATGCTGTAAGACAGTTTTTAATGTGTTAGAAGTTATATGCACAAAAAGGTATTTTAGGACTTCAATGCTCAAGAGGGTCAGTTTACAGGTTTCTGAGTCCAGTAATGTTGAAATAGTGCTTCTGTTCAAATGAAGTGAAATTTAGCCCAAATCTGCTCAAAAGCTTGTCTCTCTATTAGAGAAAGCTGCTTCATTCAATGTTCAGTGCAAATCTAGCCAAACTGACAGATGCTTATGTCTTATGAAATAAAATGTTTTCTGCAATGCTGTAAGACAGTTTTTAATGTGTTAGAAGTTATATGCAAAAAAAGTTATTTTAGGACTTCAATGCTCAAGATGGTCAGTTTACAGGTTTCTGAGTCCAGTAATGTTGAAATAGTGCTTCTGTTCAAATGAAGTGAAATCTAGCCCAAATCTGCTCAAAAGCTTGTCTCTCAATTAGAGAAAGCTGCTTCATTCAATATTCAGTGCAAATCTAGCCAAACTGACAGATGCTTATGTCTTATGAAATAAAATGTTTTTGCAATGCTGTAAGACAGTTTTTAATGTGTTAGAAGTTATATGCACAAAAAGGTATTTTAGGACTTCAATGCTCAAGATTGTCAGTTTACAGGTTTCTGAGTCCAGTAATGTTGAAATAGTGCTTCTATTCAAATGAAGTAAAATCTAGCCCAAATCTGCTCAAAAGCTTGTCTCTCTATTAGGGAAAGCTGCTTCATTCAATATTCAGTGCAAATCTTGCCAAACTGAAAGAAGCTCATGCCTTATGAAATACAATGTTTTTGCAATGCTGTAAGACAGTTTTTAATGTGTTAGAAGTTATATGCACAAAAAGGTATTTTAGGACTTCAATGCTCAAGATGGTCAGTTTACAGGTTTCTGAGTCCAGTAATGTTGAAATAGTGCTTCTGTTCAAATGAAGTGAAATCTAGCCCAAATCTGCTCAAAAGCTTGTCTCTCTATTAGAGAAAGCTGCTTCATTCAATATTCAGTGCAAATCTTGCCAAACTGAAAGAAGCTTATGCCTTATGAAATAAAATGTTTTTGCAATGCTGTAAGACAGTTTTTAATGTGTTAGAAGTTATATGCAGAAAAAGTTATTTTAGGACTTCAATGCTCAAGATGGTCAGTTTACAGGTTTCTGAGTCCAGTAATGTTGAAATAGTGCTTCTGTTCAAATGAAGTGAAATCTAGCCCAAATCTGCTCAAAAGCTTGTCTCTCTATTAGAGAAAGCTGCTTCATTCAATATTCAGTGCAAATCTTGCCAAACTGAAAGAAGCTTATGCCTTATGAAATAAAATGTTTTTGCAATGCTGTAAGACAGTTTTTAATGTGTTAGAAGTTATATGCACAAAAAGGTATTTTAGGACTTCAATGCTCAAGATTGTCAGTTTACAGGTTTCTGAGTCCAGTAATGTTGAAATAGTGCTTCTGTTCAAATGAAGTGAAATCTAGCCCAAATCTGCTCAAAAGCTTGTCTCTCTATTAGAGAAAGCTGCTTCATTCAATGTTCAGTGCAAATCTAGCCAAACTGACAGATGCTTATGTCTTATGAAATAAAATGTTTTCTGCAATGCTGTAAGACAGTTTTTAATGTGTTAGAAGTTATATGCACAAAAAGTTATTTTAGGACTTCAATGCGCAAGATTGTGAGTTTACAGGTTTCTGAGTCCAGTAATGTTGAAATAGTGCTTCTGTTCAAATGAAGTGAAATCTAGCCCAAATCTGCTCAAAAGCTTGTCTCTCTATTAGAGAAAGCTGCTTCATTCAATGTTCAGTGCAAATCTAGCCAAACTGACAGATGCTTATGTCTTATGAAATAAAATGTTTTCTGCAATGCTGTAAGACAGTTTTTAATGTGTTAGAAGTTATATGCACAAAAAGTTATTTTAGGACTTTAATGCTCAAGATGGTCAGTTTACAGGTTTCTGAGTTCAGTAATGTTGAAATAGTGCTTCTGTTCAAATGAAGTGAAATCTAGCCCAAATCTGCTAAAAAGCTTCTCTCTCTGTGAGATAGAGCTGCTTCATTCAATGTTCAGTGCAAATCTTGCCAAACTGAAAGATGCTTATGTCTTATGAAATACAATGTTTTCTGCAATGCTGTAAGACAGTTTTTGATGTGTTAGAAGTTATATGCACAAAAACTAATGTTAGAGCTTCAATGCTCAAGATTGTCAGTTTACAGGTTTCTGAGTCCAGTAATGTTGAAATAGTGCTTCTGTTCAAATGAAGGGAAACATAGCCCAAATCTGCTCAAAAGCTTGTCTCTCTATTAGAGAAAGCTGCTTCATTCAATATTCAGTGCAAATCTAGCCAAACTGACAGATGCTTATGTCTTATGAAATAAAATGTTTTCTGCAATGCTGTAAGACAGTTTTTAATGTGTTAGAAGTTATATGCAGAAAAAGTTATTTTAGGACTTCAATGCTCAAGATGGTCAGTTTACAGGTTTCTGAGTCCAGTAATGTTGAAATAGTGCTTCTGTTCAAATGAAGTGAAATCTATCCCAAATCTGCTCAAAAGCTTGTCTCTCTATTAGAGAAAGCTGCTTCATTCAATATTCAGTGCAAATCTAGCCAAACTGACAGATGCTTATGTCTTATGAAATAAAATGTTTTCTGCAATGCTGTAAGACAGTTTTTAATGTGTTAGAAGTTATATGCACAAAAAGTTATTTTAGGACTTCAATGCTCAAGATTGTCAGTTTACAGGTTTCTGAGTTCAGTAATGTTGAAATAGTGCTTCTGTTCAAATAAAGTGAAATCTAGCCCAAATCTGCTAAAAAGCTTCTCTCTCTGTGAGATAGAGCTGCTTCATTCAATGTTCAGTGCAAATCTTGCCAAACTGAAAGATGCTTATGTCTTATGAAATACAATGTTTTCTGCAATGCTGTAAGACAGTTTTTAATGTGTTAGAAGTTATATGCACAAAAACTAATGTTAGAGCTTCAATGCTCAAGATTGTCAGTTTACAGGTTTCTGAGTCCAGTAATGTTGAAATAGTGCTTCTGTTCAAATGAAGGGAAACATAGCCCAAATCTGCTCAAAAGCTTGTTTCTCTATTAGAGAAAGCTGCTTCATTCAATATTCAGTGCAAATCTTGCCAAACTGAAAGAAGCTTATGCCTTATGAAATACAATGTTTTTGCAATGCTGTAAGACAGTTTTTAATGTGTTAGAAGTTATATGCACAAAAAGGTATTTTAGGACTTCAATGCTCAAGATGGTCAGTTTACAGGTTTCTGAGTCCAGTAATGTTGAAATAGTGCTTCTGTTCAAATGAAGTGAAATCTAGCCCAAATCTGCTCAAAAGCTTGTCTCTCTATTAGAGAAAGCTGCTTCATTCAATATTCAGTGCAAATCTTGCCAAACTGAAAGAAGCTTATGCCTTATGAAATAAAATGTTTTTGCAATGCTGTAAGACAGTTTTTAATGTGTTAGAAGTTATATGCAGAAAAAGTTATTTTAGGACTTCAATGCTCAAGATGGTCAGTTTACAGGTTTCTGAGTCCAGTAATGTTGAAATAGTGCTTCTGTTCAAATGAAGTGAAATCTAGCCCAAATCTGCTCAAAAGCTTGTCTCTCTATTAGAGAAAGCTGCTTCATTCAATATTCAGTGCAAATCTTGCCAAACTGAAAGAAGCTTATGCCTTATGAAATAAAATGTTTTTGCAATGCTGTAAGACAGTTTTTAATGTGTTAGAAGTTATATGCACAAAAAGGTATTTTAGGACTTCAATGCTCAAGATTGTCAGTTTACAGGTTTCTGAGTCCAGTAATGTTGAAATAGTGCTTCTGTTCAAATGAAGTGAAATCTAGCCCAAATCTGCTCAAAAGCTTGTCTCTCTATTAGAGAAAGCTGCTTCATTCAATGTTCAGTGCAAATCTAGCCAAACTGACAGATGCTTATGTCTTATGAAATAAAATGTTTTCTGCAATGCTGTAAGACAGTTTTTAATGTGTTAGAAGTTATATGCACAAAAAGTTATTTTAGGACTTCAATGCTCAAGATTGTCAGTTTACAGGTTTCTGAGTCCAGTAATGTTGAAATAGTGCTTCTGTTCAAATGAAGTGAAATCTAGCCCAAATCTGCTCAAAAGCTTGTCTCTCTATTAGAGAAAGCTGCTTCATTCAATGTTCAGTGCAAATCTAGCCAAACTGACAGATGCTTATGTCTTATGAAATAAAATGTTTTCTGCAATGCTGTAAGACAGTTTTTAATGTGTTAGAAGTTATATGCACAAAAAGTTATTTTAGGACTTTAATGCTCAAGATGGTCAGTTTACAGGTTTCTGAGTTCAGTAATGTTGAAATAGTGCTTCTGTTCAAATGAAGTGAAATCTAGCCCAAATCTGCTAAAAAGCTTCTCTCTCTGTGAGATAGAGCTGCTTCATTCAATGTTCAGTGCAAATCTTGCCAAACTGAAAGATGCTTATGTCTTATGAAATACAATGTTTTCTGCAATGCTGTAAGACAGTTTTTAATGTGTTAGAAGTTATATGCACAAAAACTAATGTTAGAGCTTCAATGCTCAAGATTGTCAGTTTACAGGTTTCTGAGTCCAGTAATGTTGAAATAGTGCTTCTGTTCAAATGAAGGGAAACATAGCCCAAATCTGCTCAAAAGCTTGTCTCTCTATTAGAGAAAGCTGCTTCATTCAATATTCAGTGCAAATCTTGCCAAACTGAAAGATGCTAATGCCTTATGAAATACAATGTTTTTGCAATGCTGTAAGACAGTTTTTAATGTGTTAGAAGTTATATGCAGAAAAAGTTATTTTAGGACTTCAATGCTCAAGATGGTCAGTTTACAGGTTTCTGAGTCCAGTAATGTTGAAATAGTGCTTCTGTTCAAATGAAGTGAAATCTATCCCAAATCTGCTCAAAAGCTTGTCTCTCTATTAGAGAAAGCTGCTTCATTCAATATTCAGTGCAAATCTAGCCAAACTGACAGATGCTTATGTCTTATGAAATAAAATGTTTTCTGCAATGCTGTAAGACAGTTTTTAATGTGTTAGAAGTTATATGCACAAAAAGTTATTTTAGGACTTCAATGCTCAAGATTGTCAGTTTACAGGTTTCTGAGTTCAGTAATGTTGAAATAGTGCTTCTGTTCAAATAAAGTGAAATCTAGCCCAAATCTGCTAAAAAGCTTCTCTCTCTGTGAGATAGAGCTGCTTCATTCAATGTTCAGTGCAAATCTTGCCAAACTGAAAGATGCTTATGTCTTATGAAATACAATGTTTTCTGCAATGCTGTAAGACAGTTTTTAATGTGTTAGAAGTTATATGCACAAAAACTAATGTTAGAGCTTCAATGCTCAAGATTGTCAGTTTACAGGTTTCTGAGTCCAGTAATGTTGAAATAGTGCTTCTGTTCAAATGAAGGGAAACATAGCCCAAATCTGCTCAAAAGCTTGTTTCTCTATTAGAGAAAGCTGCTTCATTCAATATTCAGTGCAAATCTTGCCAAACTGAAAGAAGCTTATGCCTTATGAAATACAATGTTTTTGCAATGCTGTAAGACAGTTTTTAATGTGTTAGAAGTTATATGCACAAAAAGGTATTTTAGGACTTCAATGCTCAAGATGGTCAGTTTACAGGTTTCTGAGTCCAGTAATGTTGAAATAGTGCTTCTGTTCAAATGAAGTGAAATCTAGCCCAAATCTGCTCAAAAGCTTGTCTCTCTATTAGAGAAAGCTGCTTCATTCAATATTCAGTGCAAATCTTGCCAAACTGAAAGAAGCTTATGCCTTATGAAATAAAATGTTTTTGCAATGCTGTAAGACAGTTTTTAATGTGTTAGAAGTTATATGCAGAAAAAGTTATTTTAGGACTTCAATGCTCAAGATGGTCAGTTTACAGGTTTCTGAGTCCAGTAATGTTGAAATAGTGCTTCTGTTCAAATGAAGTGAAATCTAGCCCAAATCTGCTCAAAAGCTTGTCTCTCTATTAGAGAAAGCTGCTTCATTCAATATTCAGTGCAAATCTTGCCAAACTGAAAGAAGCTTATGCCTTATGAAATAAAATGTTTTTGCAATGCTGTAAGACAGTTTTTAATGTGTTAGAAGTTATATGCACAAAAAGGTATTTTAGGACTTCAATGCTCAAGATTGTCAGTTTACAGGTTTCTGAGTCCAGTAATGTTGAAATAGTGCTTCTGTTCAAATGAAGTGAAATCTAGCCCAAATCTGCTCAAAAGCTTGTCTCTCTATTAGAGAAAGCTGCTTCATTCAATGTTCAGTGCAAATCTAGCCAAACTGACAGATGCTTATGTCTTATGAAATAAAATGTTTTCTGCAATGCTGTAAGACAGTTTTTAATGTGTTAGAAGTTATATGCACAAAAAGTTATTTTAGGACTTCAATGCTCAAGATTGTCAGTTTACAGGTTTCTGAGTCCAGTAATGTTGAAATAGTGCTTCTGTTCAAATGAAGTGAAATCTAGCCCAAATCTGCTCAAAAGCTTGTCTCTCTATTAGAGAAAGCTGCTTCATTCAATGTTCAGTGCAAATCTAGCCAAACTGACAGATGCTTATGTCTTATGAAATAAAATGTTTTCTGCAATGCTGTAAGACAGTTTTTAATGTGTTAGAAGTTATATGCACAAAAAGTTATTTTAGGACTTTAATGCTCAAGATGGTCAGTTTACAGGTTTCTGAGTTCAGTAATGTTGAAATAGTGCTTCTGTTCAAATGAAGTGAAATCTAGCCCAAATCTGCTAAAAAGCTTCTCTCTCTGTGAGATAGAGCTGCTTCATTCAATGTTCAGTGCAAATCTTGCCAAACTGAAAGATGCTTATGTCTTATGAAATACAATGTTTTCTGCAATGCTGTAAGACAGTTTTTAATGTGTTAGAAGTTATATGCACAAAAACTAATGTTAGAGCTTCAATGCTCAAGATTGTCAGTTTACAGGTTTCTGAGTCCAGTAATGTTGAAATAGTGCTTCTGTTCAAATGAAGGGAAACATAGCCCAAATCTGCTCAAAAGCTTGTCTCTCTATTAGAGAAAGCTGCTTCATTCAATTTTCAGTGCAAATCTTGCCAAACTGAAAGATGCTAATGCCTTATGAAATACAATGTTTTTGCAATGCTGTAAGACAGTTTTTAATGTGTTAGAAGTTATATGCACAAAAACTTATGTTAGGACTTTAATGCTCAAGATTGTCAGTTTACAGGTTTCTGAGTCCAGTAATGTTGAAATAGTGCTTCTGTTCAAATGAAGTGAAATCTAGCCCAAATCTGCTCAAAAGCTTGTCTCTCTATTAGAGAAAGCTGCTTCATTCAATATTCAGTGCAAATCTAGCCAAACTGACAGATGCTTATGTCTTATGAAATAAAATGTTTTCTGCAATGCTGTAAGACAGTTTTTAATGTGTTAGAAGTTATATGCACAAAAAGTTATTTTAGGACTTCAATGCTCAAGATTGTCAGTTTACAGGTTTCTGAGTTCAGTAATGTTGAAATAGTGCTTCTGTTCAAATGAAGTGAAATCTAGCCCAAATCTGCTAAAAAGCTTCTCTCTCTGTGAGATAGAGCTGCTTCATTCAATGTTCAGTGCAAATCTTGCCAAACTGAAAGATGCTTATGTCTTATGAAATACAATGTTTTCTGCAATGCTGTAAGACAGTTTTTAATGTGTTAGAAGTTATATGCACAAAAACTAATGTTAGAGCTTCAATGCTCAAGATTGTCAGTTTACAGGTTTCTGAGTCCAGTAATGTTGAAATAGTGCTTCTGTTCAAATGAAGGGAAACATAGCCCAAATCTGCTCAAAAGCTTGTCTCTCTATTAGAGAAAGCTGCTTCATTCAATTTTCAGTGCAAATCTTGCCAAACTGAAAGATGCTAATGCCTTATGAAATACAATGTTTTTGCAATGCTGTAAGACAGTTTTTAATGTGTTAGAAGTTATATGCACAAAAACTTATGTTAGGACTTTAATGCTCAAGATTGTCAGTTTACAGGTTTCTGAGTCCAGTAATGTTGAAATAGTGCTTCTGTTCAAATGAAGTGAAATCTAGCCCAAATCTGCTCAAAAGCTTGTCTCTCTATTAGAGAAAGCTGCTTCATTCAATATTCAGTGCAAATCTAGCCAAACTGACAGATGCTTATGTCTTATGAAATAAAATGTTTTCTGCAATGCTGTAAGACAGTTTTTAATGTGTTAGAAGTTATATGCACAAAAAGTTATTTTAGGACTTCAATGCTCAAGATTGTCAGTTTACAGGTTTCTGAGTTCAGTAATGTTGAAATAGTGCTTCTGTTCAAATGAAGTGAAATCTAGCCCAAATCTGCTAAAAAGCTTCTCTCTCTGTGAGATAGAGCTGCTTCATTCAATGTTCAGTGCAAATCTTGCCAAACTGAAAGATGCTTATGTCTTATGAAATACAATGTTTTCTGCAATGCTGTAAGACAGTTTTTAATGTGTTAGAAGTTATATGCACAAAAACTAATGTTAGAGCTTCAATGCTCAAGATTGTCAGTTTACAGGTTTCTGAGTCCAGTAATGTTGAAATAGTGCTTCTGTTCAAATGAAGGGAAACATAGCCCAAATCTGCTCAAAAGCTTGTTTCTCTATTAGAGAAAGCTGCTTCATTCAATATTCAGTGCAAATCTTGCCAAACTGAAAGATGCTAATGTCTTATGAAATAAAATGTTTTCTGCAATGCTGTAAGACAGTTTTTAATGTGTTAGAAGTTATATGCACAAAAAGTTATTTTAGGACTTCAATGTTCAAGATGGTCAGTTTACAGGTTTCTGAGTCCAGTAATGTTGAAATAGTGCTTCTGTTCAAATGAAGTGAAATCTAGCCCAAATCTGCTCAAAAGCTTGTCTCTCTATTAGAGAAAGCTGCTTCATTCAATATTCAGTGCAAATCTAGCCAAACTGACAGATGCTTATGTCTTATGAAATAAAATGTTTTCTGCAATGCTGTAAGACAGTTTTTAATGTGTTAGAAGTTATATGCACAAAAAGTTATTTTAGGACTTTAATGCTCAAGATGTTCAGTTTACAGGTTTCTGAGTTCAGTAATGTTGAAATAGTGCTTCTGTTCAAATGAAGTGAAATCTAGCCCAAATCTGCTAAAAAGCTTCTCTCTCTGTGAGATAGAGCTGCTTCATTCAATGTTCAGTGCAAATCCTGCCAAACTGAAAGATGCTTATGTCTTATGAAATACAATGTTTTCTGCAATGCTGTAAGACAGTTTTTAATGTGTTAGAAGTTATATGCACAAAAACTAATGTTAGAGCTTCAATGCTCAAGATTGTCAGTTTACAGGTTTCTGAGTCCAGTAATGTTGAAATAGTGCTTCTGTTCAAATGAAGGGAAACATAGCCCAAATCTGCTCAAAAGCTTGTCTCTCTATTAGAGAAAGCTGCTTCATTCAATATTCAGTGCAAATCTTGCCAAACTGAAAGATGCTAATGCCTTATGAAATACAATGTTTTTGCAATGCTGTAAGAAAGTTTTTAATGTGTTAGAAGTTATATGCACAAAAACTTATGTTAGGACTTTAATGCTCAAGATTGTCAGTTTACAGGTTTCTGAGTCCAGTAATGTTGAAATAGTGCTTCTGTTCAAATGAAGTGAAATCTAGCCCAAATCTGCTCAAAAGCTTGTCTCTCTATTAGAGAAAGCTGCTTCATTCAATGTTCAGTGCAAATCTAGCCAAACTGACAGATGCTTATGTCTTATGAAATAAAATGTTTTCTGCAATGCTGTAAGACAGTTTTTAATGTGTTAGAAGTTATATGCAGAAAAAGTTATTTTAGGACTTCAATGCTCAAGATGGTCAGTTTACAGGTTTCTGAGTCCAGTAATGTTGAAATAGTGCTTCTGTTCAAATGAAGTGAAATCTAGCCCAAATCTGCTCAAAAGCTTGTCTCTCTATTAGAGAAAGCTGCTTCATTCAATATTCAGTGCAAATCTAGCCAAACTGACAGATGCTTATGTCTTATGAAATAAAATGTTTTCTGCAATGCTGTAAGACAATTTTTAATGTGTTAGAAGTTATATGCACAAAAAGTTATTTTAGGACTTAAATGCTCAAGATTGTCAGTTTACAGGTTTCTGAGTTCAGTAATGTTGAAATAGTGCTTCTGTTCAAATGAAGTGAAATCTAGCTCAAATCTGCTAAAAAGCTTCTCTCTCTGTGAGATAGAGCTGCTTCATTCAATGTTCAGTGCAAATCTTGCCAAACTGAAAGATGCTTATGTCTTATGAAATACAATGTTTTCTGCAATGCTGTAAGACAGTTTTTAATGTGTTAGAAGTTATATGCACAAAAACGTCCCAAGGTTACGTATGTAACCCTAGTTCCTTGAAGGAACGAGACGCTGCGTCGAAACGCTTTTGGGGAACGTCCCTGACGAGACCGACTCTGAATATCGTGTGCAATCAGTCCATCGGAAAGGCGTGACGTCACGGGCGGGGTGACGTAGCGACCAGGAAGCTATAAAAGCACGTGCCGTGCAGCTGGCTTCAGCTTCGAGTAGGGAAGCAAGCGCCGGCAGGGGTGCCGGGAGTATGGCTCTGCGACGCAGCGTCTCGTTCCTTCAAGGAACTAGGGTTACATACGTAACCTTGGGACGTTCCTTTTCAGGAACTCGAGCTGCGTCGAAACGCTTTTGGGGAACGATGTGCCAACGCTGCCAGACTTCCAAATCCCTGCCTAGTGTGTAGTCAAAAGAGCACAGCTAAGACGAGAGGACAGAAGAGCCCGGCGTGGCTCGCATGTCAAGATCGTAAAATCGGACAAATGTGGAGGGCGTGGACCACCCCGCAGCGTTGCAGATGTCCAAGAGGGACACACCTGCTGAGAAGGCCTTGGAGGCCGCCATACTCCGAGTAGAGTGAGCCTTGGCCCCCAAAGGGGGGGGAAGACCAGAGGACTCATAGGAGAGGTTGATAGCCTCGACTATCCAACGACTAAGGGTCTGCTTGGTGGCAGGAGAACCCTTGTTAGAAGGACCGTAGCAAACAAGCAATTGGTCTGATTTTCTCCACAGGGCAGCTCTGTGGACGTATGCGTCCAGTGCTCGCACTGGACACATACAGTTTAGCTTCTCTTGGTCGTGCTCCCGAAAGGGAGGAGGACAGAAGGCCTGCAGTACGATAGGCTGTGGTGTAACAGAGGGAACCTTCGGAACGTAACCCGCTCGAGGGTATAAAAATGCTTTGGCCATACCAGGGGCAAAGTCTAAGTAGGTAGGGGCCACCGAAAGGGCCTGAAGATCTCCAACTCTCTTTAGTGAGGTGATTGCCAGTAATAGGGCAGTTTTAAGTGTCAGATGTCTATCTGAGATATCTTGTATAGGCTCGAATGGAGCTTTACAAAGAGCCTCTAGAACCACAACCAAATCCCAGGGGGGAACACGGGATCGTACTGGAGGTCTCAGCCTCAGCGCACCGCGGAGGAAACATGTAACTAGGGGGTGTCTACCCACTGACTGACCATTGAAAGGGACGTGGAAAGCAGCTATGGCCGCCACGTAAACCTTTAAGGTGGAGTGGGATAACCCCGCAGAGAGCCTGGCTTGTAAAAACTCCAGAACTGTACCAACTGGGCAGTCTGCTGGGTCAAGCTGGCGGTCTCTGCACCATGAAGTGAAGAGCTTCCACTTCAGGGCGTACAGTTTCCTCGTAGAGGGAGCTCTGGATTGGAGTAGGGTCTCAACAACCTCGGTTGAGAGACCGGCTGCTAACAGCTGTGCCCCCTCAGGGGCCACACCCACAGCCTCCACAACTCCGGGCGAGGGTGAATTATCGTGCCCTGCGCCTGTGAGAGTAGGTCTGTCCTGATCGGTATCTCCCACGGAGAGCCGTCGAGGAGCGAGACTAGATCTGAGAACCATACTCGGCCCGGCCAGAACGGGGCTACTAGTAGTAGACGGGCCCCGTCCCGGCGTACTCTCGCCAGAACTCCCGGGAGCAGAGCGATAGGGGGAAAAGCGTACAGACGAAGCCTCGGCCAGGTCTGTACCATAGCGTCCAGTCCCAGAGGAGCTGGATGAACTAGAGAGAACCAGAGGGGACATTGCGATGTCTCCTGAGTCGCAAAGAGGTCCACCTGAGCTGTACCAAATACTCTCCATATCTGCTTCACCACCTCGGGGTGAAGCATCCATTCCCCGGGCCTCGGCCCCTGTCTCGACAGTATGTCTGCTCCCACATTCAATCTCCCAGGAATATACGCTGCTCTGATCGAGAGGAGCTTGCCCTGGGACCACAGAAGGATCTGGTGTGCCAGCTTGTACAAGGGGCGCGAACGCAGACCCCCCTGGTGATTGATATAAGAGACCACTGATGTGTTGTCGGTGCGCACCAACACATGGTGACCTCTCAGGTCCGGGAGGAAATATTTCAATGCTCGATAGACCGCTAGTATCTCTAGGCAATTGATGTGCCATATTAGATGGCGACCACTCCACAGACCGCGGGCAGGGTGGCCACTCATGACCGCACCCCAACCGGTGAGGGACGCATCTGTCGCTAGCGTTACACGGCGACAAGGAACTCCCAGCACCGGGCCCTGATTCAAGAACCAAGGTTTCCTCCACATGTCTAAGGCACGAAGGCACCGCCGCGTGACCTTGATAACTCGACGTGGATTTCCCCTCGGGGAAAAACCCTTGGACTTGAGCCACCACTGTAGGGGTCTCATGTACAGCAGGCCAAAAGGTATCACGTTGGACGCAGCTGCCATCAGCCCTAACAATCTCTGGAATTGTTTGACAGTGAGTGACTGGCCTTCTTTGACTCTCTCGACTGATGTGAGGATCGACTCGATCCGAGCAGGAGACAAGCGTGCCTGCATCGTGGTCGAATTCCACACTACGCCTAGATAGGTGGTTCTCTGAACTGGAGAAAGTACACTCTTCTTGGCGTTTAGTCTCAAACCCAGCTCCCCCATGTGTGCGAGAACGACATCTCGATGTCGAGCCGCCATCTGCTCTGATTGAGCTAGGATCAACCAATCGTCGATATAATTTAAAATGCGGATGCCCTGCATATGGAGGGATACCAGAGCCGCATCCATACATTTCGTGAACGTGCGGGGTGAGAGTGCGAGGCCAAAGGGAAGTACTCGATATTGATAAGCTTTGCCCCCGAAAGCGAACCTCAGAAACTTCCTGTGTTGTGGAAGGATGGATATGTGGAAGTATGCATCTTTGAGATCTATTGTGACAAACCAGTCCTCGGATCTGATTTGAGCTACAACCTGGTTGACAGTGAGCATCTTGAACTTCAGTGACATAACTGAGCGGTTCAGGAGACGCAAGTCCAGGATCGGACGCAACCCCCCATCCTTCTTTGGAACTATGAAATACCGGCTGTAAAATCCGGATTCCCTGTCTAGAGGAGGGACCACCTCGATGGCCTCCTTCCTTAATAGGGTATTCACTTCTTGTTCCATAACCAGAGCCTGCTGGGGGCCGACCACAGTCGGTGTAACCCCGTTGAACTTCGGTGGTGGATGACCGAACTGAATGCAATAGCCTCTTTCTATTGTACGCAGGACCCATTGAGATACATTTGGCAGTAGCTTCCACGCTGCTAAATAATCTACTAAGGGAATCAGTCTCTCGAGACTGACCTCTGGTGTAAGAGGCCCCCGAAGGGGCGGCGAGCATCCCAGCTCCGCTACGGTCACGGGCGGAAGTAACTGGGAGTGGTGCTCGCTGGAGGCCGCTGCGCCCTGAAACTCTGGCAGGGTTGGCAGACCGACCTCCTGAGGGTACTGAGGTGAGACGGGCACCGTGTAATGAGGTGAACCACGCTCTACCCCAGCAGGGGCTACCCTCTGGATCCTGGCGTCAGGATCGTTTCGTCGAGGACTTCCGTGTTTCGATGACAGATCTTAAATCGGCTTTCGCCCTAGAAGCCCCCGACTCAGAGCGTCGTTGCCCTCGGTCCCGACGTGGGGGAGCACGAGTGGCGACGCTCTGTTTTTGCGCTACCCGGTGTGAGGAGCCGGTATGTGGCGTGGTCATCTCCCGCCCAGATGTACCACGAGAGCGACGAGGGAGGAAACTCTGGAACGCCGCCGCCTGCTTGTGCGCCTCCTGGAACCTGTCGACGACAGTATTAACTGTGTCGCCGAACAGGCCCGAGGCTTGAAGCGGGGCGTCCAGGAGGCAGACCCTGTCCCGTTCTTTAATTTCTGACAGGGTCAGCCACAAATGCCTCTCCGCGGCCACTAAAGCTGCCATAGACCGCCCAATTGCGCGAGCGGTCTCCTTAGTGGCACGGAGGGAGAGATCAGCGGTCTTCCTGAGTTCTTCAATCTCCTCAGACTTAATCCCCTCCCCCTCATCGACATCTCTCAGCAGGTCAGCCTGATAAGCTTGCAGGACTGCCATAGTATGAAGGCACGCCCCAGCCTGACCTGATGCCACATAACCTTTGCCCACTAGCGATGATGTAACTCGAAGCGGCTTAGTGGGCAATGTCGGAGCCTTTAGAGACGAGGCCGAACCGGGTGACAGATAGCTCGCGAGCGTCTGTTCAGCCCGTGGCATCGCTCTATAACCACGCTCTCCCAGCCCCATCACGTTGCCATAGTATAGTGAATCAGGGCCAAAGAGGCGGGTCGAATACGGGTGTTTCCACGATCTCGATAACTCGTCATGGAGATCGGGAAAATATGGAAGGCTCCGACGTGGAGGTGGTTGCTGCGGCCGCAGAAAGCGTTCATCTAATTTGCTTCTCTGCGGCTCAGTCTGTTTTTCAGCAGGCCAGTCAATTTTTAATTTATCTACTGCCCGCGTGACCACCTCCAACAGCTCCTCATACTGGGGCGACAGGGGTGGCGAATCCCCAGCAACAGTCTCCACATCGACCTCCTCGGAGGACGAGAGGTGAAGAGCTGATCCCTCACCCTGGGGGGAAGAAACCGACGAGCGTGCTTCCGAACCCAGGGTTTGGGCGCCGGATCTGGCAGATGAGGAAGGAGATAAGGACTGGCCCGTCTCCATTCCTTCTGACAGATCCACCTGCGAGCCCCACGAGTGCAGCAGCCGCTCTGCCTCGGCAGAAGCGGGGCCAGCACCGCGAGGAACGCTGGTAAAGGCTCCCTCCTCGAAGAGAGCCCTCCGGGATCGAAGCGTCCGCATTGGCAAACGTTCACAATGCGGGCAGTCGGCCCCCTCGAGAGCCGACTCAGCGTGCTTCGATCCCAGGCAAGCCACGCACAGCATGTGTGTATCCCCACTCGTAATGTAGCGAGTGCAGGGAGGAACACACAGTCTGTAACGCGGCTTGGAATCGCCCTTCAAATGTTTGGTCTTTTGCTTTTGTTTAGGCATATTGTAGCTGTTTTAGCGATCTTTTTAAGCTAAGGGACAGACAACAATAAATAGGACCAACAGACAGACTTTTGCACATGCACACACAGAGCGCTTGCTGACAGATTCGAAGCTGCAGCCAGCTGCACGGCACGTGCTTTTATAGCTTCCTGGTCGCTACGTCACCCCGCCCGTGACGTCACGCCTTTCCGATGGACTGATTGCACACGATATTCAGAGTCGGTCTCGTCAGGGACGTTCCCTAAAAGCGTTTCGACGCAGCTCGAGTTCCTGAAAAGGAACTAATGTTAGAGCTTCAATGCTCAAGATTGTCAGTTTACAGGTTTCTGAGTCCAGTAATGTTGAAATAGTGCTTCTGTTCAAATGAAGGGAAACATAGCCCAAATCTGCTCAAAAGCTTGTTTCTCTATTAGAGAAAGCTGCTTCATTCAATATTCAGTGCAAATCTTGCCAAACTGAAAGAAGCTTATGCCTTATGAAATACAATGTTTTTGCAATGCTGTAAGACAGTTTTTAATGTGTTAGAAGTTATATGCACAAAAAGGTATTTTAGGACTTCAATGCTCAAGATGGTCAGTTTACAGGTTTCTGAGTCCAGTAATGTTGAAATAGTGCTTCTATTCAAATGAAGTGAAATCTAGCCCAAATCTGCTCAATAGCTTGTCTCTCTATTAGAGAAAGCTGCTTCATTCAATATTCAGTGCAAATCTTGCCAAACTGAAAGAAGCTTATGCCTTATGAAATACAATGTTTTTGCAATGCTGTAAGACAGTTTTTAATGTGTTAGAGGTTATATGCACAAAAAGGTATTTTAGGACTTCAATGCTCAAGATTGTCAGTTTACAGGTTTCTGAGTCCAGTAATGTTGAAATAGTGCTTCTGTTCAAATGAAGTGAAATCTAGCCCAAATCTGCTCAAAAGCTTGTCTCTCTATTAGAGAAAGCTGCTTCATTCAATGTTCAGTGCAAATCTAGCCAAACTGACAGATGCTTATGTCTTATGAATTAAAATGTTTTCTGCAATGCTGTAAGACAGTTTTTAATGTGTTAGAAGTTATATGCACAAAAAGTTATTTTAGGACTTTAATGCTCAAGATGGTCAGTTTACAGGTTTCTGAGTTCAGTAATGTTGAAATAGTGCTTCTGTTCAAATGAAGTGAAATCTAGCCCAAATCTGCTAAAAAGCTTCTCTCTCTGTGAGATAGAGCTGCTTCATTCAATGTTCAGTGCAAATCTTGCCAAACTGAAAGATGCTTATGTCTTATGAAATACAATGTTTTCTGCAATGCTGTAAGACAGTTTTTAATGTGTTAGAAGTTATATGCACAAAAACTAATGTTAGAGCTTCAATGCTCAAGATTGTCAGTTTACAGGTTTCTGAGTCCAGTAATGTTGAAATAGTGCTTCTGTTCAAATGAAGGGAAACATAGCCCAAATCTGCTCAAAAGCTTGTTTCTCTATTAGAGAAAGCTGCTTCATTCAATATTCAGTGCAAATCTTGCCAAACTGAAAGATGCTAATGTCTTATGAAATAAAATGTTTTCTGCAATGCTGTAAGACAGTTTTTAATGTGTTAGAAGTTATATGCACAAAAAGTTATTTTAGGACTTCAATGTTCAAGATGGTCAGTTTACAGGTTTCTGAGTCCAGTAATGTTGAAATAGTGCTTCTGTTTAAATGAAGTGAAATCTAGCCCAAATCTGCTCAAAAGCTTGTCTCTCTATTAGAGAAAGCTGCTTCATTCAATGTTCAGTGCAAATCTAGCCAAACTGACAGATGCTTGTCTTATGAAATAAAATGTTTTCTGCAATGCTGTAAGACAGTTTTTAATGTGTTAGAAGTTATATGCACAAAAAGTTATTTTAGGACTTTAATGCTCAAGATGGTCAGTTTACAGGTTTCTGAGTTCAGTAATGTTGAAATAGTGCTTCTGTTCAAATGAAGTGAAATCTAGCCCAAATCTGCTAAAAAGCTTCTCTCTCTGTGAGATAGAGCTGCTTCATTCAATGTTCAGTGCAAATCTTGCCAAACTGAAAGATGCTTATGTCTTATGAAATACAATGTTTTCTGCAATGCTGTAAGACAGTTTTTAATGTGTTAGAAGTTATATGCACAAAAACTAATGTTAGAGCTTCAATGCTCAAGATTGTCAGTTTACAGGTTTCTGAGTCCAGTAATGTTGAAATAGTGCTTCTGTTCAAATGAAGGGAAACATAGCCCAAATCTGCTCAAAAGCTTGTTTCTCTATTAGAGAAAGCTGCTTCATTCAATATTCAGTGCAAATCTTGCCAAACTGAAAGATGCTAATGCCTTATGAAATACAATGTTTTTGCAATGCTGTAAGACAGTTTTTAATGTGTTAGAAGTTATATGCACAAAAACTTATGTTAGGACTTTAATGCTCAAGATTGTCAGTTTACAGGTTTCTGAGTCCAGTAATGTTGAAATAGTGCTTCTGTTCAAATGAAGTGAAATCTAGCCCAAATCTGCTCAAAAGCTTGTCTCTCTATTAGAGAAAGCTGCTTCATTCAATGTTCAGTGCAAATCTAGCCAAACTGACAGATGCTTATGTCTTATGAAATAAAATGTTTTCTGCAATGCTGTAAGACAGTTTTTAATGTGTTAGAAGTTATATGCACAAAAACTAATGTTAGAGCTTCAATGCTCAAGATTGTCAGTTTACAGGTTTCTGAGTCCAGTAATGTTGAAATAGTGCTTCTGTTCAAATGAAGGGAAACATAGCCCAAATCTGCTCAAAAGCTTGTCTCTCTATTAAAGAAAGCTGCTTCATTCAATATTCAGTGCAAATCTTGCCAAACTGAAAGATGCTAATGCCTTATGAAATACAATGTTTTTGCAATGCTGTAAGACAGTTTTTAATGTGTTAGAAGTTATATGCACAAAAACTTATGTTAGGACTTTAATGCTCAAGATTGTCAGTTTACAGGTTTCTGAGTCCAGTAATGTTGAAATAGTGCTTCTGTTCAAATGAAGTGAAATCTAGCCCAAATCTGCTCAAAAGCTTGTCTCTCTATTAGAGAAAGCTGCTTCATTCAAAGTTCAGTGCAAATCTAGCCAAACTGACAGATGCTTATGTCTTATGAAATAAAATGTTTTCTGCAATGCTGTAAGACAGTTTTTAATGTGTTAGAAGTTATATGCAGAAAAAGTTATTTTAGGACTTCAATGCTCAAGATGGTCAGTTTACAGGTTTCTGAGTCCAGTAATGTTGAAATAGTGCTTCTGTTCAAATGAAGTGAAATCTAGCCCAAATCTGCTCAAAAGCTTGTCTCTCTATTAGAGAAAGCTGCTTCATTCAATATTCAGTGCAAATCTAGCCAAACTGACAGATGCTTATGTCTTATGAAATAAAATGTTTTCTGCAATGCTGTAAGACAGTTTTTAATGTGTTAGAAGTTATATGCACAAAAAGTTATTTTAGGACTTCAATGCTCAAGATTGTCAGTTTACAGGTTTCTGAGTTCAGTAATGTTGAAATAGTGCTTCTGTTCAAATGAAGTGAAATCTAGCCCAAATCTGCTAAAAAGCTTCTCTCTCTGTGAGATAGAGCTGCTTCATTCAATGTTCAGTGCAAATCTTGCCAAACTGAAAGATGCTTATGTCTTATGAAATACAATGTTTTCTGCAATGCTGTAAGACAGTTTTTAATGTGTTAGAAGTTATATGCACAAAAACTAATGTTAGAGCTTCAATGCTCAAGATTGTCAGTTTACAGGTTTCTGAGTCCAGTAATGTTGAAATAGTGCTTCTGTTCAAATGAAGGGAAACATAGCCCAAATCTGCTCAAAAGCTTGTTTCTCTATTAGAGAAAGCTGCTTCATTCAATATTCAGTGCAAATCTTGCCAAACTGAAAGATGCTAATGTCTTATGAAATAAAATGTTTTCTGCAATGCTGTAAGACAGTTTTTAATGTGTTAGAAGTTATATGCACAAAAAGTTATTTTAGGACTTCAATGTTCAAGATGGTCAGTTTACAGGTTTCTGAGTCCAGTAATGTTGAAATAGTGCTTCTGTTCAAATGAAGTGAAATCTAGCCCAAATCTGCTCAAAAGCTTGTCTCTCTATTAGAGAAAGCTGCTTCATTCAATGTTCAGTGCAAATCTAGCCAAACTGACAGATGCTTATGTCTTATGAAATAAAATGTTTTCTGCAATGCTGTAAGACAGTTTTTAATGTGTTAGAAGTTATATGCACAAAAACTAATGTTAGAGCTTCAATGCTCAAGATTGTCAGTTTACAGGTTTCTGAGTCCAGTAATGTTGAAATAGTGCTTCTGTTCAAATGAAGGGAAACATAGCCCAAATCTGCTCAAAAGCTTGTCTCTCTATTAGAGAAAGCTGCTTCATTCAATATTCAGTGCAAATCTTGCCAAACTGAAAGATGCTAATGCCTTTTGAAATACAATGTTTTTGCAATGCTGTAAGACAGTTTTTAATGTGTTAGAAGTTATATGCACAAAAACTTATGTTAGGACTTTAATGCTCAAGATTGTCAGTTTACAGGTTTCTGAGTCCAGTAATGTTGAAATAGTGCTTCTGTTCAAATGAAGTGAAATCTAGCCCAAATCTGCTCAAAAGCTTGTCTCTCTATTAGAGAAAGCTGCTTCATTCAATATTCAGTGCAAATCTAGCCAAACTGACAGATGCTTATGTCTTATGAAATAAAATGTTTTCTGCAATGCTGTAAGACAGTTTTTAATGTGTTAGAAGTTATATGCACAAAAAGGTATTTTAGGACTTCAATGCTCAAGATGGTCAGTTTACAGGTTTCTGAGTCCAGTAATGTTGAAATAGTGCTTCTGTTCAAATGAAGTGAAATTTAGCCCAAATCTGCTCAAAAGCGTGTCTCTCTATTAGAGAAAGCTGCTTCATTCAATGTTCAGTGCAAATCTAGCCAAACTGACAGATGCTTATGTCTTATGAAATAAAATGTTTTCTGCAATGCTGTAAGACAGTTTTTAATGTGTTAGAAGTTATATGCAGAAAAAGTTATTTTAGGACTTCAATGCTCAAGATGGTCAGTTTACAGGTTTCTGAGTCCAGTAATCTTGAAATAGTGCTTCTGTTCAAATGAAGTGAAATCTAGCCCAAATCTGCTCAAAAGCTTGTCTCTCAATTAGAGAAAGCTGCTTCATTAAATATTCAGTGCAAATCTAACCAAACTGACAGATGCTTATGTCTTATGAAATAAAATGTTTTTGCAATGCTGTAAGACAGTTTTTAATGTGTTAGAAGTTATATGCACAAAAAGGTATTTTAGGACTTCAATGCTCAAGATTGTCAGTTTACAGGTTTCTGAGTCCAGTAATGTTGAAATAGTGCTTCTGTTCAAATGAAGTGAAATCTAGCCCAAATCTGCTCAAAAGCTTGTCTCTCTATTAGGGAAAGCTGCTTCATTCAATGTTCAGTGCAAATCTAGCCAAACTGACAGATGCTTATGTCTTATGAAATAAAATGTTTTCTGCAATGCTGTAAGACAGTTTTTAATGTGTTAGAAGTTATATGCAGAAAAAGTTATTTTAGGACTTCAATGCTCAAGATGGTCAGTTTACAGGTTTCTGAGTCCAGTAATGTTGAAATAGTGCTTCTATTCAAATGAAGTGAAATCTAGCCCAAATCTGCTCAATAGCTTGTCTCTCTATTAGAGAAAGCTGCTTCATTCAATATTCAGTGCAAATCTTGCCAAACTGAAAGAAGCTTATGCCTTATGAAATACAATGTTTTTGCAATGCTGTAAGACAGTTTTTAATGTGTTAGAAGTTATATGCACAAAAAGGTATTTTAGGACTTCAATGCTCAAGATTGTCAGTTTACAGGTTTCTGAGTCCAGTAATGTTGAAATAGTGCTTCTGTTCAAATGAAGTGAAATCTAGCCCAAATCTGCTCAAAAGCTTGTCTCTCTATTAGAGAAAGCTGCTTCATTCAATGTTCAGTGCAAATCTAGCCAAACTGACAGATGCTTATGTCTTATGAAATAAAATGTTTTCTGCAATGCTGTAAGACAGTTTTTAATGTGTTAGAAGTTATATGCACAAAAAGGTATTTTAGGACTTCAATGCTCAAGATGGTCAGTTTACAGGTTTCTGAGTCCAGTAATGTTGAAATAGTGCTTCTGTTCAAATGAAGGGAAACATAGCCCAAATCTGCTCAAAAGCTTGTCTCTCTATTAGAGAAAGCTGCTTCATTCAATATTCAGTGCAAATCTTGCCAAACTGAAAGATGCTAATGTCTTATGAAATAAAATGTTTTCTGCAATGCTGTAAGACAGTTTTTAATGTGTTAGAAGTTATATGCACAAAAAGTTATTTTAGGACTTCAATGTTCAAGATGGTCAGTTTACAGGTTTCTGAGTCCAGTAATGTTGAAATAGTGCTTCTGTTCAAATGAAGTGAAATCTAGCCCAAATCTGCTCAAAAGCTTGTCTCTCTATTAGAGAAAGCTGCTTCATTCAATGTTCAGTGCAAATCTAGCCAAACTGACAGATGCTTATGTCTTATGAAATAAAATGTTTTCTGCAATGCTGTAAGACAGTTTTTAATGTGTTAGAAGTTATATGCACAAAAAGTTATTTTAGGACTTTAATGCTCAAGATGGTCAGTTTACAGGTTTCTGAGTTCAGTAATGTTGAAATAGTGCTTCTGTTCAAATGAAGTGAAATCTAGCCCAAATCTGCTAAAAAGCTTCTCTCTCTGTGAGATAGAGCTGCTTCATTCAATGTTCAGTGCAAATCTTGCCAAACTGAAAGATGCTTATGTCTTATGAAATACAATGTTTTCTGCAATGCTGTAAGACAGTTTTTAATGTGTTAGAAGTTATATGCACAAAAACTAATGTTAGAGCTTCAATGCTCAAGATTGTCAGTTTACAGGTTTCTGAGTCCAGTAATGTTGAAATAGTGCTTCTGTTCAAATGAAGGGAAACATAGCCCAAATCTGCTCAAAAGCTTGTCTCTCTATTAGAGAAAGCTGCTTCATTCAATATTCAGTGCAAATCTTGCCAAACTGAAAGATGCTAATGCCTTATGAAATACAATGTTTTTGCAATGCTGTAAGACAGTTTTTAATGTGTTATAAGTTATATGCACAAAAACTTATGTTAGGACTTTAATGCTCAAGATTGTCAGTTTACAGGTTTCTGAGTCCAGTAATGTTGAAATAGTGCTTCTGTTCAAATGAAGTGAAATCTAGCCCAAATCTGCTCAAAAGCTTGTCTCTCTATTAGAGAAAGCTGCTTCATTCAATGTTCAGTGCAAATCTAGCCAAACTGACAGATGCTTATGTCTTATGAAATAAAATGTTTTCTGCAATGCTGTAAGAAAGTTTTTAATGTGTTAGAAGTTATATGCACAAAAAGTTATTTTAGGACTTCAATGCTCAAGATGGTCAGTTTACAGGTTTCTGAGTCCAGTAATGTTGAAATAGTGCTTCTGTTCAAATGAAGTAAAATCTAGCCCAAATCTGCTCAATAGCTTGTCTCTCTATTAGAGAAAGCTGCTTCATTCAATATTCAGTGCAAATCTTGCCAAACTGAAAGAAGCTTATGCCTTATGAAATACAATGTTTTTGCAATGCTGTAAGACAGTTTTTAATGTGTTAGAAGTTATATGCACAAAAAGGTATTTTAGGACTTCAATGCTCAAGATTGTCAGTTTACAGGTTTCTGAGTCCAGTAATGTTGAAATAGTGCTTCTGTTCAAATGAAGTGAAATCTAGCCCAAATCTGCTCAAAAGCTTGTCTCTCTATTAGAGAAAGCTGCTTCATTCAATGTTCAGTGCAAATCTAGCCAAACTGACAGATGCTTATGTCTTATGAAATAAAATGTTTTCTGCAATGCTGTAAGACAGTTTTTAATGTGTTAGAAGTTATATGCAGAAAAAGTTATTTTAGGACTTCAATGCTCAAGATGGTTAGTTTACAGGTTTCTGAGTCCAGTAATCTTGAAATAGTGCTTCTGTTCAAATGAAGGGAAATCTAGCCCAAATCTGCTCAAAAGCTTGTCTCTCAATTAGAGAAAGCTGCTTCATTCAATATTCAGTGCAAATCTAGCCAAACTGACAGATGCTTATGTCTTATGAAATAAAATGTTTTTGCAATGCTGTAAGACAGTTTTTAATGTGTTAGAAGTTATATGCACAAAAAGGTATTTTAGGACTTCAATGCTCAAGATTGTCAGTTTACAGGTTTCTGAGTCCAGTAATGTTGAAATAGTGCTTCTGTTCAAATGAAGTGAAATCTAGCCCAAATCTGCTCAAAAGCTTGTCTCTCTATTAGGGAAAGCTGCTTCATTCAATGTTCAGTGCAAATCTAGCCAAACTGACAGATGCTTATGTCTTATGAAATAAAATGTTTTCTGCAATGCTGTAAGACAGTTTTTAATGTGTTAGAAGTTATATGCACAAAAAGTTATTTTAGGACTTCAATGCTCAAGATGGTCAGTTTACAGGTTTCTGATTCCAGTAATGTTGAAATAGTGCTTCTGTTCAAATGAAGTGAAATCTAGCCCAAATCTGCTCAAAAGCTTGTCTCTCTATTAGAGAAAGCTGCTTCATTCAATGTTCAGTGCAAATCTAGCCAAACTGACAGATGCTTATGTCTTATGAAATAAAATGTTTTCTGCAATGATGTAAGACAGTTTTTAATGTGTTAGAAGTTATATGCAGAAAAAGTTATTTTAGGACTTCAATGCTCAAGATGGTCAGTTTACAGGTTTCTGAGTCCAGTAATGTTGAAATAGTGCTTCTATTCAAATGAAGTGAAATCTAGCCCAAATCTGCTCAATAGCTTGTCTCTCTATTAGAGAAAGCTGCTTCATTCAATATTCAGTGCAAATCTTGCCAAACTGAAAGAAGCTTATGCCTTATGAAATACAATGTTTTTGCAATGCTGTAAGACAGTTTTTAATGTGTTAGAAGTTATATGCACAAAAACTAATGTTAGAGCTTCAATGCTCAAGATTGTCAGTTTACAGGTTTCTGAGTCCAGTAATGTTGAAATAGTGCTTCTGTTCAAATGAAGTTAAATCTAGCCCAAATCTGCTCAAAAGCTTGTCTCTCTATTAGGGAAAACTGCTTCATTCAATGTTCAGTGCAAATCTAGCCAAACTGACAGATGCTTATGTCTTATGAAATAAAATGTTTTCTGCAATGCTGTAAGACAGTTTTTAATGTGTTAGAAGTTATATGCACAAAAACTAATGTTAGGACTTTAATGCTCAAGATTGTCAGTTTACAGGTTTCTGAGTCCAGTAATGTTGAAATAGTGCTTCTGTTCAAATGAAGTGAAATCTAGCCCAAATCTGCTCAAAAGCTTGTCTCTCTATTAGAGAAAGCTGCTTCATTCAATGTTCAGTGCAAATCTAGCCAAACTGACAGATGCTTATGTCTTATGAAATAAAATGTTTTCTGCAATGCTGTAAGACAGTTTTTAATGTGTTAGAAGTTATATGCACAAAAAGTTATTTTAGGACTTTAATGCTCAAGATGGTCAGTTTACAGGTTTCTGAGTTCAGTAATGTTGAAATAGTGCTTCTGTTCAAATGAAGTGAAATCTAGCCCAAATCTGCTAAAAAGCTTCTCTCTCTGTGAGATAGAGCTGCTTCATTCAATGTTCAGTGCAAATCTTGCCAAACTGAAAGATGCTTATGTCTTATGAAATACAATGTTTTCTGCAATGCTGTAAGACAGTTTTTAATGTGTTAGAAGTTATATGCACAAAAACTTATGTTAGGACTTTAATGCTCAAGATTGTCAGTTTACAGGTTTCTGAGTCCAGTAATGTTGAAATAGTGCTTCTGTTCAAATGAAGTGAAATCTAGCCCAAATCTGCTCAAAAGCTTGTCTCTCTATTAGAGAAAGCTGCTTCATTCAATGTTCAGTGCAAATCTAGCCAAACTGACAGATGCTTATGTCTTATGAAATAAAATGTTTTCTGCAATGCTGTAAGACAGTTTTTAATGTGTTAGAAGTTATATGCAGAAAAAGTTATTTTAGGACTTCAATGCTCAAGATGGTCAGTTTACAGGTTTCTGAGTCCAGTAATGTTGAAATAGTGCTTCTGTTCAAATGAAGTGAAATCTAGCCCAAATCTGCTCAAAAGCTTGTCTCTCTATTAGAGAAAGCTGCTTCATTCAATATTCAGTGCAAATCTAGCCAAACTGACAGATGCTTATGTCTTATGAAATAAAATGTTTTCTGCAATGCTGTAAGACAGTTTTTAATGTGTTAGAAGTTATATGCACAAAAAGTTATTTTAGGACTTCAATGCTCAAGATTGTCAGTTTACAGGTTTCTGAGTTCAGTAATGTTGAAATAGTGCTTCTGTTCAAATGAAGTGAAATCTAGCCCAAATCTGCTAAAAAGCTTCTCTCTCTGTGAGATAGAGCTGCTTCATTCAATGTTCAGTGCAAATCTTGCCAAACTGAAAGATGCTTGTGTCTTATGAAATACAATGTTTTCTGCAATGCTGTAAGACAGTTTTTAATGTGTTAGAAGTTATATGCACAAAAACTAATGTTAGAGCTTCAATGCTCAAGATTGTCAGTTTACAGGTTTCTGAGTCCAGTAATGTTGAAATAGTGCTTCTGTTCAAATGAAGGGAAACATAGCCCAAATCTGCTCAAAAGCTTGTCTCTCTATTAGAGAAAGCTGCTTCATTCAATATTCAGTGCAAATCTAGCCAAACTGAAAGATGCTAATGTCTTATGAAATAAAATGTTTTCTGCAATGCTGTAAGACAGTTTT
This sequence comes from Carassius carassius, assembly GCF_963082965.1. Classification (NCBI taxonomy): domain Eukaryota; kingdom Metazoa; phylum Chordata; class Actinopteri; order Cypriniformes; family Cyprinidae; genus Carassius; species Carassius carassius. The sequence continues at coordinate 32,342,463 of NC_081757.1, read as the reverse complement.
TAATGTGTTAGAAGTTATATGCACAAAAAGTTATTTTAGGACTTCAATGTTCAAGACGGTCAGTTTACAGGTTTCTGAGTCCAGTAATGTTGAAATAGTGCTTCTGTTCAAATGAAGTGAAATCTAGCCCAAATCTGCTCAAAAGCTTGTCTCTCTATTAGAGAAAGCTGCTTCATTCAATGTTCAGTGCAAATCTAGCCAAACTGACAGATGCTTATGTCTTATGAAATAAAATGTTTTCTGCAATGCTGTAAGACAGTTTTTAATGTGTTAGAAGTTATATGCACAAAAAGTTATTTTTGGACTTTAATGCTCAAGATGGTCAGTTTACAGGTTTCTGAGTTCAGTAATGTTGAAATAGTGCTTCTGTTCAAATGAAGTGAAATCTAGCCCAAATCTGCTAAAAAGCTTCTCTCTCTGTGAGATAGAGCTGCTTCATTCAATGTTCAGTGCAAATCTTGCCAAACTGAAAGATGCTTATGTCTTATGAAATACAATGTTTTCTGCAATGCTGTAAGACAGTTTTTAATGTGTTAGAAGTTATATGCACAAAAACTAATGTTAGAGCTTCAATGCTCAAGATTGTCAGTTTACAGGTTTCTGAGTCCAGTAATGTTGAAATAGTGCTTCTGTTCAAATGAAGTGAAATCTAGCCCAAATCTGCTCAAAAGCTTGTCTCTCTATTAGAGAAAGCTGCTTCATTCAATGTTCAGTGCAAATCTAGCCAAACTGACAGATGCTTATGTCTTATGAAATAAAATGTTTTCTGCAATGCTGTAAGACAGTTTTTAATGTGTTAGAAGTTATATGCAGAAAAAGTTATTTTAGGACTTCAATGCTCAAGATGGTCAGTTTACAGGTTTCTGAGTCCAGTAATGTTGAAATAGTGCTTCTATTCAAATGAAGTGAAATCTAGCCCAAATCTGCTCAATAGCTTGTCTCTCTATTAGAGAAAGCTGCTTCATTCAATATTCAGTGCAAATCTTGCCAAACTGAAAGAAGCTTATGCCTTATGAAATACAATGTTTTTGCAATGCTGTAAGACAGTTTTTAATGTGTTAGAAGTTATATGCACAAAAACTAATGTTAGAGCTTCAATGCTCAAGATTGTCAGTTTACAGGTTTCTGAGTCCAGTAATGTTGAAATAGTGCTTCTGTTCAAATGAAGTTAAATCTAGCCCAAATCTGCTCAAAAGCTTGTCTCTCTATTAGGGAAAACTGCTTCATTCAATGTTCAGTGCAAATCTAGCCAAACTGACAGATGCTTATGTCTTATGAAATAAAATGTTTTCTGCAATGCTGTAAGACAGTTTTTAATGTGTTAGAAGTTATATGCACAAAAACTAATGTTAGGACTTTAATGCTCAAGATTGTCAGTTTACAGGTTTCTGAGTCCAGTAATGTTGAAATAGTGCTTCTGTTCAAATGAAGTGAAATCTAGCCCAAATCTGCTCAAAAGCTTGTCTCTCTATTAGAGAAAGCTGCTTCATTCAATGTTCAGTGCAAATCTAGCCAAACTGACAGATGCTTATGTCTTATGAAATAAAATGTTTTCTGCAATGCTGTAAGACAGTTTTTAATGTGTTAGAAGTTATATGCACAAAAAGTTATTTTAGGACTTTAATGCTCAAGATGGTCAGTTTACAGGTTTCTGAGTTCAGTAATGTTGAAATAGTGCTTCTGTTCAAATGAAGTGAAATCTAGCCCAAATCTGCTAAAAAGCTTCTCTCTCTGTGAGATAGAGCTGCTTCATTCAATGTTCAGTGCAAATCTTGCCAAACTGAAAGATGCTTATGTCTTATGAAATACAATGTTTTCTGCAATGCTGTAAGACAGTTTTTAATGTGTTAGAAGTTATATGCACAAAAACTTATGTTAGGACTTTAATGCTCAAGATTGTCAGTTTACAGGTTTCTGAGTCCAGTAATGTTGAAATAGTGCTTCTGTTCAAATGAAGTGAAATCTAGCCCAAATCTGCTCAAAAGCTTGTCTCTCTATTAGAGAAAGCTGCTTCATTCAATGTTCAGTGCAAATCTAGCCAAACTGACAGATGCTTATGTCTTATGAAATAAAATGTTTTCTGCAATGCTGTAAGACAGTTTTTAATGTGTTAGAAGTTATATGCAGAAAAAGTTATTTTAGGACTTCAATGCTCAAGATGGTCAGTTTACAGGTTTCTGAGTCCAGTAATGTTGAAATAGTGCTTCTGTTCAAATGAAGTGAAATCTAGCCCAAATCTGCTCAAAAGCTTGTCTCTCTATTAGAGAAAGCTGCTTCATTCAATATTCAGTGCAAATCTAGCCAAACTGACAGATGCTTATGTCTTATGAAATAAAATGTTTTCTGCAATGCTGTAAGACAGTTTTTAATGTGTTAGAAGTTATATGCACAAAAAGTTATTTTAGGACTTCAATGCTCAAGATTGTCAGTTTACAGGTTTCTGAGTTCAGTAATGTTGAAATAGTGCTTCTGTTCAAATGAAGTGAAATCTAGCCCAAATCTGCTAAAAAGCTTCTCTCTCTGTGAGATAGAGCTGCTTCATTCAATGTTCAGTGCAAATCTTGCCAAACTGAAAGATGCTTGTGTCTTATGAAATACAATGTTTTCTGCAATGCTGTAAGACAGTTTTTAATGTGTTAGAAGTTATATGCACAAAAACTAATGTTAGAGCTTCAATGCTCAAGATTGTCAGTTTACAGGTTTCTGAGTCCAGTAATGTTGAAATAGTGCTTCTGTTCAAATGAAGGGAAACATAGCCCAAATCTGCTCAAAAGCTTGTCTCTCTATTAGAGAAAGCTGCTTCATTCAATATTCAGTGCAAATCTAGCCAAACTGAAAGATGCTAATGTCTTATGAAATAAAATGTTTTCTGCAATGCTGTAAGACAGTTTTTAATGTGTTAGAAGTTATATGCACAAAAAGTTATTTTAGGACTTCAATGTTCAAGACGGTCAGTTTACAGGTTTCTGAGTCCAGTAATGTTGAAATAGTGCTTCTGTTCAAATGAAGTGAAATCTAGCCCAAATCTGCTCAAAAGCTTGTCTCTCTATTAGAGAAAGCTGCTTCATTCAATGTTCAGTGCAAATCTAGCCAAACTGACAGATGCTTATGTCTTATGAAATAAAATGTTTTCTGCAATGCTGTAAGACAGTTTTTAATGTGTTAGAAGTTATATGCACAAAAAGTTATTTTTGGACTTTAATGCTCAAGATGGTCAGTTTACAGGTTTCTGAGTTCAGTAATGTTGAAATAGTGCTTCTGTTCAAATGAAGTGAAATCTAGCCCAAATCTGCTAAAAAGCTTCTCTCTCTGTGAGATAGAGCTGCTTCATTCAATGTTCAGTGCAAATCTTGCCAAACTGAAAGATGCTTATGTCTTATGAAATACAATGTTTTCTGCAATGCTGTAAGACAGTTTTTAATGTGTTAGAAGTTATATGCACAAAAACTAATGTTAGAGCTTCAATGCTCAAGATTGTCAGTTTACAGGTTTCTGAGTCCAGTAATGTTGAAATAGTGCTTCTGTTCAAATGAAGTGAAATCTAGCCCAAATCTGCTCAAAAGCTTGTCTCTCTATTAGAGAAAGCTGCTTCATTCAATGTTCAGTGCAAATCTAGCCAAACTGACAGATGCTTATGTCTTATGAAATAAAATGTTTTCTGCAATGCTGTAAGACAGTTTTTAATGTGTTAGAAGTTATATGCAGAAAAAGTTATTTTAGGACTTCAATGCTCAAGATGGTCAGTTTACAGGTTTCTGAGTCCTTTAATGTTGAAATAGTGCTTCTGTTCAAATGAAGTGAAATTTAGCCCAAATCTGCTCAAAAGCTTGCCTCTCTATTAGAGAAAGCTGCTTCATTCAATGTTCAGTGCAAATCTAGCCAAACTGACAGATGCTTATGTCTTATGAAATAAAATGTTTTCTGCAATGCTGTAAGACAGTTTTTAATGTGTTAGAAGTTATATGCAGAAAAAGTTATTTTAGGACTTCAATGCTCAAGATGGTCAGTTTACAGGTTTCTGAGTCCAGTAATGTTGAAATAGTGCTTCTGTTCAAATGAAGTGAAATCTAGCCCAAATCTGCTCAAAAGCTTGTCTCTCAATTAGAGAAAGCTGCTTCATTCAATATTCAGTGCAAATCTAGCCAAACTGACAGATGCTTATGTCTTATGAAATAAAATGTTTTTGCAATGCTGTAAGACAGTTTTTAATGTGTTAGAAGTTATATGCACAAAAAGGTATTTTAGGACTTCAATGCTCAAGATTGTCAGTTTACAGGTTTCTGAGTCCAGTAATGTTGAAATAGTGCTTCTGTTCAAATGAAGTGAAATCTAGCCCAAATCTGCTCAAAAGCTTGTCTCTCTATTAAGGAAAGCTGCTTCATTCAATGTTCAGTGCAAATCTAGCCAAACTGACAGATGCTTATGTCTTATGAAATAAAATGTTTTCTGTAATGCTGTAAGACAGTTTTTAATGTGTTAGAAGTTATATGCACAAAAAGTTATTTTAGGACTTCAATGCTCAAGATGGTCAGTTTACAGGTTTCTGATTCCAGTAATGTTGAAATAGTGCTTCTGTTTAAATGAAGTGAAATTTAGCCCAAATCTGCTCAAAAGCTTGTCTCTCTATTAGAGAAAGCTGCTTCATTCAATGTTCAGTGCAAATCTAGCCAAACTGACAGATGCTTATGTCTTATGAAATAAAATGTTTTCTGCAATGCTGTAAGACAGTTTTTAATGTGTTAGAAGTTATATGCAGAAAAAGTTATTTTAGGACTTCAATGCTCAAGATGGTCAGTTTACAGGTTTCTGAGTCCAGTAATGTTGAAATAGTGCTTCTGTTCAAATGAAGTGAAATCTAGCCCAAATCTGCTCAAAAGCTTGTCTCTCAATTAGAGAAAGCTGCTTCATTCAATATTCAGTGCAAATCTAGCCAAACTGACAGATGCTTATGTCTTATGAAATAAAATGTTTTTGCAATGCTGTAAGACAGTTTTTAATGTGTTAGAAGTTATATGCACAAAAAGGTATTTTAGGACTTCAATGCTCAAGATTGTCAGTTTACAGGTTTCTGAGTCCAGTAATGTTGAAATAGTGCTTCTGTTCAAATGAAGTGAAATCTAGCCCAAATCTGCTCAAAAGCTTGTCTCTCTATTAGGGAAAGCTGCTTCATTCAATGTTCAGTGCAAATCTAGCCAAACTGACAGATGCTTATGTCTTATGAAATAAAATGTTTTCTGCAATGCTGTAAGACAGTTTTTAATGTGTTAGAAGTTATATGCACAAAAAGTTATTTTAGGACTTCAATGCTCAAGATGGTCAGTTTACAGGTTTCTGATTCCAGTAATGTTGAAATAGTGCTTCTGTTCAAATGAAGTGAAATCTAGCCCAAATCTGCTCAAAAGCTTGTCTCTCTATTAGAGAAAGCTGCTTCATTCAATGTTCAGTGCAAATCTAGCCAAACTGACAGATGCTTATGTCTTATGAAATAAAATGTTTTCTGCAATGCTGTAAGACAGTTTTTAATGTGTTAGAAGTTATATGCAGAAAAAGTTATTTTAGGACTTCAATGCTCAAGATGGTCAGTTTACAGGTTTCTGAGTCCAGTAATGTTGAAATAGTGCTTCTATTCAAATGAAGTGAAATCTAGCCCAAATCTGCTCAATAGCTTGTCTCTCTATTAGAGAAAGCTGCTTCATTCAATATTCAGTGCAAATCTTGCCAAACTGAAAGAAGCTTATGCCTTATGAAATACAATGTTTTTGCAATGCTGTAAGACAGTTTTTAATGTGTTAGAAGTTATATGCACAAAAAGGTATTTTAGGACTTCAATGCTCAAGATTGTCAGTTTACAGGTTTCTGAGTCCAGTAATGTTGAAATAGTGCTTCTGTTCAAATGAAGTGAAATCTAGCCCAAATCTGCTCAAAAGCTTGTCTCTCTATTAGAGAAAGCTGCTTCATTCAATGTTCAGTGCAAATCTAGCCAAACTGACAGATGCTTATGTCTTATGAAATAAAATGTTTTCTGCAATGCTGTAAGACAGTTTTTAATGTGTTAGAAGTTATATGCACAAAAAGTTATTTTAGAGCTTCAATGCTCAAGATTGTCAGTTTACAGGTTTCTGAGTCCAGTAATGTTGAAATAGTGCTTCTGTTCAAATGAAGTTAAATCTAGCCCAAATCTGCTCAAAAGCTTGTCTCTCTATTAGGGAAAGCTGCTTCATTCAATGTTCAGTGCAAATCTAGCCAAACTGACAGATGCTTATGTCTTATGAAATAAAATGTTTTCTGCAATGCTGTAAGACAGTTTTTAATGTGTTAGAAGTTATATGCACAAAAACTAATGTTAGAGCTTCAATGCTCAAGATTGTCAGTTTACAGGTTTCTGAGTCCAGTAATGTTGAAATAGTGCTTCTGTTCAAATGAAGTGAAATCTAGCCCAAATCTGCTCAAAAGCTTGTCTCTCTATTAGAGAAAGCTGCTTCATTCAATGTTCAGTGCAAATCTAGCCAAACTGACAGATGCTTATGTCTTATGAAATAAAATGTTTTCTGCAATGCTGTAAGACAGTATTTAATGTGTTAGAAGTTATATGCACAAAAAGTTATTTTAGGACTTCAATGCTCAAGATGGTCAGTTTACAGGTTTCTGATTCCAGTAATGTTGAAATAGTGCTTCTGTTCAAATGAAGTGAAATCTAGCCCAAATCTGCTCAAAAGCTTGTCTCTCTATTAGAGAAAGCTGCTTCATTCAATGTTCAGTGCAAATCTAGCCAAACTGACAGATGCTTATGTCTTATGAAATAAAATGTTTTCTGCAATGCTGTAAGACAGTTTTTAATGTGTTAGAAGTTATATGCACAAAAACTAATGTTAGAGCTTCAATGCTCAAGATTGTCAGTTTACAGGTTTCTGAGTCCAGTAATGTTGAAATAGTGCTTCTGTTCAAATGAAGTGAAATCTAGCCCAAATCTGCTCAAAAGCTTGTCTCTCTATTAGAGAAAGCTGCTTCATTCAATGTTCAGTGCAAATCTAGCCAAACTGACAGATGCTTATGTCTTATGAAATAAAATGTTTTCTGCAATGCTGTAAGACAGTTTTTAATGTGTTAGAAGTTATATGCACAAAAAGGTATTTTAGGACTTCAATGCTCAAGATTGTCAGTTTACAGGTTTCTGAGTTCAGTAATGTTGAAATAGTGCTTCTGTTCAAATGAAGTGAAATCTAGCCCAAATCTGCTAAAAAGCTTCTCTCTCTGTGAGATAGAGCTGCTTCATTCAATGTTCAGTTCAAATCTTGCCAAACTGAAAGATGCTTATGTCTTATGAAATGCAATGTTTTCTGCAATGCTGTAAGACAGTTTTTAATGTGTTAGAAGTTATATGCACAAAAACTAATGTTAGAGCTTCAATGCTCAAGATTGTCAGTTTACAGGTTTCTGAGTCCAGTAATGTTGAAATAGTGCTTCTGTTCAAATGAAGGGAAACATAGCCCAAATCTGCTCAAAAGCTTGTCTCTCTATTAGAGAAAGCTGCTTCATTCAATATTCAGTGCAAATCTTGCCAAACTGAAAGATGCTAATGTCTTATGAAATAAAATGTTTTCTGCAATGCTGTAAGACAGTTTTTAATGTGTTAGAAGTTATATGCACAAAAAGTTATTTTAGGACTTCAATGTTCAAGATGGTCAGTTTACAGGTTTCTGAGTCCAGTAATGTTGAAATAGTGCTTCTGTTCAAATGAAGTGAAATCTAGCCCAAATCTGCTCAAAAGCTTGTCTCTCTATTAGAGAAAGCTGCTTCATTCAATGTTCAGTGCAAATCTAGCCAAACTGACAGATGCTTATGTCTTATGAAATAAAATGTTTTCTGCAATGCTGTAAGACAGTTTTTAATGTGTTAGAAGTTATATGCACAAAAAGTTATTTTAGGACTTCAATGCTCAAGATGGTCAGTTTACAGGTTTCTGAGTTCAGTAATGTTGAAATAGTGCTTCTGTTCAAATGAAGTGAAATCTAGCCCAAATCTGCTAAAAAGCTTCTCTCTCTGTGAGATAGAGCTGCTTCATTCAATGTTCAGTGCAAATCTTGCCAAACTGAAAGATGCTTATGTCTTATGAAATACAATGTTTTCTGCAATGCTGTAAGACAGTTTTTAATGTGTTAGAAGTTATATGCACAAAAACTAATGTTAGAGCTTCAATGCTCAAGATTGTCAGTTTACAGGTTTCTGAGTCCAGTAATGTTGAAATAGTGCTTCTGTTCAAATGAAGGGAAACATAGCCCAAATCTGCTCAAAAGCTTGTCTCTCTATTAGAGAAAGCTGCTTCATTCAATATTCAGTGCAAATCTTGCCAAACTGAAAGATGCTAATGCCTTATGAAATACAATGTTTTTGCAATGCTGTAAGACAGTTTTTAATGTGTTAGAAGTTATATGCACAAAAACTTATGTTAGGACTTTAATGCTCAAGATTGTCAGTTTACAGGTTTCTGAGTCCAGTAATGTTGAAATAGTGCTTCTGTTCAAATGAAGTGAAATCTAGCCCAAATCTGGTCAAAAGCTTGTCTCTCTATTAGAGAAAGCTGCTTCATTCAATGTTCAGTGCAAATCTAGCCAAACTGACAGATGCTTATGTCTTATGAAATAAAATGTTTTCTGCAATGCTGTAAGACAGTTTTTAATGTGTTAGAAGTTATATGCAGAAAAAGTTATTTTAGGACTTCAATGCTCAAGATTGTCAGTTTACAGGTTTCTGAGTTCAGTAATGTTGAAATAGTGCTTCTGTTCAAATGAAGTGAAATCTAGCCCAAATCTGCTAAAAAGCTTCTCTCTCTGTAAGATAGAGCTGCTTCATTCAATGTTCAGTGCAAATCTTGCCAAACTGAAAGATGCTTATGTCTTATGAAATACAATGTTTTCTGCAATGCTGTAAGACAGTTTTTAATGTGTTAGAAGTTATATGCACAAAAACTAATGTTAGAGCTTCAATGCTCAAGATTGTCAGTTTACAGGTTTCTGAGTCCAGTAATGTTGAAATAGTGCTTCTGTTCAAATGAAGGGAAACATAGCCCAAATCTGCTCAAAAGCTTGTTTCTCTATTAGAGAAAGCTGCTTCATTCAATGTTCAGTGCAAATCTAGCCAAACTGACAGATGCTTATGTCTTATGAAATAAAATGTTTTCTGCAATGCTGTAAGACAGTTTTTAATGTGTTAGAAGTTATATGCAGAAAAAGTTATTGTAGGACTTCAATGCTCAAGATGGTCAGTTTACAGGTTTCTGAGTCCAGTAATGTTGAAATAGTGCTTCTGTTCAAATGAAGTGAAATCTAGCCCAAATCTGCCCAAAAGCTTGTCTCTCAATTAGAGAAAGCTGCTTCATTCAATATTCAGTGCAAATCTAGCCAAACTGACAGATGCTTATGTCTTATGAAATAAAATGTTTTTGCAATGCTGTAAGACAGTTTTTAATGTGTTAGAAGTTATATGCACAAAAACTAATGTTAGAGCTTCAATGCTCAAGATTGTCAGTTTACAGGTTTCTGAGTCCAGTAATGTTGAAATAGTGCTTCTGTTCAAATGAAGTGAAATCTAGCCCAAATCTGCTCAAAAGCTTGTCTCTCTATTAGAGAAAGCTGCTTCATTCAATGTTCAGTGCAAAACTAGCCAAACTGACAGATGCTTATGTCTTATGAAATAAAATGTTTTCTGCAATGCTGTAAGACAGTTTTTAATGTGTTAGAAGTTATATGAACAAAAAGTTATTTTAGGACTTCAATGCTCAAGATGGTCAGTTTACAGGTTTCTGAGTCCAGTAATGTTGAAATAGTGCTTCTGTTCAAATGAAGTGAAATCTAGCCCAAATCTGCTCAAAAGCTTGTCTCTCTATTAGAGAAAGCTGCTTCATTCAATGTTCAGTGCAAATCTAGCCAAACTGACAGATGCTTATGTCTTATGAAATAAAATGTTTTCTGCAATGCTGTAAGACAGTTTTTAATGTGTTAGAAGTTATATGCACAAAAAGTTATTTTAGAGCTTCAATGCTCAAGATTGTCAGTTTACAGGTTTCTGAGTCCAGTAATGTTGAAATAGTGCTACTGTTCAAATGAAGTTAAATCTAGCCCAAATCTGCTCAAAAGCTTGTCTCTCTATTAGGGAAAGCTGCTTCATTCAATGTTCAGTGCAAATCTAGCCAAACTGACAGATGCTTATGTCTTATGAAATAAAATGTTTTCTGCAATGCTGTAAGACAGTTTTTAATGTGTTAGAAGTTATATGCACAAAAACTAATGTTAGAGCTTCAATGCTCAAGATTGTCTGTTTACAGGTTTCTGAGTCCAGTAATGTTGAAATAGTGCTTCTGTTCAAATGAAGTGAAATCTAGCCCAAATCTGCTCAAAAGCTTGTCTCTCTATTAGAGAAAGCTGCTTCATTCAATGTTCAGTGCAAATCTAGCCAAACTGACAGATGCTTATGTCTTATGAAATATAATGTTTTCTGCAATGCTGTAAGACAGTATTTAATGTGTTAGAAGTTATATGCACAAAAAGTTATTTTAGGACTTCAATGCTCAAGATGGTCAGTTTACAGGTTTCTGATTCCAGTAATGTTGAAATAGTGCTTCTGTTCAAATGAAGTGAAATCTACCCCAAATCTGCTCAAAAGCTTGTCTCTCTATTAGAGAAAGCTGCTTCATTCAATGTTCAGTGCAAATCTAGCCAAACTGACAGATGCTTATGTCTTATGAAATAAAATGTTTTCTGCAATGCTGTAAGACAGTTTTTAATGTGTTAGAAGTTATATGCAGAAAAAGTTATTTTAGGACTTCAATGCTCAAGATGGTCAGTTTACAGGTTTCTGAGTCCAGTAATGTTGAAATAGTGCTTCTGTTCAAATGAAGTGAAATCTAGGCCAAATCTGCTCAAAAGCTTGTCTCTCTATTAGAGAAAGCTGCTTCATTCAATATTCAGTGCAAATCTTGCCAAACTGAAAGAAGCTTATGCCTTATGAAATACAATGTTTTTGCAATGCTGTAAGACAGTTTTTAATGTGTTAGAAGTTATATGCACAAAAAGGTATTTTAGGACTTCAATGCTCAATATGGTCAGTTTACAGGTTTCTGAGTCCAGTAATGTTGAAATAGTGCTTCTGTTCAAATGAAGTGAAATCTAGCCCAAATCTGCTCAAAAGCTTGTCTCTCTATTAGGGAAAGCTGCTTCATTCAATGTTCAGTGCAAATCTAGCCAAACTGAAAGATGCTTATGTCTTATGAAATAAAATGTTTTCTGCAATGCTGTAAGACAGTTTTTAATGTGTTAGAAGTTATATGCACAAAAAGTTATTTTAGGACTTCAATGCTCAAGATGGTCAGTTTACAGGTTTCTGAGTTCAGTAATGTTGAAATAGTGCTTCTGTTCAAATGAAGTGAAATCTAGCCCAAATCTGCTCAAAAGCTTGTCTCTCTATTAGAGAAAGCTGCTTCATTCAATATTCAGTGCAAATCTTGCCAAACTGAAAGATGCTTATGCCTTATGAAATACAATGTTTTTGCAATGCTACAGCAAAATCTGTCTTACAAGACAGTTTTTAATGTGTTAGAAGTTATATGCACAAAAGTTATTTTAGGACTTCAATGCTCAAGATGGTCAGTTTACAGGTTTCTGATTCTAGTAATGTTGAAATAGTGCTTCTGTTCAAATGAAGTGAAATCTAGCCCAAATCTGCTCAAAAGCTTGTCTCTCTATTAGAGAAAGCTGCTTCATTCAATGTTCAGTGCAAATCTAGCCAAACTGACAGATGCTTATGTCTTATGAAATAAAATGTTTTCTGCAATGCTGTAAGACAGTTTTTAATGTGTTAGAAGTTATATGCACAAAAAGTTATTTTAGGACTTTAATGCTCAAGATGGTCAGTTTACAGGTTTCTGAGTTCAGTAATGTTGAAATAGTGCTTCTGTTCAAATGAAGTGAAATCTAGCCCAAATCTGCTCAAAAGCTTGTCTCTCTGTGAGATAGAGCTGCTTCATTCAATGTTCAGTTCAAATCTTGCCAAACTGAAAGATGCTTATGTCTTATGAAATACAATGTTTTCTGCAATGCTGTAAGACAGTTTTTAATGTGTTAGAAGTTATATGCACAAAAACTAATGTTAGAGCTTCAATGCTCAAGATTGTCAGTTTACAGGTTTCTGAGTCCAGTAATGTTGAAATAGTGCTTCTGTTCAAATGAAGGGAAACATAGCCCAAATCTGCTCAAAAGCTTGTCTCTCTATTAGAGAAAGTTGCTTCATTCAATATTCAGTGCAAATCTTGCCAAACTGAAAGATGCTAATGCCTTATGAAATACAATGTTTTTGCAATGCTGTAAGACAGTTTTTAATGTGTTAGAAGTTATATGCACAAAAACTTATGTTAGGACTTTAATGCTCAAGATTGTCAGTTTACAGGTTTCTGAGTCCAGTAATGTTGAAATAGTGCTTCTGTTCAAATGAAGTGAAATCTAGCCCAAATCTGCTCAAAAGCTTGTCTCTCTATTAGAGAAAGCTGCTTCATTCAATGTTCAGTGCAAATCTAGCCAAACTGAGAGATGCTTATGTCTTATGAAATAAAACGTTTTCTGCAATGCTGTAAGACAGTTTTTAATGTGTTAGAAGTTATATGCAGAAAAAGTTATTTTAGGACTTCAATGCTCAAGATGGTCAGTTTACAGGTTTCTGAGTCCAGTAATGTTGAAATAGTGCTTCTGTTCAAATGAAGTGAAATCTAGGCCAAATCTGCTCAAAAGCTTGTCTCTCTATTAGAGAAAGCTGCTTCATTCAATATTCAGTGCAAATCTTGCCAAACTGAAAGAAGCTTATGCCTTATGAAATACAATGTTTTTGCAATGCTGTAAGACAGTTTTTAATGTGTTAGAAGTTATATGCACAAAAAGGTATTTTAGGACTTCAATGCTCAATATGGTCAGTTTACAGGTTTCTGAGTCCAGTAATGTTGAAATAGTGCTTCTGTTCAAATGAAGTGAAATCTAGCCCAAATCTGCTCAAAAGCTTGTCTCTCTATTAGGGAAAGCTGCTTCATTCAATGTTCTGTAATAAGGAAGAGCTAGGATCCAAGTGCAAAGAAAGAGTTTATTGAGAGAGCGACGACACAAGTCTCTGTAAAACGGGAACACAGGTTGCTGCAGGTTATGCAGGGAAAAGGTCACTCAGAACAGAAACAGCAAATAGCTAAGAACAAAGGGTAGATCACGGGACGGTCTCCGTAGAGGGTCCTCGATGAATGGGTCAGGGGCTCTCTCTGAATTAGTGAACGGCAGGAATGCAGCAGGTTAACAGGGGGACCGGCTAGCGGAGCCTTGACCTCTCGTTCCCACGTATTGGGCGGCCGCAATGCTCTGAGCGCTGCTCAGGTAGATCCTCGACAGCGGGAGGGCTGGACACAGTAGAAGAGAGGTTAATAGGCAGTGATAAGGTGTAGCTGACCTGAACCTGACTGTAGACAGGACTGGGACAGGACAAGACGGAAACAGCAGGGTTTGTAGAAAGCCAACAGCATCATACTCCGATGAAATAATCCGACAACTGGCAAGAAAACAGAGGACATTAAATAGCAAGTGAATTAGAGGGGGGAACAGGTGGAAAGGATCAGCGAAAAGGCTACAAATGAGAAACAGCTGAAGAGGGAAAGAGAAAGAGCGAGGTAATGACCAGCAGAGGGAGGAAAAGGAAAGGAGAGACAGAGAGGAGAACCAGACTCATAACAGTGCCCCCCCCTCAACGAGCGCCCCCTGGCGCTCCCGAGGGAGGGGTCTGGCGGTTTCGGAGGAAATCATCAATGAGAGAGCGATCCAGGACGTCCCGGGAGGGTACCCAGCTTCTCTCCCCAGGACCGTAACCCTCCCAATCTACTAAGAATTGATGGCCACGACCGCGACGACGCATATCAAGAATCTTGCGTACAGTGTAGACAGACGTGCCAACGGCCTGAATAGGAGGAACGGAAACACGAGAAGGAGCGCGAACGACTGATTTAATGCAGGAAACGTGAAAAACCGGGTGAATGCGCCGGAGCTTAGGAGGAAGCCTCAACTTTACCGTGACAGGATTAATGACCTTGGAAATCTGAAAAGGTCCGATAAAACGGGGAGCTAATTTACGAGACGGTGCCTGGAGAGGCAAATTGGTAGTGGAAAGCCACACCCGTTGACCACACACGTACCTAGGACTCTTGACGCGACGTTTGTTAGCATTGCTTAGAGTACGAGCCCTAGACTGACACAGGGATGCTCTCACCCGTCTCCATGTACCCTTACAGCGTTTAATAAAAGCCTGAACGGAGGGAACGTTGGACTTGGTCTCTTGCGAGGAGAACAGGGGGGGTTGGTATCCCAGACAACAGTGAAACGGCGATAGACCAGTAGCAGAGGACGGGAGCGAGTTGTGAGCATATTCTGCCCAAGGTAATTGTTCGACCCACGAGGAGGGATTCCGAAACGCCAGGCTGCGCAGCAACCGGCCGACTATCTGGTTAGTGCGCTCCGCCTGCCCGTTGGTTTGGGGGTGAAAACCTGACGAGAGGCTGACGGACGCACCAATCAGACGACAGAATTCCTTCCAGAATTGAGACGCGAACTGGGGTCCCCTATCGGAAACTACGTCAGAGGGAAGCCCGTGATTCTTAAAAACGTGAGATACCAGTACCTGAGCGGTCTCCTTGGCAGAGGGGAGCTTAGGGAGCGGTATAAAGTGAGCGGACTTGGAAAACCGGTCTACCACCGTGAGAATAACAGTATTACCAGCCGAGGGAGGAAGGCCGGTAATAAAGTCAAGGCCAATGTGGGACCAAGGACGCGAAGGAATAGGAAGTGGTCTAAGGAGACCGGCAGGCGGGGAGTGACCAGACTTAGTCTGAGCGCAAATAGCGCAAGAGGCCACGACGCGACGTACATCGGGTTCTAAAGTGGGCCACCAAAATCGTTGACGGACCGTAGCTAACGTGCCCCTAACGCCGGGGTGGGCAGTTAATTTGGAAGAGTGGGCCCACTGAATTACAGCCGAGCGAGCGGAAACCGGGACAAAAAGGAGGTCTTTAGGAACGTTACGCGGAGCAATAGAATGGGACAGTGCGCGCTTAACGAGCCTCTCTATACCCCAGACAGCTGCACCAATCACTCGCCCCGGAGGGATTATCTCCCGGGGCGTGGGGATGTCGCCAGAGGGGTCAAATAGACGAGACAAGGAGTCTGGTTTGACGTTCTTAGAGCCAGGTCGATAGGAGATAGTAAAATCGAAACGAGCAAAAAATAACGACCAGCGTGCCTGGCGCGCATTGAGTCTCTTGGCAGAACGAATGTACTCTAGATTTCTATGATCAGTCCAGACTATGAACGGAACGGTAGAGCCCTCCAACCATTGTCTCCACTGGTCTAACGCTAAACGAATGGCCAGGAGTTCACGATCCCCCACGTCATAATTCCGTTCCGCAGGCGAGAGGCGACGAGAAAAAAACGCGCACGGATGAATCTTATTATCAGAGTCTGAACGTTGAGAAAGAACGCCCCCAACGCCCGTCACAGACGCATCAACCTCGACTATGAACTGTTTGGATACATCAGGGGTCATGAGAATGGGCGCGGAGGTAAATAGATGCTTTAAACGATCAAAAGCCCGCTGAGCAGACTCAGTCCACCTAAAGCTGGTCTTATTCGATGTGAGAACGGTAAGGGGCGCGGCTATCTGGCTGAAATTGCGTATAAAGCGCCGATAGAAATTGGCGAATCCAAGAAAACGCTGCAACGCGACTCGCGACTCAGGAATGGGCCACTCGGTAACGGCTCGTACCTTACCGGGGTCCATGCTTATCCCCCCCGCAGAGATTACGGAACCAAGAAAGGTGACGGTGTGGGCATGAAACGTGCATTTCTCGGCCTTAACGAACAAACGGTTCTCCAGGAGGCGCTGGAGAACACGGCGAACATGCTGGACATGAACCTGGAGAGACGGCGAGAAAATCAGAATATCGTTTAAATAAACGAAGACGAAAACGTTAAGCATATCTCTCAGAACGTCGTTGATAAACGCTTGAAAGACTGCAGGTGCGTTGACGAGGCCGAATGGAAGCACCCGATATTCAAAGTGCCCAAGAGGGGTATTGAAAGCGGTCTTCCATTCGTCCCCCTCCCTTATGCGGATCAGATGATACGCACTACGCAAATCTAACTTAGTGAAGACCCTAGCCCCCTGTAAAAGCTCGAACGCGGATGCCATAAGCGGCAGGGGATAACGATTCTTAACAGTAATCTTGTTCAGCCCCCGGTAATCGATACAGGGCCGAAGAGAGCCGTCTTTTTTCTTTACAAAGAAAAACCCCACACCTGCAGGCGAAGACGATGCGACAATTGTTCCCGCGGCTAACGAGTCTGACAGATAACTCTCAAGAGCTTTGCGTTCTGGACCCGTTAGAGAATACAAACTACCACGAGGGGGCGAAGTACCGGGCAACAGATCAATACTACAATCATAGGGACGGTGAGGAGGAAGAGAAGTGGCCCGGGACCGACTAAAGACCGCCCTCAGATCGTGATACACCTCCGGGACCCCAGTCAAATCGGCCGGCTCCTCCTGAAAGACAGAGATGGGAGAGACAGAAGGATTAGCGGATAACAGACAATTGACATGGCAAGACAGGTTCCATGACAGAATACTATTACTAGACCAATCGAGGTGAGGATTGTGTCTGGCTAACCAGGGGTGGCCTAGAACTACCGGGGCGTAAGGGGAATGAAAAATTAGGAAGGAAAGGGTCTCATGATGGTTACCAGAAACGGTTAGAGCTAACGGGATAGACTGAAGGTCGATACTGGGCAGAGAACTACCATCTAAAGCAAAAAGGGGTGTGGTCTGCTTACGGTTCCTCAACGGAATACCTTGTCTACGTGCCCAAGCTTCGTCGAGGAAATTCTCCTCCGCTCCAGAATCTATTAAAGCCTTGCATGAAACGGTGGTACCAGCCCAGCTCAAGGTTATAGGAATGGATGTGCAGGACGTGGACGAGGGGATCACGGAAGTTGCGCTCGCCAGTACCCCCTCGTCTACTGGCAAGCGTTGGCTTTTACGGGGCAGTTCAAAACAAGGTGACTGGCCGATCCGCAGTACAGGCAAAGTCGATGGATAAGGCGCCGTTCTCTCTCCTTCGCTGATATACGCAGACCGCCCAGCTGCATCGGCTCTGGAACCGGAGTAGAGCGGGGAGGAGAAGTCGCTGCAACCGTAGAACGGGAGGTGGAGTCGGCACCTCTGACGCGGCGACGTTGATCAAACCTCTTCTCCACCCGGATAGCGAGATCAATGAGTTGGTCGAGACTCGTAGGTAGCTCGCGGGCAATGACCTCATCCTTGACCTGAGCACTCAGTCCCTCCAGAAAGCGAGCCGTGAGGGCGGTTTCGTTCCACCCGCAGGTGGTTGCGAGAGTACGGAACTCTATGGAGTAATCCACCACGGATCGTCCTCCCTGACGGAGTGAGGAAAGCTGACGGGAGGCCTCTTCACCATGGGCCGAACGGTCGAATACCCGCAACATCTCTCCCTTGAAAGTATCGAAGCGCATGGTATATTCCGCCCTCGCCTCCCACGCCGCTGCTCCCCAATTGCGTGCACGCCCAGTCAGAAGGGAGATGACATAGGCAACCCGGGCTCGCTCTTGGGCATAGGTAGCTGGTTGGAGAGAGAAAACCACCTCACACTGCGTGAGAAACGGACGACACTGAGTGGGCTCTCCACTATAGCACGGGGATTATTCACACGCGGCTCCGGTGTCTCAGGCGTCCCAGGAGAGGGCGGAGTAGCTCTCCGGAGCAGCTGAACCTGGGTGGATAAATCAGATAGCTGAGCGGCCAGCGTCTCGACCACACGACGAGTAGCGGTAAGTTCCTAATCATGTCTTCCTAACATCGCTCCTTGCAGTTCGACAGCCGTGTGAATGGTTCTTTCCTTAGCTGGATCCATGTTGTGGTCGGATTATTCTGTAATAAGGAAGAGCTAGGATCCAAGTGCAAAGAAAGAGTATATTGAGAGAGCGACGACACAAGTCTCTGTAAAACGGGAACACAGGTTGCTGCAGGTTATGCAGGGAAAAGGTCACTCAGAACAGAAACAGCAAATAGCTAAGAACAAAGGGTAGATCACGGGACGGTCTCCGTAGAGGGTCCTCGATGAATGGGTCAGGGGCTCTCTCTGAATTAGTGAATGGCAGGAATGCAGCAGGTTAACAGGGGGACCGGCTAGCGGAGCCTTGACCTCTCGTTCCCACGTATTGGGCGGCCGCAATGCTCTGAGCGCTGCTCAGGTAGATCCTCGACAGCGGGAGGGCTGGACACAGTAGAAGAGAGGTTAATAGGCAGTGATAAGGTGTAGCTGACCTGAACCTGACTGTAGACAGGACTGGGACAGGACAAGACGGAAACAGCAGGGTTTGTAGAAAGCCAACAGCATCATACTCCGATGAAATAATCCGACAACTGGCAAGAAAACAGAGGACATTAAATAGCAAGTGAATTAGAGGGGGGAACAGGTGGAAAGGATCAGCGAAAAGGCTACAAATGAGAAACAGCTGAAGAGGGAAAGAGAAAGAGCGAGGTAATGACCAGCAGAGGGAGGAAAAGGAAAGGAGAGACAGAGAGGAGAACCAGACTCATAACATGTTCAGTGCAAATCTAGCCAAACTGACAGATGCTTATGTCTTATGAAATAAAATGTTTTCTGCAATGCTGTAAGACAGTTTTTAATGTGTTAGAAGTTATATGCACAAAAACTAATGTTAGAGCTTCAATGCTCAAGATTGTCAGTTTACAGGTTTCTGAGTCCAGTAATGTTGAAATAGTGCTTCTGTTCAAATGAAGTGAAATCTAGCCCAAATCTGCTCAAAAGCTTGTCTCTCTATTAGAGAAAGCTGCTTCATTCAATGTTCAGTGCAAATCTAGCCAAACTGAGAGATGCTTATGTCTTATGAAATAAAATGTTTTCTGCAATGCTGTAAGACAGTTTTTAATGTGTTAGAAGTTATATGCACAAAAAGTTATTTTAGGACTTCAATGCTCAAGATGGTCAGTTTACAGGTTTCTGATTCCAGTAATGTTGAAATAGTGCTTCTGTTCAAATGAAGTGAAATCTAGCCCAAATCTGCTCAAAAGCTTGTCTCTCTATTAGAGAAAGCTGCTTCATTCAATGTTCAGTGCAAATCTAGCCAAACTAACAGATGCTTATGTCTTATGAAATAAAATGTTTTCTGCAATGCTGTAAGACAGTTTTTAATGTGTTAGAAGTTATATGCACAAAAAGTTATTTTAGGACTTTAATGCTCAAGATGGTCAGTTTACAGGTTTCTGAGTTCAGTAATGTTGAAATAGTGCTTCTGTTCAAATGAAGTGAAATCTAGCCCAAATCTGCTAAAAAGCTTCTCTCTCTGTGAGATAGAGCTGCTTCATTCAATGTTCAGTTCAAA
This sequence comes from Carassius carassius, assembly GCF_963082965.1. Classification (NCBI taxonomy): domain Eukaryota; kingdom Metazoa; phylum Chordata; class Actinopteri; order Cypriniformes; family Cyprinidae; genus Carassius; species Carassius carassius. The sequence continues at coordinate 32,322,973 of NC_081757.1, read as the reverse complement.
TCTTGCCAAACTGAAAGATGCTTATGTCTTATGAAATACAATGTTTTCTGCAATGCTGTAAGACAGTTTTTAATGTGTTAGAAGTTATATGCACAAAAACTAATGTTAGAGCTTCAATGCTCAAGATTGTCAGTTTACAGGTTTCTGAGTCCAGTAATGTTGAAATAGTGCTTCTGTTCAAATGAAGGGAAACATAGCCCAAATCTGCTCAAAAGCTTGTCTCTCTATTAGAGAAAGCTGCTTCATTCAATATTCAGTGCAAATCTTGCCAAACTGAAAGATGCTAATGCCTTATGAAATACAATGTTTTTGCAATGCTGTAAGACAGTTTTTAATGTGTTAGAAGTTATATGCACAAAAACCTATGTTAGGACTTTAATGCTCAATATGGTCAGTTTACAGGTTTCTGAGTCCAGTAATGTTGAAATAGTGCTTCTGTTCAAATGAAGTGAGATCTAGCCCAAATCTGCTAAAAAGCTTCTCTCTCTGTGAGATAGAGCTGCTTCATTCAATGTTCAGTGCAAATCTTGCCAAACTGAAAGATGCTTATGTCTTATGAAATACAATGTTTTCTGCAATGCTGTAAGACAGTTTTTAATGTGTTAGAAGTTATATGCACAAAAACTATTGTTAGAGCTTCAATGCTCAAGATTGTCAGTTTACAGGTTTCTGAGTCCAGTAATGTTGAAATAGTGCTTCTGTTCAAATGAAGGGAAACATAGCCCAAATCTGCTCAAAAGCTTGTCTCTCTATTAGAGAAAGCTGCTTCATTCAATATTCAGTGCAAATCTTGCCAAACTGAAAGATGCTAATGCCTTATGAAATACAATGTTTTTGCAATGCTGTAAGACAGTTTTTAATGTGTTAGAAGTTATATGCACAAAAACTAATGTTAGAGCTTCAATGCTCAAGATTGTCAGTTTACAGGTTTCTGAGTCCAGTAATGTTGAAATAGTGCTTCTGTTCAAATGAAGTGAAATCTAGCCCAAATCTGCTCAAAAGCTTGTCTCTCTATTAGAGAAAGCTGCTTCATTCAATATTCAGTGCAAATCTTGCCAAACTGAAAGATGCTTATGCCTTATGAAATACAATGTTTTTGCAATGCTGTAAGACAGTTTTTAATGTGTTAGAAGTTATATGCACAAAAAGTTATTTTAGGACTTCAATGCTCAAGATGGTCAGTTTACAGGTTTCTGATTCCAGTAATGTTGAAATAGTGCTTCTGTTCAAATGAAGTGAAATCTAGCCCAAATCTGCTCAAAAGCTTGTCTCTCTATTAGAGAAAGCTGCTTCATTCAATGTTCAGTGCAAATCTAGCCAAACTGACAGATGCTTATGTCTTATGAAATAATATGTTTTCTGCAATGCTGTAAGACAGTTTTTAATGTGTTAGAAGTTATATGCACAAAAAGTTATTTTAGGACTTTAATGCTCAAGATGGTCAGTTTACAGGTTTCTGAGTCCAGTAATGTTGAAATAGTGCTTCTGTTCAAATGAAGTGAAATCTAGCCCAAATCTGCTCAAAAGCTTGTCTCTCTATTAGAGAAAGCTGCTGCATTCAATGTTCAGTGCAAATCTAGCCAAACTGACAGATGCTTATGTCTTATGAAATAAAATGTTTTCTGCAATGCTGTAAGACAAGTTTTTAATGTGTTAGAAGTTATTTGCACAAAAAGTTATTTTAGGACTTTAATGCTCAAGATGGTCAGTTTACAGGTTTCTGAGTTCAGTAATGTTGAAATAGTGCTTCTGTTCAAATGAAGTGAAATCTAGCCCAAATCTGCTCAAAAGCTTGTCTCTCTGTGAGATAGAGCTGCTTCATTCAATGTTCAGTGCAAATCTTGCCAAACTGAAAGATGCTTATGTCTTATGAAATAAAATGTTTTCTGCAATGCTGTAAGACAGTTTTTAATGTGTTAGAAGTTATATGCACAAAAACTATTGTTAGAGCTTCAATGCTCAAGATTGTCAGTTTACAGGTTTCTGAGTCCAGTAATGTTGAAATAGTGCTTCTGTTCAAATGAAGGGAAACATAGCCCAAATCTGCTCAAAAGCTTGTCTCTCTATTAGAGAAAGCTGCTTCATTCAATATTCAGTGCAAATCTTGCCAAACTGAAAGATGCTAATGCCTTATGAAATACAATGTTTTTGCAATGCTGTAAGACAGTTTTTAATGTGTTAGAAGTTATATGCACAAAAACTAATGTTAGAGCTTCAATGTTCAAGATTGTCAGTTTACAGGTTTCTGAGTCCAGTAATGTTGAAATAGTGCTTCTGTTCAAATGAAGTGAAATCTAGCCCAAATCTGCTCAAAAGCTTGTCTCTCTATTAGAGAAAGCTGCTTCATTCAATATTCAGTGCAAATCTTGCCAAACTGAAAGATGCTTATGCCTTATGAAATACAATGTTTTTGCAATGCTGTAAGACAGTTTTTAATGTGTTAGAAGTTATATGCACAAGAACTAATGTTAGAGCTTCAATGCTCAAGATTGTCAGTTTACAGGTTTCTGAGTCCAGTAATGTTGAAATAGTGCTTCTGTTCAAATGAAGGGAAACATAGCCCAAATCTGCTCAAAAGCTTGTCTCTCTATTAGAGAAAGCTGCTTCATTCAATGTTCAGTGCAAATCTAGCCAAACTGACAGATGCTTATGTCTTATGAAATAAAATGTTTTCTGCAATGCTGTAAGACAGTTTTTAATGTGTTAGAAGTTATATGCAGAAAAAGTTATTTTAGGACTTCAATGCTCAAGATGGTCAGTTTACAGGTTTCTGAGTCCAGTAATGTTGAAATAGTGCTTCTGTTAAATTAAGTGAAATTTAGCCCAAATCTGCTCAAAAGCTTGTCTCTCTATTAGAGAAAGCTGCTTCATTCAATGTTCAGTGCAAATCTAGCCAAACTGACAGATGCTTATGTCTTATGAAATAAAATGTTTTCTGCAAAGCTGTAAGACAGATTTTAATGTGTTAGAAGTTATATGCAGAAAAAGTTGTTTTAGGACTTCAATGCTCAAGATGGTCAGTTTACAGGTTTCTGAGTCCAGTAATGTTGAATTAGTGCTTCTGTTCAAATGAAGTGAAATCTAGCCCAAATCTGCTCAAAAGCTTGTCTCTCTATTAGAGAAAGCTGTTTCATTCAATATTCAGTGCAAATCTAGCCAAACTGACAGATGCTTATGTCTTATGAAATAAAATGTTTTTGCAATGCTGTAAGACAGTTTTTAATGTGTTAGAAGTTATATGCACAAAAAGGTATTTTAGGACTTCTATGCTCAAGATTGTCAGTTTACAGGTTTCTGAGTCCAGTAATGTTGAAATAGTGCTTCTGTTCAAATGAAGTGAAATCTAGCCCAAATCTGCTCAAAAGCTTGTCTCTCTATTAGGGAAAGCTGCTTCATTCAATGTTCAGTGCAAATCTAGCCAAACTGACAGATGCTTATGTCTTATGAAATACAATGTTTTCTGCAATGCTGTAAGACAGTTTTTAATGTGTTAGAAGTTATATGCACAAAAACTAATGTTAGAGCTTCAATGCTCAAGATTGTCAGTTTACAGGTTTCTGAGTCCAGTAATGTTGAAATAGTGCTTCTGTTCAAATGAAGTGAAATCTAGCCCAAATCTGCTCAAAAGCTTGTCTCTCTATTAGAGAAAGCTGCTTCATTCAATGTTCAGTGCAAATCTAGCCAAACTGACAGATACTTATGTCTTATGAAATAAAATGTTTTCTGCAATGCTGTAAGACAGTTTTTAATGTGTTAGAAGTTATATGCACAAAAAGTTATTTTAGGACTTCAATGCTCAAGATGGTCAGTTTACAGGTTTCTGAGTCCAGTAATTTTGAAATAGTGCTTCTGTTCAAATGAAGTGAAATCTAGCCCAAATCTGCTCAAAAGCTTGTCTCTCTATTAGAGAAAGCTGCTTCATTCAATATTCAGTGCAAATCTTGCCAAACTGAAAGAAGCTTATGCCTTATGAAATACAATGTTTTTGCAATGCTGTAAGACAGTTTTTAATGTGTTAGAAGTTATATGCACAAAAATGTATTTTAGGACTTCAATGCTCAAGATGGTCAGTTTACAGGTTTCTGAGTCCAGTAATGTTGAAATAGTGCTTCTGTTCAAATGAAGTGAAATCTAGCCCAAATCTGCTCAAAAGCTTGTCTCTCTATTAGGGAAAGCTGCTTCATTCAATGTTCAGTGCAAATCTAGCCAAACTGACAGATGCTTATGTCTTATGAAATAAAATGTTTTCTGCAATGCTGTAAGACAGTTTTTAATGTGTTAGAAGTTATATGCACAAAAACTAATGTTAGAGCTTCAATGCTCAAGATTGTCAGTTTACAGGTTTCTGAGCCCAGTAATGTTGAAATAGTGCTTCTGTTCAAATGAAGTGAAATCTAGCCCAAATCTGCTCAAAAGCTTGTCTCTCTATTAGAGAAAGCTGCTTCATTCAATGTTCAGTGCAAATCTAGCCAAACTGACAGATGCTTATGTCTTATGAAATAGAATGTTTTCTGCAATGCTGTAAGACAGTTTTTAATGTGTTAGAAGTTATATGCACAAAAAGGTATTTTAGGACTTCAATGCTCAAGATTGTCAGTTTACAGGTTTCTGAGTCCAGTAATGTTGAAATAGTGCTTCTGTTCAAATGAAGTGAAATCTAGCCCAAATCTGCTCAAAAGCTTGTCTCTCTATTAGAGAAAGCTGCTTCATTCAATGTTCAGTGCAAATCTAGCCAAACTGACAGATGCTTATGTCTTATGAAATAAAATGTTTTCTGCAATGCTGTAAGACAGTTTTTAATGTGTTAGAAGTTATATGCACAAAAAGTTATTTTAGGACTTCAATGCTCAAGATTGTCAGTTTACAGGTTTCTGAGTTCAGTAATGTTGAAATAGTGCTTCTGTTCAAATGAAGTGAAATCTAGCCCAAATCTGCTAAAAAGCTTCTCTCTCTGTGAGATAGAGCTGCTTCATTCAATGTTCAGTGCAAATCTTGCCAAACTGAAAGATGCTTATGTCTTATGAAATACAATGTTTTCTGCAATGCTGTAAGACAGTTTTTAATGTGTTAGAAGTTATATGCACAAAAACTAATGTTAGAGCTTCAATGCTCAAGATTGTCAGTTTACAGGTTTCTGAGTCCAGTAATGTTGAAATAGTGCTTCTGTTCAAATGAAGTGAAATCTAGCCCAAATCTGCTCAAAAGCTTCTCTCTCTGTGAGATAGAGCTGCTTCATTCAATGTTCAGTTCAAATCTTGCCAAACTGAAAGATGCTTATGTCTTATGAAATACAATGTTTTCTGCAATGCTGTAAGACAGTTTTTAATGTGTTAGAAGTTATATGCACAAAAACTAATGTTAGAGCTTCAATGCTCAAGATTGTCAGTTTACAGGTTTCTGAGTCCAGTAATGTTGAAATAGTGCTTCTGTTCAAATGAAGGGAAACATAGCCCAAATCTGCTCAAAAGCTTGTCTCTCTATTAGAGAAAGCTGCTTCATTCAATATTCAGTGCAAATCTTGCCAAACTGAAAGATGCTAATGCCTTATGAAATACAATGTTTTTGCAATGCTGTAAGACAGTTTTTAATGTGTTAGAAGTTATATGCACAAAAACCTATGTTAGGACTTTAATGCTCAAGATTGTCAGTTTACAGGTTTCTGAGTCCAGTAATGTTGAAATAGTGCTTCTGTTCAAATGAAGTGAAATCTAGCCCAAATCTGCTAAAAAGCTTCTCTCTCTGTGAGATAGAGCTGCTTCATTCAATGTTCAGTGCAAATCTTGCCAAACTGAAAGATGCTTATGTCTTATGAAATACAATGTTTTCTGCAATGCTGTAAGACAGTTTTTAATGTGTTAGAAGTTATATGCACAAAAACTATTGTTAGAGCTTCAATGCTCAAGATTGTCAGTTTACAGGTTTCTGAGTCCAGTAATGTTGAAATAGTGCTTCTGTTCAAATGAAGGGAAACATAGCCCAAATCTGCTCAAAAGCTTGTCTCTCTATTAGAGAAAGCTGCTTCATTCAATATTCAGTGCAAATCTTGCCAAACTGAAAGATGCTAATGCCTTATGAAATACAATGTTTTTGCAATGCTGTAAGACAGTTTTTAATGTGTTAGAAGTTATATGCACAAAAACTAATGTTAGAGCTTCAATGCTCAAGATTGTCAGTTTACAGGTTTCAGAGTCCAGTAATGTTGAAATAGTGCTTCTGTTCAAATGAAGTGAAATCTAGCCCAAATCTGCTCAAAAGCTTCTCTCTCTGTGAGATAGAGCTGCTTCATTCAATGTTCAGTTCAAATCTTGCCAAACTGAAAGATGCTTATGTCTTATGAAATACAATGTTTTCTGCAATGCTGTAAGACAGTTTTTAATGTGTTAGAAGTTATATGCACAAAAACTAATGTTAGAGCTTCAATGCTCAAGATTGTCAGTTTACAGGTTTCTGAGTCCAGTAATGTTGAAATAGTGCTTCTGTTCAAATGAAGGGAAACATAGCCCAAATCTGCTCAAAAGCTTGTCTCTCTATTAGAGAAAGCTGCTTCATTCAATATTCAGTGCAAATCTTGCCAAACTGAAAGATGCTAATGCCTTATGAAATACAATGTTTTTGCAATGCTGTAAGACAGTTTTTAATGTGTTAGAAGTTATATGCACAAAAACCTATGTTAGGACTTTAATGCTCAAGATTGTCAGTTTACAGGTTTCTGAGTCCAGTAATGTTGAAATAGTGCTTCTGTTCAAATGAAGTGAAATCTAGCCCAAATCTGCTAAAAAGCTTCTCTCTCTGTGAGATAGAGCTGCTTCATTCAATGTTCAGTGCAAATCTTGCCAAACTGAAAGATGCTTATGTCTTATGAAATACAATGTTTTCTGCAATGCTGTAAGACAGTTTTTAATGTGTTAGAAGTTATATGCACAAAAACTATTGTTAGAGCTTCAATGCTCAAGATTGTCAGTTTACAGGTTTCTGAGTCCAGTAATGTTGAAATAGTGCTTCTGTTCAAATGAAGGGAAACATAGCCCAAATCTGCTCAAAAGCTTGTCTCTCTATTAGAGAAAGCTGCTTCATTCAATATTCAGTGCAAATCTTGCCAAACTGAAAGATGCTAATGCCTTATGAAATACAATGTTTTTGCAATGCTGTAAGACAGTTTTTAATGTGTTAGAAGTTATATGCACAAAAACTAATGTTAGAGCTTCAATGCTCAAGATTGTCAGTTTACAGGTTTCTGAGTCCAGTAATGTTGAAATAGTGCTTCTGTTCAAATGAAGTGAAATCTAGCCCAAATCTGCTCAAAAGCTTGTCTCTCTATTAGAGAAAGCTGCTTCATTCAATATTCAGTGCAAATCTTGCCAAACTGAAAGATGCTTATGCCTTATGAAATACAATGTTTTTGCAATGCTGTAAGACAGTTTTTAATGTGTTAGAAGTTATATGCACAAAAACTATTGTTAGAGCTTCAATGCTCAAGATGGTCAGTTTACAGGTTTCTGATTCCAGTAATGTTGAAATAGTGCTTCTGTTCAAATGAAGTGAAATCTAGCCCAAATCTGCTCAAAAGCTTGTCTCTCTATTAGAGAAAGCTGCTTCATTCAATGTTCAGTGCAAATCTAGCCAAACTGACAGATGCTTATGTCTTATGAAATAATATGTTTTCTGCAATGCTGTAAGACAGTTTTTAATGTGTTAGAAGTTATATGCACAAAAAGTTATTTTAGGACTTTAATGCTCAAGATGGTCAGTTTACAGGTTTCTGAGTCCAGTAATGTTGAAATAGTGCTTCTGTTCAAATGAAGTGAAATCTAGCCCAAATCTGCTCAAAAGCTTGTCTCTCTATTAGAGAAAGCTGCTGCATTCAATGTTCAGTGCAAATCTAGCCAAACTGACAGATGCTTATGTCTTATGAAATAAAATGTTTTCTGCAATGCTGTAAGACAAGTTTTTAATGTGTTAGAAGTTATTTGCACAAAAAGTTATTTTAGGACTTTAATGCTCAAGATGGTCAGTTTACAGGTTTCTGAGTTCAGTAATGTTGAAATAGTGCTTCTGTTCAAATGAAGTGAAATCTAGCCCAAATCTGCTCAAAAGCTTGTCTCTCTGTGAGATAGAGCTGCTTCATTCAATGTTCAGTGCAAATCTTGCCAAACTGAAAGATGCTTATGTCTTATGAAATAAAATGTTTTCTGCAATGCTGTAAGACAGTTTTTAATGTGTTAGAAGTTATATGCACAAAAACTATTGTTACAGCTTCAATGCTCAAGATTGTCAGTTTACAGGTTTCTGAGTCCAGTAATGTTGAAATAGTGCTTCTGTTCAAATGAAGGGAAACATAGCCCAAATCTGCTCAAAAGCTTGTCTCTCTATTAGAGAAAGCTGCTTCATTCAATATTCAGTGCAAATCTTGCCAAACTGAAAGATGCTAATGCCTTATGAAATACAATGTTTTTGCAATGCTGTAAGACAGTTTTTAATGTGTTAGAAGTTATATGCACAAAAACGTCCCAAGGTTACGTATGTAACCCTAGTTCCTTGAAGGAACGAGACGCTGCGTCGAAACGCTTTTGGGGAACGTCCCTGACGAGACCGACTCTGAATATCGTGTGCAATCAGTCCATCGGAAAGGCGTGACGTCACGGGCGGGGTGACGTAGCGACCAGGAAGCTATAAAAGCACGTGCCGTGCAGCTGGCTTCAGCTTCGAGTAGGGAAGCAAGCGCCGGCAGGGGTGCCGGGAGTATGGCTCTGCGACGCAGCGTCTCGTTCCTTCAAGGAACTAGGGTTACATACGTAACCTTGGGACGTTCCTTTTCAGGAACTCGAGCTGCGTCGAAACGCTTTTGGGGAACGATGTGCCAACGCTGCCAGACTTCCAAATCCCTGCCTAGTGTGTAGTCAAAAGAGCACAGCTAAGACGAGAGGACAGAAGAGCCCGGCGTGGCTCGCATGTCAAGATCGTAAAATCGGACAAATGTGGAGGGCGTGGACCACCCCGCAGCGTTGCAGATGTCCAAGAGGGACACACCTGCTGAGAAGGCCTTGGAGGCCGCCATACTCCGAGTAGAGTGAGCCTTGGCCCCCAAAGGGGGGGGAAGACCAGAGGACTCATAGGAGAGGTTGATAGCCTCGACTATCCAACGACTAAGGGTCTGCTTGGTGGCAGGAGAACCCTTGTTAGAAGGACCGTAGCAAACAAGCAATTGGTCTGATTTTCTCCACAGGGCAGCTCTGTGGACGTATGCGTCCAGTGCTCGCACTGGACACATACAGTTTAGCTTCTCTTGGTCGTGCTCCCGAAAGGGAGGAGGACAGAAGGCCTGCAGTACGATAGGCTGTGGTGTAACAGAGGGAACCTTCGGAACGTAACCCGCTCGAGGGTATAAAAATGCTTTGGCCATACCAGGGGCAAAGTCTAAGTAGGTAGGGGCCACCGAAAGGGCCTGAAGATCTCCAACTCTCTTTAGTGAGGTGATTGCCAGTAATAGGGCAGTTTTAAGTGTCAGATGTCTATCTGAGATATCTTGTATAGGCTCGAATGGAGCTTTACAAAGAGCCTCTAGAACCACAACCAAATCCCAGGGGGGAACACGGGATCGTACTGGAGGTCTCAGCCTCAGCGCACCGCGGAGGAAACGTGTAACTAGGGGGTGTCTACCCACTGACTGACCATTGAAAGGGACGTGGAAAGCAGCTATGGCCGCCACGTAAACCTTTAAGGTGGAGTGGGATAACCCCGCAGAGAGCCTGGCTTGTAAAAACTCCAGAACTGTACCAACTGGGCAGTCTGCTGGGTCAAGCTGGCGGTCTCTGCACCATGAAGTGAAGAGCTTCCACTTCAGGGCGTACAGTTTCCTCGTAGAGGGAGCTCTGGATTGGAGTAGGGTCTCAACAACCTCGGTTGAGAGACCGGCTGCTAACAGCTGTGCCCCCTCAGGGGCCACACCCACAGCCTCCACAACTCCGGGCGAGGGTGAATTCTCGTGCCCTGCGCCTGTGAGAGTAGGTCTGTCCTGATCGGTATCTCCCACGGAGAGCCGTCGAGGAGCGAGACTAGATCTGAGAACCATACTCGGCCCGGCCAGAACGGGGCTACTAGTAGTAGACGGGCCCCGTCCCGGCGTACTCTCGCCAGAACTCCCGGGAGCAGAGCGATAGGGGGAAAAGCGTACAGACGAAGCCTCGGCCAGGTCTGTACCATAGCGTCCAGTCCCAGAGGAGCTGGATGAACTAGAGAGAACCAGAGGGGACATTGCGATGTCTCCTGAGTCGCAAAGAGGTCCACCTGAGCTGTACCAAATACTCTCCATATCTGCTTCACCACCTCGGGGTGAAGCATCCATTCCCCGGGCCTCGGCCCCTGTCTCGACAGTATGTCTGCTCCCACATTCAATCTCCCAGGAATATACGCTGCTCTGATCGAGAGGAGCTTGCCCTGGGACCACAGAAGGATCTGGTGTGCCAGCTTGTACAAGGGGCGCGAACGCAGACCCCCCTGGTGATTGATATAAGAGACCACTGATGTGTTGTCGGTGCGCACCAACACATGGTGACCTCTCAGGTCCGGGAGGAAATATTTCAATGCTCGATAGACCGCTAGTATCTCTAGGCAATTGATGTGCCATGTTAGATGGCGACCACTCCACAGACCGCGGGCAGGGTGGCCACTCATGACCGCACCCCAACCGGTGAGGGACGCATCTGTCGCTAGCGTTACACGGCGACAAGGAACTCCCAGCACCGGGCCCTGATTCAAGAACCAAGGTTTCCTCCACATGTCTAAGGCACGAAGGCACCGCCGCGTGACCTTGATAACTCGACGTGGATTTCCCCTCGGGGAAAAACCCTTGGACTTGAGCCACCACTGTAGGGGTCTCATGTACAGCAGGCCAAAAGGTATCACGTTGGACGCAGCTGCCATCAGCCCTAACAATCTCTGGAATTGTTTGACAGTGAGTGACTGGCCTTCTTTGACTCTCTCGACTGATGTGAGGATCGACTCGATCCGAGCAGGAGAAAGCGTGCCTGCATCGTGGTCGAATTCCACACTACGCCTAGATAGGTGGTTCTCTGAACTGGAGAAAGTACACTCTTCTTGGCGTTTAGTCTCAAACCCAGCTCCCCCATGTGTGCGAGAACGACATCTCGATGTCGAGCCGCCATCTGCTCTGATTGAGCTAGGATCAACCAATCGTCGATATAATTTAAAATGCGGATGCCCTGCATACGGAGGGATACCAGAGCCGCATCCATACATTTCGTGAACGTGCGGGGTGAGAGTGCGAGGCCAAAGGGAAGTACTCGATATTGATAAGCTTTGCCCCCGAAAGCGAACCTCAGAAACTTCCTGTGTTGTGGAAGGATGGATATGTGGAAGTATGCATCTTTGAGATCTATTGTGACAAACCAGTCCTCGGATCTGATTTGAGCTACAACCTGGTTGACAGTGAGCATCTTGAACTTCAGTGACATAACTGAGCGGTTCAGGAGACGCAAGTCCAGGATCGGACGCAACCCCCCATCCTTCTTTGGAACTATGAAATACCGGCTGTAAAATCCGGATTCCCTGTCTAGAGGAGGGACCACCTCGATGGCCTCCTTCCTTAATAGGGTATTCACTTCTTGTTCCATAACCAGAGCCTGCTGGGGGCCGACCACAGTCGGTGTAACCCCGTTGAACTTCGGTGGTGGATGACCGAACTGAATGCAATAGCCTCTTTCTATTGTACGCAGGACCCATTGAGATACATTTGGCAGTAGCTTCCACGCTGCTAAATAATCTACTAAGGGAATCAGTCTCTCGAGACTGACCTCTGGTGTAAGAGGCCCCCGAAGGGGCGGCGAGCATCCCAGCTCCGCTACGGTCACGGGCGGAAGTAACTGGGAGTGGTGCTCGCTGGAGGCCGCTGCGCCCTGAAACTCTGGCAGGGTTGGCAGACCGACCTCCTGAGGGTACTGAGGTGAGACGGGCACCGTGTAATGAGGTGAACCGCGCTCTACCCCAGCAGGGGCTACCCTCTGGATCCTGGCGTCAGGATCGTTTCGTCGAGGACTTCCGGGCTTCGATGACAGATCTTAAATCGGCTTTCGCCCTAGAAGCCCCCGACTCAGAGCGTCGTTGCCCTCGGTCCCGACGTGGGGGAGCACGAGTGGCGACGCTCTGTTTTTGCGCTACCCGGTGTGAGGAGCCGGTATGTGGCGTGGTCATCTCCCGCCCAGATGTACCACGAGAGCGACGAGGGAGGAAACTCTGGAACGCCGCCGCCTGCTTGTGCGCCTCCTGGAACCTGTCGACGACAGTATTAACTGTGTCGCCGAACAGGCCCGAGGCTTGAAGCGGGGCGTCCAGGAGGCAGACCCTGTCCCGTTCTTTAATTTCTGACAGGGTCAGCCACAAATGCCTCTCCGCGGCCACTAAAGCTGCCATAGACCGCCCAATTGCGCGAGCGGTCTCCTTAGTGGCGCGGAGGGAGAGATCAGCGGTCTTCCTGAGTTCTTCAATCTCCTCAGACTTAATCCCCTCCCCCTCATCGACATCTCTCAGCAGGTCAGCCTGATAAGCTTGCAGGACTGCCATAGTATGAAGGCACGCCCCCGCCTGACCTGCTGCCACATAACCTTTGCCCACTAGCGATGATGTAACTCGAAGCGGCTTAGTGGGCAATGTCGGAGCCTTTAGAGACGAGGCCGAACCGGGTGACAGATAGCTCGCGAGCGTCTGTTCAGCCCGTGGCATCGCTCTATAACCACGCTCTCCCAGCCCCATCACGTTGCCATAGTATAGTGAATCAGGGCCAAAGAGGCGGGTCGAATACGGGTGTTTCCACGATCTCGATAACTCGTCATGGAGATCGGGAAAATATGGAAGGCTCCGACGTGGAGGTGGTTGCTGCGGCCGCAGAAAGCGTTCATCTAATTTGCTTCTCTGCGGCTCAGTCTGTTTTTCAGCAGGCCAGTCAATTTTTAATTTATCTACTGCCCGCGTGACCACCTCCAACAGCTCCTCATACTGGGGCGACAGGGGTGGCGAATCCCCAGCAACAGTCTCCACATCGACCTCCTCGGAGGACGAGAGGTGAAGAGCTGATCCCTCACCCTGGGGGGAAGAAACCGACGAGCGTGCTTCCGAACCCAGGGTTTGGGCGCCGGATCTGGCAGATGAGGAAGGAGATAAGGACTGGCCCGTCTCCATTCCTTCTGACAGATCCACCTGCGAGCCCCACGAGTGCAGCAGCCGCTCTGCCTCGGCAGAAGCGGGGCCAGCACCGCGAGGAACGCTGGTAAAGGCTCCCTCCTCGAAGAGAGCCCTCCGGGATCGAAGCGTCCGCATTGGCAAACGTTCACAATGCGGGCAGTCGGCCCCCTCGAGAGCCGACTCAGCGTGCTTCGATCCCAGGCAAGACACGCACAGCATGTGTGTATCCCCACTCGTAATGTAGCGAGTGCAGGGAGGAACACACAGTCTGTAACGCGGCTTGGAATCGCCCTTCAAATGTTTGGTCTTTTGCTTTTGTTTAGGCATATTGTAGCTGTTTTAGCGATCTTTTTAAGCTAAGGGACAGACAACAATAAATAGGACCAACAGACAGACTTTTGCACATGCACACACAGAGCGCTTGCTGACAGATTCGAAGCTGAAGCCAGCTGCACGGCACGTGCTTTTATAGCTTCCTGGTCGCTACGTCACCCCGCCCGTGACGTCACGCCTTTCCGATGGACTGATTGCACACGATATTCAGAGTCGGTCTCGTCAGGGACGTTCCCCAAAAGCGTTTCGACGCAGCTCGAGTTCCTGAAAAGGAACTAATGTTAGAGCTTCAATGCTCAAGATTGTCAGTTTACAGGTTTCTGAGTCCAGTAATGTTGAAATAGTGCTTCTGTTCAAATGAAGTGAAATCTAGCCCAAATCTGCTCAAAAGCTTGTCTCTCTATTAGAGAAAGCTGCTTCATTCAATATTCAGTGCAAATCTTGCCAAACTGAAAGATGCTTATGCCTTATGAAATACAATGTTTTTGCAATGCTGTAAGACAGTTTTTAATGTGTTAGAAGTTATATGCACAAAAACTAATGTTAGAGCTTCAATGCTCAAGATTGTCAGTTTACAGGTTTCTGAGTCCAGTAATGTTGAAATAGTGCTTCTGTTCAAATGAAGGGAAACATAGCCCAAATCTGCTCAAAAGCTTGTCTCTCTATTAGAGAAAGCTGCTTCATTCAATGTTCAGTGCAAATCTAGCCAAACTGACAGATGCTTATGTCTTATGAAATAAAATGTTTTCTGCAATGCTGTAAGACAGTTTTTAATGTGTTAGAAGTTATATGCAGAAAAAGTTATTTTAGGACTTCAATGCTCAAGATGGTCAGTTTACAGGTTTCTGAGTCCAGTAATGTTGAAATAGTGCTTCTGTTAAATTAAGTGAAATTTAGCCCAAATCTGCTCAAAAGCTTGTCTCTCTATTAGAGAAAGCTGCTTCATTCAATGTTCAGTGCAAATCTAGCCAAACTGACAGATGCTTATGTCTTATGAAATAAAATGTTTTCTGCAAAGCTGTAAGACAGATTTTAATGTGTTAGAAGTTATATGCAGAAAAAGTTGTTTTAGGACTTCAATGCTCAAGATGGTCAGTTTACAGGTTTCTGAGTCCAGTAATGTTGAATTAGTGCTTCTGTTCAAATGAAGTGAAATCTAGCCCAAATCTGCTCAAAAGCTTGTCTCTCTATTAGAGAAAGCTGTTTCATTCAATATTCAGTGCAAATCTAGCCAAACTGACAGATGCTTATGTCTTATGAAATAAAATGTTTTTGCAATGCTGTAAGACAGTTTTTAATGTGTTAGAAGTTATATGCACAAAAAGGTATTTTAGGACTTCTATGCTCAAGATTGTCAGTTTACAGGTTTCTGAGTCCAGTAATGTTGAAATAGTGCTTCTGTTCAAATGAAGTGAAATCTAGCCCAAATCTGCTCAAAAGCTTGTCTCTCTATTAGGGAAAGCTGCTTCATTCAATGTTCAGTGCAAATCTAGCCAAACTGACAGATGCTTATGTCTTATGAAATAAAATGTTTTCTGCAATGCTGTAAGACAGTTTTTAATGTGTTAGAAGTTATATGCACAAAAACTAATGTTAGAGCTTCAATGCTCAAGATTGTCAGTTTACAGGTTTCTGAGTCCAGTAATGTTGAAATAGTGCTTCTGTTCAAATGAAGTGAAATCTAGCCCAAATCTGCTCAAAAGCTTGTCTCTCTATTAGAGAAAGCTGCTTCATTCAATGTTCAGTGCAAATCTAGCCAAACTGACAGATACTTATGTCTTATGAAATAAAATGTTTTCTGCAATGCTGTAAGACAGTTTTTAATGTGTTAGAAGTTATATGCACAAAAAGTTATTTTAGGACTTCAATGCTCAAGATGGTCAGTTTACAGGTTTCTGAGTCCAGTAATTTTGAAATAGTGCTTCTGTTCAAATGAAGTGAAATCTAGCCCAAATCTGCTCAAAAGCTTGTCTCTCTATTAGAGAAAGCTGCTTCATTCAATATTCAGTGCAAATCTTGCCAAACTGAAAGAAGCTTATGCCTTATGAAATACAATGTTTTTGCAATGCTGTAAGACAGTTTTTAATGTGTTAGAAGTTATATGCACAAAAATGTATTTTAGGACTTCAATGCTCAAGATGGTCAGTTTACAGGTTTCTGAGTCCAGTAATGTTGAAATAGTGCTTCTGTTCAAATGAAGTGAAATCTAGCCCAAATCTGCTCAAAAGCTTGTCTCTCTATTAGGGAAAGCTGCTTCATTCAATGTTCAGTGCAAATCTAGCCAAACTGACAGATGCTTATGTCTTATGAAATAAAATGTTTTCTGCAATGCTGTAAGACAGTTTTTAATGTGTTAGAAGTTATATGCACAAAAACTAATGTTAGAGCTTCAATGCTCAAGATTGTCAGTTTACAGGTTTCTGAGCCCAGTAATGTTGAAATAGTGCTTCTGTTCAAATGAAGTGAAATCTAGCCCAAATCTGCTCAAAAGCTTGTCTCTCTATTAGAGAAAGCTGCTTCATTCAATGTTCAGTGCAAATCTAGCCAAACTGACAGATGCTTATGTCTTATGAAATAGAATGTTTTCTGCAATGCTGTAAGACAGTTTTTAATGTGTTAGAAGTTATATGCACAAAAAGGTATTTTAGGACTTCAATGCTCAAGATTGTCAGTTTACAGGTTTCTGAGTCCAGTAATGTTGAAATAGTGCTTCTGTTCAAATGAAGTGAAATCTAGCCCAAATCTGCTCAAAAGCTTGTCTCTCTATTAGAGAAAGCTGCTTCATTCAATGTTCAGTGCAAATCTAGCCAAACTGACAGATGCTTATGTCTTATGAAATAAAATGTTTTCTGCAATGCTGTAAGACAGTTTTTAATGTGTTAGAAGTTATATGCACAAAAAGTTATTTTAGGACTTCAATGCTCAAGATTGTCAGTTTACAGGTTTCTGAGTTCAGTAATGTTGAAATAGTGCTTCTGTTCAAATGAAGTGAAATCTAGCCCAAATCTGCTAAAAAGCTTCTCTCTCTGTGAGATAGAGCTGCTTCATTCAATGTTCAGTGCAAATCTTGCCAAACTGAAAGATGCTTATGTCTTATGAAATACAATGTTTTCTGCAATGCTGTAAGACAGTTTTTAATGTGTTAGAAGTTATATGCACAAAAACTAATGTTAGAGCTTCAATGCTCAAGATTGTCAGTTTACAGGTTTCTGAGTCCAGTAATGTTGAAATAGTGCTTCTGTTCAAATGAAGGGAAACATAGCCCAAATCTGCTCAAAAGCTTGTCTCTCTATTAGAGAAAGCTGCTTCATTCAATATTCAGTGCAAATCTTGCCAAACTGAAAGATGCTAATGCCTTATGAAATACAATGTTTTTGCAATGCTGTAAGACAGTTTTTAATGTGTTAGAAGTTATATGCACAAAAACTTATGTTAGGACTTTAATGCTCAAGATTGTCAGTTTACAGGTTTCTGAGTCCAGTAATGTTGAAATAGTGCTTCTGTTCAAATGAAGTGAAATCTAGCCCAAATCTGCTCAAAAGCTTGTCTCTCTATTAGAGAAAGCTGCTTCATTCAATGTTCAGTGCAAATCTAGCCAAGCTGACAGATGCTTATGTCTTATGAAATAAAATGTTTTCTGCAATGCTGTAAGACAGTTTTTAATGTGTTAGAAGTTATATGCACAAAAAGTTATTTTAGGACTTCAATGTTCAAGATGGTCAGTTTACAGGTTTCTGAGTCCAGTAATGTTGAAATAGTGCTTCTGTTCAAATGAAGTGAAATCTAGCCCAAATCTGCTCAAAAGCTTGTCTCTCTATTAGAGAAAGCTGCTTCATTCAATGTTCAGTGCAAATCTAGCCAAACTGACAGATGCTTATGTCTTATGAAATAAAATGTTTTCTGCAATGCTGTAGGACAGTTTTTAATGTGTTAGAAGTTATATGCACAAAAACTAATGTTAGAGCTTCAATGCTCAAGATTGTCAGTTTACAGGTTTCTGAGTCCAGTAATGTTGAAATAGTGCTTCTGTTCAAATGAAGGGAAACATAGCCCAAATCTGCTCAAAAGCTTGTCTCTCTATTAGAGAAAGCTGCTTCATTCAATATTCAGTGCAAATCTTGCCAAACTGAAAGATGCTAATGCCTTATGAAATACAATGTTTTTGCAATGCTGTAAGACAGTTTTTAATGTGTTAGAAGTTATATGCACAAAAACCTATGTTAGGACTTTAATGCTCAAGATTGTCAGTTTACAGGTTTCTGAGTCCAGTAATGTTGAAATAGTGCTTCTGTTCAAATGAAGTGAAATCTAGCCCAAATCTGCTAAAAAGCTTCTCTCTCTGTGAGATAGAGCTGCTTCATTCAATGTTCAGTGCAAATCTTGCCAAACTGAAAGATGCTTATGTCTTATGAAATACAATGTTTTCTGCAATGCTGTAAGACAGTTTTTAATGTGTTAGAAGTTATATGCACAAAAACTATTGTTAGAGCTTCAATGCTCAAGATTGTCAGTTTACAGGTTTCTGAGTCCAGTAATGTTGAAATAGTGCTTCTGTTCAAATGAAGGGAAACATAGCCCAAATCTGCTCAAAAGCTTGTCTCTCTATTAGAGAAAGCTGCTTCATTCAATATTCAGTGCAAATCTTGCCAAACTGAAAGATGCTAATGCCTTATGAAATACAATGTTTTTGCAATGCTGTAAGACAGTTTTTAATGTGTTAGAAGTTATATGCACAAAAACCTATGTTAGGACTTTAATGCTCAAGATTGTCAGTTTACAGGTTTCTGAGTCAGTAATGTTGAAATAGTGCTTCTGTTCAAATGAAGTGAAATCTAGCCCAAATCTGCTAAAAAGCTTCTCTCTCTGTGAGATAGAGCTGCTTCATTCAATGTTCAGTGCAAATCTTGCCAAACTGAAAGATGCTTATGTCTTATGAAATACAATGTTTTCTGCAATGCTGTAAGACAGTTTTTAATGTGTTAGAAGTTATATGCACAAAAACTATTGTTAGAGCTTCAATGCTCAAGATTGTCAGTTTACAGGTTTCTGAGTCCAGTAATGTTGAAATAGTGCTTCTGTTCAAATGAAGGGAAACATAGCCCAAATCTGCTCAAAAGCTTGTCTCTCTATTAGAGAAAGCTGCTTCATTCAATATTCAGTGCAAATCTTGCCAAACTGAAAGATGCTAATGCCTTATGAAATACAATGTTTTTGCAATGCTGTAAGACAGTTTTTAATGTGTTAGAAGTTATATGCACAAAAACTAATGTTAGAGCTTCAATGCTCAAGATTGTCAGTTTACAGGTTTCTGAGTCCAGTAATGTTGAAATAGTGCTTCTGTTCAAATGAAGTGAAATCTAGCCCAAATCTGCTCAAAAGCTTGTCTCTCTATTAGAGAAAGCTGCTTCATTCAATATTCAGTGCAAATCTTGCCAAACTGAAAGATGCTAATGCCTTATGAAATACAATGTTTTTGCAATGCTGTAAGACAGTTTTTAATGTGTTAGAAGTTATATGCACAAAAACTAATGTTAGAGCTTCAATGCTCAAGATTGTCAGTTTACAGGTTTCTGAGTCCAGTAATGTTGAAATAGTGCTTCTGTTCAAATGAAGTGAAATCTAGCCCAAATCTGCTCAAAAGCTTGTCTCTCTATTAGAGAAAGCTGCTTCATTCAATATTCAGTGCAAATCTTGCCAAACTGAAAGATGCTTATGCCTTATGAAATACAATGTTTTTGCAATGCTGTAAGACAGTTTTTAATGTGTTAGAAGTTATATGCACAAAAAGTTATTTTAGGACTTCAATGCTCAAGATGGTCAGTTTACAGGTTTCTGATTCCAGTAATGTTGAAATAGTGCTTCTGTTCAAATGAAGTGAAATCTAGCCCAAATCTGCTCAAAAGCTTGTCTCTCTATTAGAGAAAGCTGCTTCATTCAATGTTGAGTGAAAATCTAGCCAAACTGACAGATGCTTATGTCTTATGAAATAAAATGTTTTCTGCAATGCTGTAAGACAGTTTTTAATGTGTTAGAAGTTATATGCACAAAAAGTTATTTTAGGACTTTAATGCTCAAGATGGTCAGTTTACAGGTTTCTGAGTCCAGTAATGTTGAAATAGTGCTTCTGTTCAAATGAAGTGAAATCTAGCCCAAATCTGCTCAAAAGCTTGTCTCTCTATTAGAGAAAGCTGCTTCATTCAATGTTCAGTGCAAATCTAGATAAAACTGACAGATGCTTATGTCTTATGAAATAAAATGTTTTCTGCAATGCTGTAAGACAAGTTTTTAATGTGTTAGAAGTTATTTGCACAAAAAGTTATTTTAGGACTTTAATGCTCAAGATGGTCAGTTTACAGGTTTCTGAGTTCAGTAATGTTGAAATAGTGCTTCTGTTCAAATGAAGTGAAATCTAGCCCAAATCTGCTAAAAAGCTTCTCTCTCTGTGAGATAGAGCTGCTTCATTCAATGTTCAGTGCAAATCTTGCCAAACGGAAAGATGCTTATGTCTTATGAAATACAATGTTTTCTGCAATGCTGTAAGACAGTTTTTAATGTGTTAGAAGTTATATGCACAAAAACTATTGTTAGAGCTTCAATGCTCAAGATTGTCAGTTTACAGGTTTCTGAGTCCAGTAATGTTGAAATAGTGCTTCTGTTCAAATGAAGGGAAACATAGCCCAAATCTGCTCAAAAGCTTGTCTCTCTATTAGAGAAAGCTGCTTCATTCAATATTCAGTGCAAATCTTGCCAAACTGAAAGATGCTTATGCCTTATGAAATACAATGTTTTTGCAATGCTGTAAGACAGTTTTTAATGTGTTAGAAGTTATATGCACAAAAACTAATGTTAGAGCTTCAATGCTCAAGATTGTCAGTTTACAGGTTTCTGAGTCCAGTAATGTTGAAATAGTGCTTCTGTTCAAATGAAGGGAAACATAGCCCAAATCTGCTCAAAAGCTTGTGTCTCTATTAGAGAAAGCTGCTTCATTCAATGTTCAGTGCAAATCTAGCCAAACTGACAGATGCTTATGTCTTATGAAATAAAATGTTTTCTGCAATGCTGTAAGACAGTTTTTAATGTGTTAGAAGTTATATGCAGAAAAAGTTATTTTAGGACTTCAATGCTCAAGATGGTCAGTTTACAGGTTTCTGAGTCCAGTAATGTTGAAATAGTGCTTCTGTTAAATTAAGTGAAATTTAGCCCAAATCTGCTCAAAAGCTTGTCTCTCTATTAGAGAAAGCTGCTTCATTCAATGTTCAGTGCAAATCTAGCCAAACTGACAGATGCTTATGTCTTATGAAATAAAATGTTTTCTGCAATGCTGTAAGACAGATTTTAATGTGTTAGAAGTTATATGCAGAAAAAGTTGTTTTAGGACTTCAATGCTCAAGATGGTCAGTTTACAGGTTTCTGAGTCCAGTAATGTTGAAATAGTGCTTCTGTTCAAATGAAGTGAAATCTAGCCCAAATCTGCTCAAAAGCTTGTCTCTCTATTAGAGAAAGCTGCTTCATTCAATATTCAGTGCAAATCTAGCCAAACTGACAGATGCTTATGTCTTATGAAATAAAATGTTTTTGCAATGCTGTAAGACAGTTTTTAATGTGTTAGAAGTTATATGCAGAAAAAGTTGTTTTAGGACTTCAATGCTCAAGGTGGTCAGTTTACAGGTTTCTGAGTCCAGTAATGTTGAAATAGTGCTTCTGTTCAAATGAAGTGAAATCTAGCCCAAATCTGCTCAAAAGCTTGTCTCTCTATTAGGGAAAGCTGCTTCATTCAATGTTCAGTGCAAATCTAGCCAAACTGACAGATGCTTATGTCTTATGAAATAAAATGTTTTCTGCAATGCTGTAAGACAGTTTTTAATGTGTTAGAAGTTATATGCACAAAAACTAATGTTAGAGCTTCAATGCTCAAGATTGTCAGTTTACAGGTTTCTGAGTCCAGTAATGTTGAAATAGTGCTTCTGTTCAAATGAAGTGAAATCTAGCCCAAATCTGCTCAAAAGCTTGTCTCTCTATTAGAGAAAGCTGCTTCATTCAATGTTCAGTGCAAATCTAGCCAAACTGACAGATGCTTATGTCTTATGAAATAAAATGTTTTCTGCAATGCTGTAAGACAGTTTTTAATGTGTTAGAAGTTATATGCACAAAAAGTTATTTTAGGACTTCAATGCTCAAGATGGTCAGTTTACAGGTTTCTGAGTCCAGTAATTTTGAAATAGTGCTTCTGTTCAAATGAAGTGAAATCTAGCCCAAATCTGCTCAAAAGCTTGTCTCTCTATTAGAGAAAGCTGCTTCATTCAATATTCAGTGCAAATCTTGCCAAACTGAAAGAAGCTTATGCCTTATGAAATACAATGTTTTTGCAATGCTGTAAGACAGTTTTTAATGTGTTAGAAGTTATATGCACAAAAATGTATTTTAGGACTTCAATGCTCAAGATGGTCAGTTTACAGGTTTCTGAGTCCAGTAATGTTGAAATAGTGCTTCTGTTCAAATGAAGTGAAATCTAGCCCAAATCTGCTCAAAAGCTTGTCTCTCTATTAGGGAAAGCTGCTTCATTCAATGTTCAGTGCAAATCTAGCCAAACTGACAGATGCTTATGTCTTATGAAATAAAATGTTTTCTGCAATGCTGTAAGACAGTTTTTAATGTGTTAGAAGTTATATGCACAAAAAGTTATTTTAGGACTTCAATGCTCAAGATGGTCAGTTTACAGGTTTCTGAGTCCAGTAATGTTGAAATAGTGCTTCTGTTCAAATGAAGTGAAATCTAGCCCAAATCTGCTCAAAAGCTTGTCTCTCTATTAGAGAAAGCTGCTTCATTCAATGTTCAGTGCAAATCTAGCCAAACTGACAGATGCTTATGTCTTATGAAATAAAATGTTTTCTGCAATGCTGTAAGACAGTTTTTAATGTGTTAGAAGTTATATGCACAAAAACTAATGTTAGAGCTTTAATGCTCAAGATTGTCAGTTTACAGGTTTCTGAGACCAGTAATGATGAAATAGTGCTTCTGTTCAAATGAAGTGAAATCTAGCCCAAATCTGCTAAAAAGCTTCTCTCTCTGTGAGATAGAGCTGCTTCATTCAATGTTCAGTTCAAATCTTGCCAAACTGAAAGATGCTTATGTCTTATGAAATACAATGTTTTCTGCAATGCTGTAAGACAGTTTTTAATGTGTTAGAAGTTATATGCACAAAAACTAATGTTAGAGCTTCAATGCTCAAGATTGTCAGTTTACAGGTTTCTGAGTCCAGTAATGTTGAAATAGTGCTTCTGTTCAAATGAAGGGAAACATAGCCCAAATCTGCTCAAAAGCTTCTCTCTCTGTGAGATAGAGCTGCTTCATTCAATGTTCAGTGCAAATTTTGCCAAACTGAAAGATGCTTATGTCTTATGAAATACAATGTTTTCTGCAATGCTGTAAGACAGTTTTTAATGTGTTAGAAGTTATATGCACAAAAACTAATGTTAGAGCTTCAATGCTCAAGATTGTCAGTTTACAGGTTTCTGAGTCCAGTAATGTTGAAATAGTGCTTCTGTTCAAATGAAGGGAAACATAGCCCAAATCTGCTCAAAAGCTTGTCTCTCTATTAGAGAAAGCTGCTTCATTCAATATTCAGTGCAAATCTTGCCAAACTGAAAGATGCTAATGCCTTATGAAATACAATGTTTTTGCAATGCTGTAAGACAGTTTTTAATGTGTTAGAAGTTATATGCACAAAAACTTATGTTAGGACTTTAATGCTCAAGATTATCAGTTTACAGGTTTCTGAGTCCAGTAATGTTGAAATAGTGCTTCTGTTCAAATGAAGTGAAATCTAGCCCAAATCTGCTCAAAAGCTTGTCTCTCTATTAGAGAAAGCTGCTTCATTCAATGTTCAGTGCAAATCTAGCCAAACTGACAGATGCTTATGTCTTATGAAATAAAATGTTTTCTGCAATGCTGTAAGACAGTTTTTAATGTGTTAGAAGTTATATGCACAAAAAGGTATTTTAGGACTTCAATGCTCAAGATTGTCAGTTTACAGGTTTCTGAGTCCAGTAATGTTGAAATAGTGCTTCTGTTCAAATGAAGTGAAATCTAGCCCAAATCTGCTCAAAAGCTTGTCTCTCTATTAGAGAAAGCTGCTTCATTCAATGTTCAGTGCAAATCTAGCCAAACTGACAGATGCTTATGTCTTATGAAATAAAATGTTTTCTGCAATGCTGTAAGACAGTTTTTAATGTGTTAGAAGTTATATGCACAAAAAGTTATTTTAGGACTTCAATGCTCAAGATTGTCAGTTTACAGGTTTCTGAGTTCAGTAATGTTGAAATAGTGCTTCTGTTCAAATGAAGTGAAATCTAGCCCAAATCTGCTAAAAAGCTTCTCTCTCTGTGAGATAGAGCTGCTTCATTCAATGTTCAGTGCAAATCTTGCCAAACTGAAAGATGCTTATGTCTTATGAAATACAATGTTTTCTGCAATGCTGTAAGACAGTTTTTAATGTGTTAGAAGTTATATGCACAAAAACTAATGTTAGGACTTTAATGCTCAAGATTGTCAGTTTACAGGTTTCTGAGTCCAGTAATGTTGAAATAGTGCTTCTGTTCAAATGAAGGGAAACATAGCCCAAATCTGCTCAAAAGCTTGTGTCTCTATTAGAGAAAGCTGCTTCATTCAATATTCAGTGCAAATCTTGCCAAACTGAAAGATGCTAATGCCTTATGAAATACAATGTTTTTGCAATGCTGTAAGACAGTTTTTAATGTGTTAGAAGTTATATGCACAAAAACTTATGTTAGGACTTTAATGCTCAAGATTGTCAGTTTACAGGTTTCTGAGTCCAGTAATGTTGAAATAGTGCTTCTGTTCAAATGAAGTGAAATCTAGCCCAAATCTGCTCAAAAGCTTGTCTCTCTATTAGAGAAAGCTACTTCATTCATTGTTCAGTGCAAATCTAGCCAAGCTGACAGATGCTTATGTCTTATGAAATAAAATGTTTTCTGCAATGCTGTAAGACAGTTTTTAATGTGTTAGAAGTTATATGCACAAAAAGTTATTTTAGGACTTCAATGTTCAAGATGGTCAGTTTACAGGTTTCTGAGTCCAGTAATGTTGAAATAGTGCTTCTGTTCAAATGAAGTGAAATCTAGCCCAAATCTGCTCAAAAGCTTGTCTCTCTATTAGAGAAAGCTGCTTCATTCAATGTTCAGTGCAAATCTAGCCAAACTGACAGATGCTTATGTCTTATGAAATAAAATGTTTTCTGCAATGCTGTAAGACAGTTTTTAATGTGTTAGAAGTTATATGCACAAAAAGTTATTTTAGGACTTTAATGCTCAAGATGGTCAGTTTACAGGTTTCTGAGTTCAGTAATGTTGAAATAGTGCTTCTGTTCAAATGAAGTGAAATCTAGCCCAAATCTGCTAAAAAGCTTCTCTCTCTGTGAGATAGAGCTGCTTCATTCAATGTTCAGTGCAAATCTTGCCAAACTGAAAGATGCTTATGTCTTATGAAATACAATGTTTTCTGCAATGCTGTAAGACAGTTTTTAATGTGTTAGAAGTTATATGCACAAAAACTAATGTTAGAGCTTCAATGCTCAAGATTGTCAGTTTACAGGTTTCTGAGTCCAGTAATGTTGAAATAGTGCTTCTGTTCAAATGAAGGGAAACATAGCCCAAATCTGCTCAAAAGCTTGTCTCTCTATTAGAGAAAGCTGCTTCATTCAATATTCAGTGCAAATCTTGCCAAACTGAAAGATGCTAATGCCTTATGAAATACAATGTTTTTGCAATGCTGTAAGACAGTTTTTAATGTGTTAGAAGTTATATGCACAAAAACTTATGTTAGGACTTTAATGCTCAAGATTGTCAGTTTACAGGTTTCTGAGTCCAGTAATGTTGAAATAGTGCTTCTGTTCAAATGAAGTGAAATCTAGCCCAAATCTGCTCAAAAGCTTGTCTCTCTATTAGAGAAAGCTGCTTCATTCAATGTTCAGTGCAAATCTAGCCAAACTGACAGATGCTTATGTCTTATGAAATCAAATGTTTTTGCAATGCTGTAAGACAGTTTTTAATGTGTTAGAAGTTATATGCACAAAAAGGTATTTTAGGACTTCAATGCTCAAGATTGTCAGTTTACAGGTTTCTGAGTCCAGTAATGTTGAAATAGTGCTTCTGTTCAAATGAAGTGAAATCTAGCCCAAATCTGCTCAAAAGCTTGTCTCTCTATTAGGGAAAGCTGCTTCATTCAATGTTCAGTGCAAATCTAGCCAAACTGACAGATGCTTATGTCTTATGAAATAAAATGTTTTCTGCAATGCTGTAAGACAGTTTTTAATGTGTTAGAAGTTATATGCAGAAAAAGTTATTTTAGGACTTCAATGCTCAAGATGGTCAGTTTACAGGTTTCTGAGTCCAGTAATGTTGAAATAGTGCTTCTATTCAAATGAAGTGAAATCTAGCCAAAATCTGCTCAATAGCGTGTCTCTCTATTAGAGAAAGCTGCTTCATTCAATATTCAGTGCAAATCTTGCCAAACTGAAAGAAGCTTATGCCTTATGAAATACAATGTTTTTGCAATGCTGTAAGACAGTTTTTAATGTGTTAGAAGTTATATGCACAAAAAGGTATTTTAGGACTTCAATGCTCAAGATTGTCAGTTTACAGGTTTCTGAGTCCAGTAATGTTGAAATAGTGCTTCTGTTCAAATGAAGTGAAATCTAGCCCAAATCTGCTCAAAAGCTTGTCTCTCTATTAGAGAAAGCTGCTTCATTCAATGTTCAGTGCAAATCTAGCCAAACTGACAGATGCTTATGTCTTATGAAATAAAATGTTTTCTGCAATGCTGTAAGACAGTTTTTAATGTGTTAGAAGTTATATGCACAAAAAGTTATTTTAGGACTTCAATGCTCAAGATGGTCAGTTTACAGGTTTCTGAGTCCAGTAATGTTGAAATAGTGCTTCTGTTCAAATGAAGTGAAATCTAGCCCAAATCTGCTCAAAAGCTTGTCTCTCTATTAGAGAAAGCTGCTTCATTCAATGTTCAGTGCAAATCTAGCCAAACTGACAGATGCTTATGTCTTATGAAATAAAATGTTTTCTGCAATGCTGTAAGACAGTTTTTAATGTGTTAGAAGTTATATGCACAAAAAGTTATTTTAGAGCTTCAATGCTCAAGATTGTCAGTTTACAGGTTTCTGAGTCCAGTAATGTTGAAATAGTGCTTCTGTTCAAATGAAGTTAAATCTAGCCCAAATCTGCTCAAAAGCTTGTCTCTCTATTAGGGAAAGCTGCTTCATTCAATGTTCAGTGCAAATCTAGCCAAACTGACAGATGCTTATGTCTTATGAAATAAAATGTTTTCTGCAATGCTGTAAGACAGTTTTTAATGTGTTAGAAGTTATATGCACAAAAACTAATGTTAGAGCTTTAATGCTCAAGATTGTCAGTTTACAGGTTTCTGAGTCCAGTAATGTTGAAATAGTGCTTCTGTTCAAATGAAGTGAAATCTAGCCCAAATCTGCTCAAAAGCTTGTCTCTCTATTAGAGAAAGCTGCTTCATTCAATGTTCAGTGCAAATCTAGCCAAACTGACAGATGCTTATGTCTTATGAAATAAAATGTTTTCTGCAATGCTGTAAGACAGTATTTAATGTGTTAGAAGTTATATGCACAAAAAGTTATTTTAGGACTTCAATGCTCAAGATGGTCAGTTTACAGGTTTCTGATTCCAGTAATGTTGAAATAGTGCTTCTGTTCAAATGAAGTGAAATCTAGCCCAAATCTGCTCAAAAGCTTGTCTCTCTATTAGAGAAAGCTGCTTCATTCAATGTTCAGTGCAAATCTAGCCAAACTGACAGATGCTTATGTCTTATGAAATAAAATGTTTTCTGCAATGCTGTAAGACAGTTTTTAATGTGTTAGAAGTTATATGCAGAAAAAGTTATTTTAGGACTTCAATGCTCAAGATGGTCAGTTTACAGGTTTCTGAGTCCAGTAATGTTGAAATAGTGCTTCTGTTCAAATGAAGTGAAATCTAGGCCAAATCTGCTCAAAAGCTTGTCTCTCTATTAGAGAAAGCTGCTTCATTCAATATTCAGTGCAAATCTTGCCAAACTGAAAGAAGCTTATGCCTTATGAAATACAATGTTTTTGCAATGCTGTAAGACAGTTTTTAATGTGTTAGAAGTTATATGCACAAAAAGGTATTTTAGGACTTCAATGCTCAATATGGTCAGTTTACTGGTTTCTGAGTCCAGTAATGTTGAAATAGTGCTTCTGTTCAAATGAAGTGAAATCTAGCCCAAATCTGCTCAAAAGCTTGTCTCTCTATTAGGGAAAGCTGCTTCATTCAATGTTCAGTGCAAATCTAGCCAAACTGACAGATGCTTATGTCTTATGAAATAAAATGTTTTCTGCAATGCTGTAAGACAGTTTTTAATGTGTTAGAAGTTATATGCACAAAAACTAATGTTAGAGCTTCAATGCTCAAGATTGTCAGTTTACAGGTTTCTGAGTCCAGTAATGTTGAAATAGTGCTTCTGTTCAAATGAAGTGAAATCTAGGCCAAATCTGCTCAAAAGCTTGTCTCTCTATTAGAGAAAGCTGCTTCATGCAATGTTCAGTGCAAATCTAGCCAAACTGACAGATGCTTATGTCTTATGAAATAAAATGTTTTCTGCAATGCTGTAAGACAGTTTTTAATGTGTTAGAAGTTATATGCACAAAAAGTTATTTTAGGACTTCAATGCTCAAGATGGTCAGTTTACAGGTTTCTGAGTTCAGTAATGTTGAAATAGTGCTTCTGTTCAAATGAAGTGAAATCTAGCCCAAATCTGCTCAAAAGCTTGTCTCTCTATTAGAGAAAGCTGCTTCATTCAATATTCAGTGCAAATCTTGCCAAACTGAAAGATGCTTATGCCTTATGAAATACAATGTTTTTGCAATGCTGTAAGACAGTTTTTAATGTGTTAGAAGTTATATGCACAAAAAGTTATTTTAGGACTTCAATGCTCAAGATGGTCAGTTTACAGGTTTCTGATTCCAGTAATGTTGAAATAGTGCTTCTGTTCAAATGAAGTGAAATCTAGCCCAAATCTGCTCAAAAGCTTGTCTCTCTATTAGAGAAAGCTGCTTCATTCAATGTTCAGTGCAAATCTAGCCAAACTGACAGATGCTTATGTCTTATGAAATAAAATGTTTTCTGCAATGCTGTAAGACAGTTTTTAATGTGTTAGAAGTTATATGCACAAAAACTAATGTTAGAGCTTCAATGCTCAAGATTGTCAGTTTACAGGTTTCTGAGTCCAGTAATGTTGAAATAGTGCTTCTGTTCAAATGAAGGGAAACATAGCCCAAATCTGCTCAAAAGCTTGTCTCTGTATTAGAGAAAGCTGCTTCATTCAATATTCAGTGCAAATCTTGCCAAACTGAAAGATGCTAATGCCTTATGAAATACAATGTTTTTGCAATGCTGTAAGACAGTTTTTAATGTGTTAGAAGTTATATGCACAAAAACTTATGTTAGGACTTTAATGCTCAAGATTGTCAGTTTACAGGTTTCTGAGTCCAGTAATGTTGAAATAGTGCTTCTGTTCAAATGAAGTGAAATCTAGCCCAAATCTGCTCAAAAGCTTGTCTCTCTATTAGAGAAAGCTGCTTCATTCAATGTTCAGTGCAAATCTAGCCAAACTGACAGATGCTTATGTCTTATGAAATAAAATGTTTTCTGCAATGCTGTAAGACAGTTTTTAATGTGTTAGAAGTTATATGCACAAAAAGTTATTTTAGGACTTCAATGCTCAAGATGGTCAGTTTACAGGTTTCTGAGTTCAGTAATGTTGAAATAGTGCTTCTGTTCAAATGAAGTGAAATCTAGCCCAAATCTGCTCAAAAGCTTGTCTCTCTATTAGAGAAAGCTGCTTCATTCAATATTCAGTGCAAATCTTGCCAAACTGAAAGATGCTTATGCCTTATGAAATACAATGTTTTTGCAATGCTGTAAGACAGTTTTTAATGTGTTAGAAGTTATATGCACAAAAAGTTATTTTAGGACTTCAATGCTCAAGATGGTCAGTTTACAGGTTTCTGATTCCAGTAATGTTGAAATAGTGCTTCTGTTCAAATGAAGTGAAATCTAGCCCAAATCTGCTCAAAAGCTTGTCTCTCTATTAGAGAAAGCTGCTTCATTCAATGTTCAGTGCAAATCTAGCCAAACTGACAGATGCTTATGTCTTATGAAATAAAATGTTTTCTGCAATGCTGTAAGACAGTTTTTAATGTGTTAGAAGTTATATGCACAAAAAGTTATTTTAGAGCTTCAATGCTCAAAATTGTCAGTTTACAGGTTTCTGATTCCAGTAATGTTGAAATAGTGCTTCTGTTCAAATGAAGTGAAATCTAGCCCAAATCTGCTAAAAAGCTTCTCTCTCTGTGAGATAGAGCTGCTTCATTCAATGTTCAGTTCAAATCTTGCCAAACTGAAAGATGCTTATGTCTTATGAAATACAATGTTTTCTGCAATGCTGTAAGACAGTTTTTAATGTGTTAGAAGTTATATGCACAAAAACTAATGTTAGAGCTTCAATGCTCAAGATTGTCAGTTTACAGGTTTCTGAGTCCAGTAATGTTGAAATAGTGCTTCTGTTCAAATGAAGGGAAACATAGCCCAAATCTGCTCAAAAGCTTGTCTCTCTATTAGAGAAAGCTGCTTAATTCAATATTCAGTGCAAATCTTGCCAAACTGAAAGATGCTAATGCCTTATGAAATACAATGTTTTTGCAATGCTGTAAGACAGTTTTTAATGTGTTAGAAGTTATATGCACAAAAACTTATGTTAGAACTTCAATGCTCAAGATTGTCAGTTTACAGGTTTCTGAGTCCACTAATGTTCAAATAGTGCTTCTGTTCAAACGAACTGCAAACTAGCCCAAATCGGCTTAAAACCTTCTCTCTTAATGTCAGAAAGCTGCTTCATGCAATGATTAGTGCAAAACTTGCCAAACTGAAAGATGCTTATGTCATATCAAATATAATGTTTTTGCAATGCAGTAAAACAGTTTTTAATGTGTTAGAAGTTATATGCACAAAATCTTGTTTCAGCTTCAATGCTCAAGATTGTCAGTTTACAGGTTTCTGGGACCACTAATGTTCAAATAGTGCTTCTGTTCAAATGAACTGCAAACTAGCCCAAATCGGCTTAAAACCTTCTCTCTCAATGACAGAAAGCTGCTTCATGCAATGTTTAGTGCAAAACATCACAAACTGAAAGATGCTTATGTCTAATGAAATAAAATGTTTTTTGCAATGCAGTGAGACAGTTTTTAATGTGTTAGAAGTTATATGCATAAAAACTTGTGTTTCAGCCTTAGTGCTCAAGATTGTCAGTTTACAAGTTTCTGGGACCACTAATGTTCAAATAGTGCTTTTGTTCAAATGAACTGCAAACTAGCCCAAATCTGCTTAAAACCTTCTCTCTCAATGACTTAAAGCTGCTTCATGCAATGTTTAGTGCAAAACTTCCCAAACTGAAAGATGCTTATGTCTTATGAAATATAATGTTTTTTACAATGCAGTAATACAGTTTTTAATGTGTTAGAAGTTATATGCACAAAATCTTATGTTTCAGCTTCAGTGCTCAAGATTGTCAGTTTACAGGTTTCTGAGTCCACTAATGTTCAAAAAGTGCTTTTGTTCAAATGAACGGCAAACTAGCCCTAATCTGCTTAAAACCTTCTCTCTCAATGACAGAAAGCTGCTTCATGCAATGTTTAGTGCAAAACTTCACAAACTGAAAGATGCTTATGTCTAATGAAATATAATGTTTTTTTACAATGCAGTAAAACAGTTTTTAATGTGTTAGAAGTTATATGCACAAAGTCTTATGTTAGAACTTCAATGCTCAAGATTGTCAGTTTACAGGTTTCTGAGTCCACTAATGTTCAAATAGTGCTTCTGTTCAAATGAACTGCAAACTAGCCCAAATTGGCTTAAAACCTTCTCTCTCAATGTCAGAAAGCTGCTTCATGCAATGTTTAGTGCAAAACTTCACTAACTGAAAGATTCTTATGTCTAATGAAATAAAATGTTTTTTGCAATGCATTGAGACAGTTTTTAATGTGTTAGAAGTTATATGCACAAAAACTTATGTTTCAGCTTCAGTGCTCAAGATTGTCAGTTTACAGGTTTCTAAATCCACTAATGTTTAAATAGTGCTTCTGTTCAAATGAACTGCAAACTAGCCCAAATCGGCTTAAAACCTTCTCTCTCAATGTCAGAAAGCTGCTTCATGCAATGTTTAGTGCAAAACTTGCCAAACTGAAAAGATGCTTATGTCTTATCAAATATAATGTTTTTACAATGCAGTGAAACAGTTTTTAATGTGTTAGAAGTTATATGCACAAAATCTTGTTTCAGCTTCAATGCTCAAGATTGTCAGTTTACAGGTTTCTGAGTCCACTAATGTTCAAATAGTGTTTCTGTTCAAATGAACTGCAAACTAGCCCAAATCTGCTTAAAACCTTCTCTCTCAATGACAGAAAGCTGCTACATTCAATATTTAGTGCAAAACTTCACAAACTGAAAGATGCTTATGTCTTATGAAATATAATGTTTTTTTTTACAATGCAGTAAAACAGTTTTTAATTTGTTAGAAGTTATATGCACAAAATCTTATGTTAGAACTTCAATGCTCAAAATTGTCAGTTTACAGGTTTCTGAGTCCACTAATGTTCAAATAGTGCTTATGTTCAAATGAACTGCAAACTAGCCCAAATCTGCTTAAAACCTTCTCTCTCAATGTCAGAAAGCTGCTTCATCCAAAGCTTAGTGCAAAACTTGCCAAACTGAAAGATGCTTATGTCTTATCAAATATAATGTTTTTACAATGCAGTAAAACAGTTTTTAATGTGTTAGAAGTTATATGCACAAAATCTTGTTTCAGCTTCAATGCTCAAGATTGTCAGTTTACAGGTTTCTGGGACCACTAATGTTCAAATAGTGCTTCTGTTCAAATGAACTGCAAACTAGCCCAAATCTGCTTTAAACCTTCTCTCTCAATGAGAGAAAGCTGCTACATTCAATATTTAGTGCAAAACTTCACAAACTGAAAGATGCTTATATCTTATGAAATATAATGTTTTTTTACAATGCAGTAAAACAGATTTTAATGTGTTAGAAGTTATATGCACAAAGTCTTATGTTAAAACTTCAATGCTCAAGATTGTCAGTTTACAGGTTTCTGAGTCCACTAATGTTCAAATAGTGCTTCTGTTCAAATGAACTGCAAACTAGCCCAAATCTGCTTAAAACCTTCTCTCTCAATGACAGAAAGCTGCTTCATGCAATGTTTAGTGCAAAACTTCACAAACTGAAAGATGCTTATGTCTAATGAAATAAAATGTTTTTTTTGCAATGCAGTGAGACAGTTTTTAATGTGTTAGAAGTTATATGCACAAAAAATTATGTTTCAGCTTCAGTTCTCAAGATTGTCAGTTTACAGGTTTCTGGGACCACTAATGTTCA
Organism: Carassius carassius; assembly: GCF_963082965.1. Lineage (NCBI taxonomy): Eukaryota > Metazoa > Chordata > Actinopteri > Cypriniformes > Cyprinidae > Carassius > Carassius carassius. The sequence continues at coordinate 32,289,932 of NC_081757.1, read as the reverse complement.
AATAGTGCTTCTGTTCAAATGAACTGCAAACTTGCCCAAATCTGCTTAAAACCTTCTCTCTCAATGACAGAAAGCTGCTTCATGCAATGTTTAGTGCAAAACTTCACAAACTGAAAGATGCTTATGTCTAATGAAATAAAATGTTTTTTGCAATGCAGTGAGACAGTTTTTAATGTGTTAGAAGTTATATGCACAAAAACTTATGTTTCAGCTTCAGTGCTCAAGATTGTCAGTTTACAGGTTTCTGGGACCACTAATGTTCAAATAGTGCTTCTATTCAAATGAACTGCAAACTAGCCCAAATCTGCTTTAAACCTTCTCTCTCAACGAGAGAAAGCTGCTACATTCAATATTTAGTGCAAAACTTCGCAAACTTAAAGATGCTTATGTCTTATGAAATATGATGTTTTTTTACAATGCAGTAAAACAGTTTTTAATGTTTTAGAAGTTATATGCACAAAATCTTATGTAAGAGCTTCAAATGCTCAAGATTGTCAGTTTACAGGTTTCTGAGTCCACTAATGTTCAAATAGTACTTCTGTTCAAATGAACTGCAAACTAGCCCAAATCTGCTTAAAACCTTCTCTCTCAATGTCAGAAAGCTGCTTCATGCAATGATTAGTGCAAAACTTGCCAAACTGAAAGATGCTTATGTCTTATCAAATATAATAATTTTACAATGCAGTTAAAAAGTTTTTAATGTGTTAGAAGTTATATGCACAAAATGTTGTTTCAGCTTCAATGCTCAAGATTGTCAGTTTACAGGTTTCTGGGACCACTAATGTTCAAATAGTGCTTCTGTTGAAATGAACTGCAAGCTAGCCCAAATCTGCTTTAAACCTTCTCTCTCAATGAGGGAAAAAAGCTGCTACATTCAATATTTAGTGCAAAACTTCACAAACTGAAAGATCACTTTTTAATGTGTTAGAAGTTATATGCACAAAAACGTACTCGGTTACTAACGTAACCTCGGTTCCCTGAGATGAGGGAACGAGTACTGCGTAAGCTAGCTTACGCTATGGGAAAAGGTCCCCTTTTCTCGAGAATATGAAGCCAAAAATTATCCTTAATTTTTAAATAATGTAAAACGCAGTGCTGCAGAACAGCAGACCCAAGCGAAGCGGCTCGCGCGCTTATTGGCTGTGCTGCGGCAACTGCAGCAACCTATGGTGAGGCGGTGGAGAGTAACGAACCAATGGGGGCGCTTCGCGCCCATTGGACGTCAGAGCGCGCCAAAATAGGCGTGGCTGGAACTATATAAGCAACCGCTTCACCATAGGGATCAGGTTTTAAATCGACTGAAGCGATCACCCGGTCCGAGCACATAGCACGGCAGGTTACGCTGTACTCGTTCCCTCATCTCAGGGAACCGAGGTTACGTTAGTAACCGAGTACGTTCCCTTTCGAGAGTACTCTCGTACTGCGTAAGCTAGCTTACGCTATGGGAACACAATGTAAAACGCCGTGCGTGCTCGGGAACTTCGACCTGTCACAGCCCAAGGCGAGAGCTCGGGGCTTTATAGCAGGAGAAATCCCAGTCCCAACAGCCAACCTTAGTGAGCTTTATATAGGGAACGAAAAAAGGGGGACGTGGTAAGACTTAGCACGTCTATATAGAAAGTACCCTGGCCTGCAGGGCAGGGACTTGCAGATTATAGAATCTAATAAATGTGGACGGAGAGGCCCAGCCTGCCGCCGCACAGATATCGTCCAGTGGTATCCCGCAGGACCACGCCCATGACGAGGCCATACCTCGGGTGGAATGGGCTCTGATGCCGAACGGGCAGTGAAGGCCCTTAGATTTGTAAGCCAGCGAGATAGTGTCTACTATCCATCGCGATAGGCTTTGCTTCGTGGTGGCGAGACCTCGGGTGCGCCCACCAAAGCATATGAAGAGCTGGTCCGACCTCCTGAATAAGGTGGAGCGCGCAATATAGGTTTTAAGAGCCCTGACGGGGCAGATGAAGCTCGCGTTGCTTTCGTCGCTTTGCGAGGAAAGGGCTGACAGCGAGATGACCTGCGCTCTGAACGGTGTTGAGAGCACCTTGGGGACATAGCCGTGTCTTGGTCTGAGAATGACTCTGGAGTCATTAGGCCCAAACTCGAGACAGTCAGCGCTTACAGATAGCGCATGTAAATCCCCCACTCGCTTGACTGAGGCCAGAGCCAGTAGAAAAGCGGTTTTGAACGAAAGAAGCTTCATATCGACAGACTGAAGCGGTTCAAAAGGGGGGCCCTTTAAGGCCTCTAGGACCGTAGACAGGTCCCAGGAAGGGATTGAAGGGGGTCGGGGAGGGTTCATCCGACGAGCTCCCTTAAGGAAACGAATGACCAGTTCGTTTTTTCCCAGTGATAGGCCGGCCACCGGAGCATGAGAAGCTGCAATGGCTGCCACATACACTTTGAGCGTAGACGGGGATCTGCCCGCATCTAAACGCTCCTGTAGGAAGGAGAGTATCTCCGACACGTCACATAAGTGAGGGTCTAGGTTCCGTGTCCCGCACCAGGTGGAGAACACTGACCATTTCTGCGCGTATAGGCGCCTGGTTGAGGGCGCTCTGGCTTCCGTAATGGTCTTTAACACTCCCTCAGGGAGGTTCCCGGGTACCCGTTGAGGGGCCATACATGAAGGGCCCAAAGTTCGGGGTGGGGATGCCAGAGCGCGCCCTTCAGCTGCGTGAGGAGATCTTTCCGCAGCGGTATTGGCCATGGGGCTGTACTGGACAGCTGCATCAGCTCAGAGAACCAAGGTTGGGTCGTCCAGAGTGGGGCTACTAGCAGCATAGCACATCTGCTCTTCCTGACCCGATCGATGACCTGCAGCAGCATCGCGACCGGTGGGAAGGCATAAAGCGGGCGTCTGGGCTAATCGAGGGCCAGCGCGTCCCTGCTCTTTGAAAAATATATTGGGCAATGAGCGTTGTCTTCTGAGGCGAAGAGGTCGACCTCTGCCCTGCCGAAGATGCTCCACATCAACTGAACCGTCTGTGGGTGAAGAGACGACTCCCCAGGGGGAACATTCGCCCTGGAAAGCATGTCCGGGCCCCGGTTCAGGATGCCAGGTACATGCGCTGCCTTTAGCGAGCGCAGATTGCAATGTGCCCATGTCAGAAGACGCTCGGTCAGGGTGTGCAAGGTTTCTGACCTGACACCACCCTGGCGATTTATGTAGGCCACCACTGACATGCTGTCTGATCTGACCAGAACGTGATGGCCCTTTAAAAATGGGAGGAAAGCTTTCAGGGATAGTTCGACCGCTATCATCTCCAGACAGTTTATGTGTAACAGTCGCTCCGGGCTCGACCAGAGGCAGGAGGCAGACTTGCCCTCGTACAGGGCGCCCCAACCGAGGTTGGATGCATCTGTCGAGACTACTTTCCATTTCGAGACAGCACCCGTGCTTACGCCTAACTGATACCAGTTGGCTATTTTCCAAGGGGCCAGAGCTGCGATGCAGCCTTGGGTCACCCTGATGCGCGCGCGGCCGGAAATCCAGGCGCGCGCTGGAACACGGTCTCTCAGCCAGCGCTGTAGTGGGCGCATGCGCAGCAGGCCCAGTTTGAGAACCGCAGAGGCTGATGCCATCAGACCTAGCATTTCCTGAAATCGTTTGAGGAGGTAAAGAGACCCGGCTTTGAACGACACGGCTAGATGCTGAATAGTGAGAGCGCGCTGTACATGTCACAGAGTCTATGTCTATCCCCAAAAAGGAAATCCTCTGGCTGGGAGACAGAGCGCTCTTGACAGTGTTGATCGTGAGACCCAGGCATTCTAAATGGCTGAGGATCCAGGATCTGTGTGTCGTCAGTAGTTCCTCGGAATGGGCTAAAACTAGCCAGTCGTCGAGGTAGTTCAATACTCGCACTCCCCGCATTCTCAGGGGTGCGAGAGCGGCATCCATGCACCGCGTAAACGTACGGGGCGCTACGGAGAGGCCGAATGGAAGAACCATTTACTGATAAGTCTGCCCCTCGAAGGCGAATCTCAAGAATGGCCTGTGATGGGGTGCTATTTGAATGTGAAAGTAAGCGTCTTTCAGATCCACTGAGAAAAACCAATCCCTCGGGCGAATTTGCGCGAGTATTTGTTTGGTAGTTAACATTTTGAACGATCGCGTCATAAGCGCTTTGTTCAAACGTCTAAGATCTAGGATGGGTCTGAGACCGCCATCCTTTTTTGGTACGAGGAAGTAGCGGCTGTAAAAGCCTGACTCGCGCTGCGCAGGGGGGACAGTTTCTATCGCCCCTTTTGCAAGAAGGTTTATCAGTTCGGCGCGAAGGACGTGTGTCATTTCGCTTTTCACTTTCGTTTCGACCACGGCGCGAAAGCGCGGCGGTCTGCGAGCGAACTGGAGCGAGTAACCTCGTTTTATTATATTCAAAACCCAATCTGATATGCCGGGGATGGCCTGCCATGCAGCGGCTCGTGCGGCTATGGGTTGAATGTGCTTCGGGCACTGGCCGCCTGTTATGAGGGGACCAGTAGCTCGAGTATGCTGTGCTTGTGACACTGTGGTGACAGCGCTTATTTGTAGGGTTGCGCACTGAGAAGTGGGCACGCGCGCTACATTTAGAGCACCTCCGGCGCGAGCGGGAAGGTGGGCATGAAAGGAGACCCGAGTGAGTCTTTGTGACACTTGGGGGAGTGTGTATACATGTAGGGGTGCGTACTGTGTAGTGGGCACACTGCCTACATAGAAAAAGCTCTTTTTGTGCTTTATTGAGGTCGCCGTGAAAACGGCGTTTGTGTGCAGGCGTGCGTGCATTGTAACAGGCTCGTTTACTGCAGTATAGACATCTCCAACCGCCTTTAGTGAGGGGATTGGAGGAAGCATGTGAGGTTTCTTGTGTGGTGGTCCGGCCGCAGCAGGACTTAACCACGGTCTTTTCAGCCCGAAGGTCAGGAGGGCTTCGGAGGCTCGGGGTTCAGCACAATCCTGGGCCGAGGTCCCCGTCTCTCTGGCGGTTTGCGGCTCGTAGAGCGAGAGCGGTGCTGGGTTTTGGTCGCTGGGCGAGACTGTAAGTCTGGCTGCGATGGCTTCGAGGTCTGAGGGGGCGGCGCGTTTCTACGGCGTCCCGCAGCAGAGCTAGAGCGTTTCGGCAGGAAGTGTCTCATTGCCTGCGACGTTTTCTGAGCCTCAGTGAAGCGTTCAGCGAAACCCTTAACCGACTGGCCAAAGAGGCCGGAAGGCGAGATAGGAGAGTCGAGAAAGGCGGATTTGTCGGCGTCTTTCATCTCCGTGAGCGTGAGCCAGAGGTGTCGCTCTAAAACAGCGAGGCTTGCCATGCTTCGGCCGATCGCTTGTGCTGTGGTCTTTGTCACACGCAGGGCTAGATCAGTAGCGCTGCGGAGATCTTTAAAGTCATAGGTATCTGGGGCAGACTCGTCCAGGTTACGGAGAAGTCTGGCCTGAAAAACCTGCAGCACAGCCATGGTGTGTAGAGCCGAAGCGGCTTGACCAGCGGAGGTGTAAGCTCGGCCTGCGAGAGCTGATGTGGTGCGGCACGGCTTGGATGGATGCACAGGCTTCGACCGCCATCCAGCGGCTGAGGGCGGGCAGAGGTGTGCAGCAATAGCCTCCTCGAGAGGGGGGAGGCTCTCGTAACCGTGGTCTCGGGCGCCGTCGACAGAGGAGAGCGCTGACGAGACAGAAGTCTTCAAGCGTGCGGAGAATGGGGCTTTCCACGACTTCGTGAGTTCATTGTGAACTTCCGGGAAGAAGGGGGCGTTTCTTTGCGGAGGGGCCGAAGGGCGCCCCTGCAGGAACCATTCATCCAGCCTGCTTTTAGCGGGCTCGTCTGGAGGAGACCAGTCGAGCTGAAGGTCGCTGACAGCCCTTGTAAGCACGCGAGTAAGCTCCGCGTCGATATCGGCGCGTTGTCCGGTGCAGCTGGGTGCTGTAGAGGGGGGGGGGGGGTCCGCAATGGAGCCCGACCATTCCTCACTACTGGACGCGGCGAGAGAAAGGCTGTCGTGTCTGTCCTCTTCCGCCTCAGGCGCTCCGAAGGAGAAGGGGGCGCTGGTGAGCAGGGACTGGCGCTGCTCGTCCACGAAGAGGACAGGCGAAGGAGCGAGAGTGGGCGAGGCACACGGGGAGTGTTCCGGCGTGAGCTCGCGTGTAACAGTATGCTCAGGCATTCTCTGATCGCGGCGTTTCTTACGCGGCACTTGAGAGAGAAGAGGCGGAGCGGGTGGAGCATCGTGGCTGGTTTGAGCTAATCGAGCCCGCAGGGTCGATATAGCCATGTCGTCGCACTCAGGGCAGCCGCCCTTGAAGAGTGCGCTCTCAGCATGCTCGCGGCCCAGGCAGGAGACACAGATGATGTGGCGGTCCTCGCTGGGCAGAGGGCCTCGGCAGGAAGCGCAGGCCCGAGGCATTTGAAATAACGCCTCGAATTCTGGAGGAAAAAAGTGTGATGCAGCGGCAAACACACTAGCTTTGAAAAGGATATAGTCACGCCGGATGGCGCAGCAGGAAGCGAGTGCTGAAGGCGGCGTCGAGATGAAGCACGAGCCGGCGTCCTCAGATCTGCGTTGCAGTGCTATCCCGCTGAGAGGCTTTTCGACGGCGTGTAGAGGCTTCTCCGGAGAAGACAGAGAAGTGCAGGTGAGATCGCTGAAGGAGATGAAATCTGATCCCTATGGTGAAGCGGTAGCTTATATAGTTCCAGCCACGCCTATTTTGGCGCGCTCTGACGTCCAATGGGCGCGAAGCGCCCCCATTGGTTCGTTACTCTCCGCCGCCTCACCATAAGCCGCTTCGCTTGGGTCTGCTGTGCTGCAGCACTGCGTTTTACATTATTTAAAAATTAAGGATAATTTTTGGCTTCATATTCTCGAGAAAAGGGGACCTTTTCCCATAGCGTAAGCTAGCTTACGCAGTACGAGACTACTCTCGAAAGGGAACATTATATTTGATTAGACATAAGCATCTTTCAGTTTGGCAAGTTTTGCACTAAACATTGCATGAAGCAGCTTTCTGTCATTGAGAGAGAAGGTTTTAAGCAGATTTGGGCTAGTTTGCAGTTCATTTGAACAGAAGCACTATTTGAACATTAGTGGTCCCAGAAACCTGTAAACTGACAATCTTTAGCACTGAAGCTGAAATATATGTTTTTGTGCACTGAACTTCTAACACATTAAAAACTGTTTTACTGCATTGTAAAAACATTATATTTGATTAGACATAAGCATCTTTCAGTTTGGCAAGTTTTGCACTAAACATTGCATGAAGCAGCTTTCTGATATTGAGAGAGAAGGTTTTAAGCAGATTTGGGCTAGTTTGCAGTTCATTTGAACAGAAGCACTATTTGAACATTAGTGGACTCAGAAACCTGTAAACTGACAATCTTGAGCATTAAAGCTGAAACATAAGATTTTGTGCATATAACTTCTAACACATTAAAAACTGTATTACTGCATTGTAAAAAACATTATATTTCATAAGACATAAGCATCTTTCAGTTTGACAAGTTTTGCACTAAATATTGAATGTAGCAGCTTTCTTACATTGAGAGAGACAGTTTTAAGCAGATTTGGGCTAGTTTACAGTTCATTCGAACAGAAGCACTATTTGAACATTAGTGGACTCAGAAACCTGTAAACTGACAATCTTGAGCATTGAAGCTGAAACATAAGATTTTGTGCATATAACTTCTAACACATTAAAAACTGTTTTACAGCATTGTAAAAAACATTTTATTTCATTAGACATAAGCATCTTTCAGTTTGGCAAGTTTTGCACTAAACATTGCATGAAGCAGCTTTCTGTCATTGAGAGAGAAGGTTTTAAGCAGATTTGGGCTAGTTTAAAGTTCATTTGAACAGAAGCACTATTTGAACATTAGTGGACTCAGAAACCTGTGAACTGACAATCTTGAGCATTGAAGCTGAAACATAAGATTTTGTGAATATAACTTCTAACACATTAAAAACTGTTTTACTGCATTGTAAAAAACATTTTATTTCATTAGACATAAGCCTCTTTCAGTTTGGCAAGTTTTGTACTGAACATTGAATGAAGCAGCTTTCTCTCATTGAGAGAGAAGGTTTTAAGCAGATTTGGGCTAGTTTGCAGTTCATTTGAACAGAAGCACTATTTGAACATTAGTGGACTCAGAAACCTGTAAACTGACAATCTTGAGCAATGAAGCTCTTACATAAGATTTTGTGCATATAACTTTTAACACATTAAAAAGTGTATTACTGCATTGTAAAAAACATTATATTTCATAAGACATAAGCATCTTTCAGTTTGGCAAGTTTTGCACTAAATATTGAATGTAGCAGCTTTCTGACATTGAGAGAGAAGGTTTTAAGCAGATTTGGGCTAGTTTGCAGTTCATTTGAACAGAAGCACTATTTGAACATTAGTGGACTCAGAAACATGAAAACTGACAATCTTGAGCATTGAAGCTGAAACATAAGATTTTGTGCATATAACTTCTAACACATTAAAAACTGTTTTACTGCATTGCAAAAAACATTTTATTTCATTAGACATAAGCATCTTTCAGTTTGTGATGTTTTGCACTAAACATTGCATGAAGCAGCTTTCTGTCATTGAGAGAGAAGGTTTTATGCAGATTTGGGCTAGTTTGCAGTTCATTTGAACAGAAGCACTATTTGAACATTAGTGGACTCAGAAACCTGTAAACTGACAATCTTGAGCATTGAAGATCTAACATAAGATTTTGTGCATATAACTTCTAACACATTAAAAACTGTTTTACTGCATTGTAAAAATCATTATATTTGATAAGACATAAGCATCTTTCAGTTTGGCAAGTTTGCACTAAATATTGAATGTAGCAGTTTTGTCTCATTGAGAGAGAAGGTTTTAAGCAGTATTGGGCTAGTTTGCATTTTATTTGAACAGAAGCCCTATTTGAACATTAGTGGTCTCAGAAACCTGTAAACTGACAATCTTGAGCATTGAAGCTCTTACATAAGATTTTGTGCATATAACTTCTAATACATTAAAAAGTGTATTACTGCATTGTAAAAAACATTATATTTCATAAGACATAAGCATCTTTCAGTTTGGCAAGTTTTGCACTAAATATTGAAAATAGTAGCAGCTTTCTGACATTGAGAGAGAAGGTTTTAAGCATATTTTGGCTAGTTTGCAGTTCATTTGAATAGAAGCACTATTTGAACATTAGTGGACTCAGAAACCTGTAAACTGACAATCTTGAGCATTGAAGCTGAAACATAAGATTTTGTGCATATAACTTCTAACACATTAAAAACTGTCTCACTGCATTGCAAAAAATATTTTATTTCATTAGACATAAGCATCTTTCAGTTTGTGAAGTTTTGCACTAAACATTGCATGAAGCAGCTTTCTGACATTGAGAGAGAAGGTTTTAAGCAGATTTGGGCTAGTTTGCAGTTCATTTGAATAGAAGCACTATTTGAACATTAGTGGTCCCAGAAACCTGTAAACTGACAATCTTGAGCACTGAAGCTGAAACATAAGTTTTTGTGCATATAACTTCTAACACATTAAAAACTGTCTCACTGCATTGCAAAACACATTTTATTTCATTAGACATAAGCATCTTTCAGTTTGTGATGTTTTGCACTAAACATTGCATGAAGCAGCTTTCTGTCATTGTGAGAGAAGGTTTTAAGCAGATTTGGGCTAGTTTGCAGTTCATTTGAACAGAAGCACTATTTTAACATTAGTGGACTCAGAAACCTGTAAACTGACAATCTTGAGCATTGAAGCTCAAATATAAGTTTTTGTGCATATAACTTCTAACACATTAAAAACTGTTTTACAGCATTGTAAAAAACATTATATTTGATAAGACATAAGCATCTTTCAGTTTGGCAAGTTTTGCACTAAACATTGCATGAAGCAGCTTTCTGACATTAAGAGAGAAGGTTTTAAGCAGATTTGGGCTAGTTTGCAGTTCATTTGAACAGAAGCACTATTTGAACATTAGTGCTCTCAGAAACCTGTAAACTGACAATCTTGAGCATTGAAGTTCTAACATAAGATTTTGTTTCATATAACTTCTAACGCATTAAAAACTGTTTAACTGCATTGTAAAAAACATTATATTTGATAAGACATAAGCATCTTTCAGTTTGTGAAGTTTTGCAATAAATATTGAATGTAGCAGCTTTCTCTCATTAAGAGAGAATGTTTTAAGCAGATTTGGGCTAGTTTACAGTTCATTTGAACAGAAGCACTATTTGAACATTAGTGGTCCCAGAAACCTGTAAACTGACAATCTTGAGCACTGAAGCTGAAACATAAGTTTTTGTGCATATAACTTCTAACACATTAAAAACTGTCTCACTGCATTGCAAAAACATTTTATTTCATTAGACATAAGCATCTTTCAGTTTGTGAAGTTTTGCACTAAACATTGCATGAAGCAGCTTTCTGTCATTGAGAGAGAATGTTTTAAGCAGATTTGGGCTAGTTTACAGTTTATTTGAACAGAAGCACTATTTGAACATTAGTGGTCCCAGAAACCTGTAAACTGACAATCTTGAGCACTGAAGCTGAAACATAAGTTTTTGTGCATATAACTTCTAACACATTAAAAACTGTCTCACTGCATTGCAAAAACATTTTATTTCATTAGACATAAGCATCTTTCAGTTTGTGAAGTTTTGCACTAAACATTGCATGAAGCAGCTTTCTGTCATTGAGAGAGAAGGTTTTAAGCAGATTTGGGCTAGTTTGCAGTTCATTTGAACAGAAGCACTATTTGAACATTAGTGGACTCAGAAACCTGTAAACTGACAATCTTGAGCATTGAAGCTGAAACAAGATTTTGTGCATATAACTTCTAACACATTAAAAACTGTTTTACTGCATTGTAAAAGCATTATATTTGATAAGACATAAGCATCTTTTCAGTTTGGCAAGTTTTGCACTAAACATTGCATGAAGCAGCTTTCTGACATTGAGAGAGAAGGTTTTAAGCAGATTTGGGCTAGTTTGCCGTTCATTTGAACAGAAGCACTTTTTGAACATTAGTGGACTCAGAAACCTGTAAACTGACAATCTTGAGCACTGAAGCTAAAACATAAGATTTTGTGCATATAACTTCTAACACATTAAAAACTGTATTACTGCATTGTAAAAAACATTATATTTCATAAGACACAAGCATCTTTCAGTTTGTGAAGTTTTGCACTAAACATTGCATAAAGCAGCTTTAAGTTATTGAGAGAGAAGGTTTTAAGCAGATTTGGGCTAGTTTGCAGTTCATTTGAACAGAAGCACTATTTGAACATTAGTGGTCCCAGAAACCTGTAAACTGACAATCTTGAGCATTGAAGTTCTAACATAAGATTTTGTGCATATAACTTCTAACACATTAAAAACTGTTTTACTGCATTGTAAAAAAAACATATTTCGTAAGACATAAGCATCTTTCAATTTTTGAAGTTTTCCACTAAATATTGAATGTAGCAGCTTTCTTTCATTGAGAGAGAAGGTTTAAAGCAGATTTGGGCTAGTTTGCAGTTCATTTGAACAGAAGCACTATTTGAACATTAGTGGTCCCAGAAACCTGTAAACTGACAATCTTGAGCACTGAAGCTGAAATATAAGTTTTTGTGCATATAACTTCTAACACATTAAAAACTGTTTTACTGCATTGTAAAAAACATTATATTTGATTAGACATAAGCATCTTTCAGTTTGGCAAATTTTGCACTAAACATTGCATGAAGCAGCTTTCTGACATTGAGAGAGAAGGTTTTAAGCAGATTTGGGCTAGTTTGCAGTTCAGTTGAACAGAAGCACTATTTGAACATTAGTGGACTCAGAAACCTGTAAACTGACAATCTTGAGCATTGAAGCTGAAACATAGGATCTTGTGCATATAACTTCTAACACATTAAAAACTGTCTCACTGCATTGCAAAAAACATTTTATTTCATTAGACATAAGCATCTTTCAGTTTGTGATGTTTTGCACTAAATATTGAATGTAGCAGCTTTCTGTCATTGAGAGAGAAGGTTTTATGCAGATTTGGGCTAGTTTGCAGTTCATTTGAACAGAAGCACTATTTGAACATTAGTGGACTCAGAAATCTGTAAACAGACAATCTTGAGCATTGAAGCTGAAACATAGGATTTTGTGCATATAACTTCTAACACATTAAAAACTGTCTCACTGCATTGCAAAAAACATTTTATTTCATTAGACATAAGCATCTTTCAGTTTGTGAAGTTTTGCACTAAACATTGCATGAAGCAGCTTTCTGTAATTGAGAGAGAAGGTTTTAAGCCGATTTGGGCTAGTTTGCAGTTAGTTTGACCAGAAGCACTATTTGAACATTAGTGGACTCAGAAACCTGTAAACTGACAATCTTGAGCATTGAAGTTCTAACATAAGACTTTGTGCATATAACTTCTAACGCATTAAAAACTGTTTTACTGCATTGTAAAAAAACATTATATTTCATAGGATATAAGCATCTTTCAGTTTGTGAAGTTTGCAATAGATATTGAATGTAGCAGCTTTCTCTCATTGAGAGAGAAGGTTTAAAGCAGATTTGGGCTAGTTTGAAGTTCATTTGAACAGAAGCACTATTTGAACATTAGTGGTCCCAGAAACCTGTAAACTGACAATCTTGAGCATTGAAGCTGAAACAAGATTTTGTGCATATAACTTCTAACATATTAAAAACTGTTTTACTGCAATGTAAAAACATTATATTTGATAAGACATAAGCATCTTTCAGTTTGGCAAGTTTTGCACTAAACGTTGCATGAAGCAGCTTTCTGACATTGAGAGAGAAGGTTTTAAGCAGATTTGGGCTAGTTTGCAGTTCATTTGAACAGAAGTACTATTTGAACATTAGTGGACTCAGAAACCTGTAAACTTACAATCTTGAGCATTGAAGCTGAAACATAAGATTTTGTGCATATAACTTCTAACACATTAAAAACTGTCTCACTACATTGCAAAAAACATTTTATTTCATTAGAAATAAGCATCTTTCAGTTTGTGAAGTTTTGCACTAAACATTGCATGAAGCAGCTTTCTGTCATTGAGAGAGAAGGTTTGAGGCAGATTTGGGCTAGTTTGCAGTTCATTTGAACAGAAGCACTATTTGAACATTAGTGGACTCAGAAACCTGTGAACTGACAATCTTGAGCATTGAAGCTGAAACATAAGATTTTGTGCATATAACTTCTAACACATTAAAAACTGTTTTACTGCATTGTAAAAAACATTTTATTTCATTAGACATAAGCCTCTTTCAGTTTGGCAAGTTTTGTACTGAACATTGAATGAAGCAGCTTTCTGCCATTGAGAGAGAAGGTTTTAAGCAGATTTGGGCTAGTTTACAGTTCATTTGAACAGAAGCACTATTTGAACATTAGTGGTCCAAGAAACCTGTAAACTGACAATCTTGAGCACTGAAGCTGAAACATAAGTTTTTGTGCATATAACTTCTAACACATTAAAAACTGTTTTACTGCATTGTAAAAACATTATATTTGATTAGACATAAGCATCTTTCAGTTTGGCAAATTTTGCACTAAACATTGCATGAAGCAGCTTTCTGACATTGAGAGAGAAGGTTTTAAGCAGATTTGGGCTAGTTTGCAGTTCAGTTGAACAGAAGCACTATTTGAACATCAGTGGACTCAGAAACCTGTAAACTGACAATCTTGAGCATTGAAGCTGAAACATAGGATCTTGTGCATATAACTTCTAACACATTAAAAACTGTTTTACTGCATTGTAAAAACATTATATTTGATAAGACATAAGCATCTTTCAGTTTGGCAAGTTTTGCACTAAACATTGCATGAAGCAGCTTTCTGACATTGAGAGAGAAGGTTTTAAGCAGATTTGGGCTAGTTTGCAGTTCATTTGAACAGAAGCACTGTTTGAACATTAGTGGACTCAGAAACCTGTAAACTGACAATCTTGAGCATTGAAGCTGAAACATAAGATTTTGTGCATATTACTTCTAACACATTAAAAACTGTATTACTGCATTGTAAAAAAACATTTTATTTCATTAGACATAAGCCTCTTTCAGTTTGGCAAGTTTTGTACTGAACATTGAATGAAGCAGCTTTCTCTCATTGAGAGAGAAGGTTTTAAGCAGATTTGGGCTAGTTTGCAGTTCATTTGAACAGAAGCACTATTTGAACATTAGTGGACTCAGAAACCTGTAAACTGACAATCTTGAGCATTGAAGCTCTTACATAAGATTTTGTGCATATAACTTTTAACACATTAAAAAGTGTATTACTGCATTGTAAAAAACATTATATTTCATAAGACATAAGCATCTTTCAGTTTGGCAAGTTTTGCACTAAATATTGAATGTAGCAGCTTTCTGACATTGAGAGAGAAGGTTTTAAGCAGATTTGGGCTAGTTTGCAGTTCATTTGAACAGAAGCACTATTTGAACATTAGTGGACTCAGAAACATGAAAACTGACAATCTTGAGCATTGAAGCTGAAACATAAGATTTTGTGCATATAACTTCTAACACATTAAAAACTGTTTTACTGCATTGCAAAAAACATTTTATTTCATTAGACATAAGCATCTTTCAGTTTGTGATGTTTTGCACTAAACATTGCATGAAGCAGCTTTCTGTCATTGAGAGAGAAGGTTTTATGCAGATTTGGGCTAGTTTGCAGTTCATTTGAACAGAAGCACTATTTGAACATTAGTGGACTCAGAAACCTGTAAACTGACAATCTTGAGCATTGAAGATCTAACATAAGATTTTGTGCATATAACTTCTAACACATTAAAAACTGTTTTACTGCATTGTAAAAATCATTATATTTGATAAGACATAAGCATCTTTCAGTTTGGCAAGTTTGCACTAAATATTGAATGTAGCAGTTTTGTCTCATTGAGAGAGAAGGTTTTAAGCAGTATTGGGCTAGTTTGCATTTTATTTGAACAGAAGCCCTATTTGAACATTAGTGGTCTCAGAAACCTGTAAACTGACAATCTTGAGCATTGAAGCTCTTACATAAGATTTTGTGCATATAACTTCTAATACATTAAAAAGTGTATTACTGCATTGTAAAAAACATTATATTTCATAAGACATAAGCATCTTTCAGTTTGGCAAGTTTTGCACTAAATATTGAAAATAGTAGCAGCTTTCTGACATTGAGAGAGAAGGTTTTAAGCATATTTTGGCTAGTTTGCAGTTCATTTGAATAGAAGCACTATTTGAACATTAGTGGACTCAGAAACCTGTAAACTGACAATCTTGAGCATTGAAGCTGAAACATAAGATTTTGTGCATATAACTTCTAACACATTAAAAACTGTCTCACTGCATTGCAAAAAATATTTTATTTCATTAGACATAAGCATCTTTCAGTTTGTGAAGTTTTGCACTAAACATTGCATGAAGCAGCTTTCTGACATTGAGAGAGAAGGTTTTAAGCAGATTTGGGCTAGTTTGCAGTTCATTTGAATAGAAGCACTATTTGAACATTAGTGGTCCCAGAAACCTGTAAACTGACAATCTTGAGCACTGAAGCTGAAACATAAGTTTTTGTGCATATAACTTCTAACACATTAAAAACTGTCTCACTGCATTGCAAAACACATTTTATTTCATTAGACATAAGCATCTTTCAGTTTGTGATGTTTTGCACTAAACATTGCATGAAGCAGCTTTCTGTCATTGTGAGAGAAGGTTTTAAGCAGATTTGGGCTAGTTTGCAGTTCATTTGAACAGAAGCACTATTTTAACATTAGTGGACTCAGAAACCTGTAAACTGACAATCTTGAGCATTGAAGCTCAAATATAAGTTTTTGTGCATATAACTTCTAACACATTAAAAACTGTTTTACAGCATTGTAAAAAACATTATATTTGATAAGACATAAGCATCTTTCAGTTTGGCAAGTTTTGCACTAAACATTGCATGAAGCAGCTTTCTGACATTAAGAGAGAAGGTTTTAAGCAGATTTGGGCTAGTTTGCAGTTCATTTGAACAGAAGCACTATTTGAACATTAGTGCTCTCAGAAACCTGTAAACTGACAATCTTGAGCATTGAAGTTCTAACATAAGATTTTGTTTCATATAACTTCTAACGCATTAAAAACTGTTTAACTGCATTGTAAAAAACATTATATTTGATAAGACATAAGCATCTTTCAGTTTGTGAAGTTTTGCAATAAATATTGAATGTAGCAGCTTTCTCTCATTAAGAGAGAATGTTTTAAGCAGATTTGGGCTAGTTTACAGTTCATTTGAACAGAAGCACTATTTGAACATTAGTGGTCCCAGAAACCTGTAAACTGACAATCTTGAGCACTGAAGCTGAAACATAAGTTTTTGTGCATATAACTTCTAACACATTAAAAACTGTCTCACTGCATTGCAAAAACATTTTATTTCATTAGACATAAGCATCTTTCAGTTTGTGAAGTTTTGCACTAAACATTGCATGAAGCAGCTTTCTGTCATTGAGAGAGAATGTTTTAAGCAGATTTGGGCTAGTTTACAGTTTATTTGAACAGAAGCACTATTTGAACATTAGTGGTCCCAGAAACCTGTAAACTGACAATCTTGAGCACTGAAGCTGAAACATAAGTTTTTGTGCATATAACTTCTAACACATTAAAAACTGTCTCACTGCATTGCAAAAACATTTTATTTCATTAGACATAAGCATCTTTCAGTTTGTGAAGTTTTGCACTAAACATTGCATGAAGCAGCTTTCTGTCATTGAGAGAGAAGGTTTTAAGCAGATTTGGGCTAGTTTGCAGTTCATTTGAACAGAAGCACTATTTGAACATTAGTGGACTCAGAAACCTGTAAACTGACAATCTTGAGCATTGAAGCTGAAACAAGATTTTGTGCATATAACTTCTAACACATTAAAAACTGTTTTACTGCATTGTAAAAGCATTATATTTGATAAGACATAAGCATCTTTTCAGTTTGGCAAGTTTTGCACTAAACATTGCATGAAGCAGCTTTCTGACATTGAGAGAGAAGGTTTTAAGCAGATTTGGGCTAGTTTGCCGTTCATTTGAACAGAAGCACTTTTTGAACATTAGTGGACTCAGAAACCTGTAAACTGACAATCTTGAGCACTGAAGCTAAAACATAAGATTTTGTGCATATAACTTCTAACACATTAAAAACTGTATTACTGCATTGTAAAAAACATTATATTTCATAAGACACAAGCATCTTTCAGTTTGTGAAGTTTTGCACTAAACATTGCATAAAGCAGCTTTAAGTTATTGAGAGAGAAGGTTTTAAGCAGATTTGGGCTAGTTTGCAGTTCATTTGAACAGAAGCACTATTTGAACATTAGTGGTCCCAGAAACCTGTAAACTGACAATCTTGAGCATTGAAGTTCTAACATAAGATTTTGTGCATATAACTTCTAACACATTAAAAACTGTTTTACTGCATTGTAAAAAAAACATATTTCGTAAGACATAAGCATCTTTCAATTTTTGAAGTTTTCCACTAAATATTGAATGTAGCAGCTTTCTTTCATTGAGAGAGAAGGTTTAAAGCAGATTTGGGCTAGTTTGCAGTTCATTTGAACAGAAGCACTATTTGAACATTAGTGGTCCCAGAAACCTGTAAACTGACAATCTTGAGCACTGAAGCTGAAATATAAGTTTTTGTGCATATAACTTCTAACACATTAAAAACTGTTTTACTGCATTGTAAAAAACATTATATTTGATTAGACATAAGCATCTTTCAGTTTGGCAAATTTTGCACTAAACATTGCATGAAGCAGCTTTCTGACATTGAGAGAGAAGGTTTTAAGCAGATTTGGGCTAGTTTGCAGTTCAGTTGAACAGAAGCACTATTTGAACATTAGTGGACTCAGAAACCTGTAAACTGACAATCTTGAGCATTGAAGCTGAAACATAGGATCTTGTGCATATAACTTCTAACACATTAAAAACTGTCTCACTGCATTGCAAAAAACATTTTATTTCATTAGACATAAGCATCTTTCAGTTTGTGATGTTTTGCTCTAAATATTGAATGTAGCAGCTTTCTGTCATTGAGAGAGAAGGTTTTATGCAGATTTGGGCTAGTTTGCAGTTCATTTGAACAGAAGCACTATTTGAACATTAGTGGACTCAGAAATCTGTAAACAGACAATCTTGAGCATTGAAGCTGAAACATAGGATTTTGTGCATATAACTTCTAACACATTAAAAACTGTCTCACTGCATTGCAAAAAACATTTTATTTCATTAGACATAAGCATCTTTCAGTTTGTGAAGTTTTGCACTAAACATTGCATGAAGCAGCTTTCTGTAATTGAGAGAGAAGGTTTTAAGCCGATTTGGGCTAGTTTGCAGTTAGTTTGACCAGAAGCACTATTTGAACATTAGTGGACTCAGAAACCTGTAAACTGACAATCTTGAGCATTGAAGTTCTAACATAAGACTTTGTGCATATAACTTCTAACGCATTAAAAACTGTTTTACTGCATTGTAAAAAAACATTATATTTCATAGGATATAAGCATCTTTCAGTTTGTGAAGTTTGCAATAGATATTGAATGTAGCAGCTTTCTCTCATTGAGAGAGAAGGTTTAAAGCAGATTTGGGCTAGTTTGAAGTTCATTTGAACAGAAGCACTATTTGAACATTAGTGGTCCCAGAAACCTGTAAACTGACAATCTTGAGCATTGAAGCTGAAACAAGATTTTGTGCATATAACTTCTAACATATTAAAAACTGTTTTACTGCAATGTAAAAACATTATATTTGATAAGACATAAGCATCTTTCAGTTTGGCAAGTTTTGCACTAAACGTTGCATGAAGCAGCTTTCTGACATTGAGAGAGAAGGTTTTAAGCAGATTTGGGCTAGTTTGCAGTTCATTTGAACAGAAGTACTATTTGAACATTAGTGGACTCAGAAACCTGTAAACTTACAATCTTGAGCATTGAAGCTGAAACATAAGATTTTGTGCATATAACTTCTAACACATTAAAAACTGTCTCACTACATTGCAAAAAACATTTTATTTCATTAGAAATAAGCATCTTTCAGTTTGTGAAGTTTTGCACTAAACATTGCATGAAGCAGCTTTCTGTCATTGAGAGAGAAGGTTTGAGGCAGATTTGGGCTAGTTTGCAGTTCATTTGAACAGAAGCACTATTTGAACATTAGTGGACTCAGAAACCTGTGAACTGACAATCTTGAGCATTGAAGCTGAAACATAAGATTTTGTGCATATAACTTCTAACACATTAAAAACTGTTTTACTGCATTGTAAAAAACATTTTATTTCATTAGACATAAGCCTCTTTCAGTTTGGCAAGTTTTGTACTGAACATTGAATGAAGCAGCTTTCTGCCATTGAGAGAGAAGGTTTTAAGCAGATTTGGGCTAGTTTACAGTTCATTTGAACAGAAGCACTATTTGAACATTAGTGGTCCAAGAAACCTGTAAACTGACAATCTTGAGCACTGAAGCTGAAACATAAGTTTTTGTGCATATAACTTCTAACACATTAAAAACTGTTTTACTGCATTGTAAAAACATTATATTTGATTAGACATAAGCATCTTTCAGTTTGGCAAATTTTGCACTAAACATTGCATGAAGCAGCTTTCTGACATTGAGAGAGAAGGTTTTAAGCAGATTTGGGCTAGTTTGCAGTTCAGTTGAACAGAAGCACTATTTGAACATCAGTGGACTCAGAAACCTGTAAACTGACAATCTTGAGCATTGAAGCTGAAACATAGGATCTTGTGCATATAACTTCTAACACATTAAAAACTGTTTTACTGCATTGTAAAAACATTATATTTGATAAGACATAAGCATCTTTCAGTTTGGCAAGTTTTGCACTAAACATTGCATGAAGCAGCTTTCTGACATTGAGAGAGAAGGTTTTAAGCAGATTTGGGCTAGTTTGCAGTTCATTTGAACAGAAGCACTGTTTGAACATTAGTGGACTCAGAAACCTGTAAACTGACAATCTTGAGCATTGAAGCTGAAACATAAGATTTTGTGCATATTACTTCTAACACATTAAAAACTGTATTACTGCATTGTAAAAAAACATTTTATTTCATTAGGCATAAGCCTCTTTTAGTTTGGCAAGTTTTGCACTGAACATTGAATGTAGCAGCTTTCTCTCATTGAGAGAGAAGGTTTAAAGCAGATTTGGGCTAGTTTGCAGTTCATTTGAACAGAAGCACTATTTGAACATTAGTGGTCCCAGAAACCTGTAAACTGACAATCTTGAGCATTGAAGCTGAAACAAGATTTTGTGCATATAACTTCTAACACATTAAATACTGTTTTACTGCATTGTAAAAACATTATATTTGATAAGACATAAGCATCTTTCAGTTTGGCAAGTTTTGCACTAAACATTGCACGAAGCAGCTTTCTGACATTGAGAGAGAAGGTTTTAAGCAGATTTGGGCTAGTTTGCATTTCATTTGAACAGAAGCACTATTTGAACATTAGTGGTCTCAGAAACCTGTAAACTGACAATCTTGAGCATTGAAGCTCTTACATAAGATTTTGTGCATATAACTTCTAACACATTAAAAACTGAATTACTGCATTGTAAAAAAACATTATATTTCATAAGACATAAGCATCTTTCAGTTTGGCAAGTTTTGCACTAAATATTGAATGTAGCAGCTTTCTCTCATTGAGAGAGAAGGTTTTAAGCAGATTTGGGCTAGTTTGAAGTTCATTTGAACAGAAGCACTATTTGAACATTAGTGGTCCCAGAAACCTGTAAACTGACAATCTTGAGCACTGAAGCTGAACCATAAGTTGTTGTGCTTATAACTTCTAACACATTAAGAACGGTCTCACTGCATTGTTAAAAACATTATATTTGATAAGACATAAGCATCTTTCAGTTTGCCAAGTTTTGCACTAAATATTGAATGTAGCAGCTTTCTCTCATTGAGAGAGAAGGTTTAAAGCAGATTTGGGCTAGTTCGCAGTTCATTTGAACAGAAGCACTATTTGAACATTAGTGGACTCATAAACCTGTAAACTGACAATCTTGAGCATTGAAGTTCTAACATAAGATTTTGTGCATATAACTTCTAACACATTAAAAACTGTTTTACTGCATTGTAAAAAACATTATATTTCATAAGACATAAGCATCTTTCAGTTTGGCAAGTTTTGCACTAAATATTGAATGTAGCAGCTTTCTCTCATTGAGAGAGAAGGTTTAAAGCAGATTTGGGCTAGTTTGCAGTTCATTTGAATAGAAGCACTATTTGAACATTAGTGGTCCCAGAAACCTGTAAACTGACAATCTTGAGCACTGAAGCTGAAACATAAGTTTTTGTGCATATAACTTCTAACACATTAAAAACTGTCTCACTGCATTGCAAAAAAACATTTTATTTCATTAGACATAAGCATCTTTCAGTTTGGCAAGTTTTGCACTAAATATTGAATGTAGCAGCTTTCTTTTTATTGAGAGAGAAGGTTTTAAGCAGATTTGGGCTAGTTTACTGTTCATTTGAACAGAAGCACTATTTGAACATTAGTGGTCCCAGAAACCTGTAAACTGACAATCTTGAGCACTGAAGCTGAACCATAAGTTGTTGTGCTTATAACTTCTAACACATTAAAAACGGTCTCACTGCATTGTTAAAAACATTATATTTGATAAGACATAAGCATCTTTCAGTTTGGAAAAGTTTTGCACTAAACATTGCATGAAGCAGCTTACTGTCATTGAGAGAGAAGGTTTTAAGCAGATTTGGGCTAGTTTGCAGTTCATTTGAACAGAAGCACTATTTGAACATTAGTGGACTCAGAAACCTGTAAACTGACAATCTTGAGCATTGAAGCTGAAACATAAGATTTTGTGCATATAACTTCTAACACATTAAAAACTGTATTACTGCATTGTAAAAAACATTATATTTCATAAGACATAAGCATCTTTCAGTTTGGCAAGTTTTGCACTAAATATTGAATGTAGCAGCTTTCTCTCATTGAGAGAGAAGGTTTAAAGCAGATTTGGGCTTGTTTGCAGTTCATTTGAATAGAAGCACTATTTGAACATTAGTGGTCCCAGAAACCTGTAAACTGACAATCTTGAGCACTGAAGCTGAAACATAAGTTTTTGTGCATATAACTTCTAACACATTAAAAACTGTCTCACTGCATTGCAAAAAACATTTTATTTCATTAGACATAAGCATCTTTTAGTTTGTGAAGTTTTGCACTAAACATTGCATGAAGCAGCTTTCTGTCATTGAGAGAGAAGGGTTTAAGCAGATTTGGGCTAGTTTGCAGTTCATATGAACAGAAGCACTATTTGAACATTAGTGGTCCCAGAAACCTGTAAACTGACAATCTTGAGCACTGAAGCTGAAACATAAGTTTTTGTGCATATAACTTCAAACACATTAAAAACTGTATTACTGCATTGTAAAAAACATTATATTTCATAAGACATAAGCATCTTTCAGTTTGTGAAGTTTTGCACTAAATATTGAATGTAGCAGCTTTCTCTCATTGAGAGAGAAGGTTTAAAGCAGATTTGGGCTAGTGTGCAGTTCATTTGAATAGAAGCACTATTTGAACATTAGTGGTCCCAGAAACCTGTAAACTGACAATCTTGAGCATTGAAGCTGAAACAAGATTTTGTGCATATAACTTCTAACACATTAAAAACTGTTTTACTGCATTGTAAAAACATTAAATTTGATAAGACATAAGCATCTTTCAGTTTGGCAAGTTTTGCACTAAACATTGCATGAAGCAGCTTTCTGACATTGAGAGAGAAGGTTTTAAGCAGATTTGGGCTAGTTTGCAGTTCATTTGAACAGAAGCACTATTTGAACATTAGTGGACTCAGAAACCTGTAAACTGACAATCTTGAGCATTGAAGCTGAAACATAAGATTTTGTGCATATAACTTCTAACACATTAAAAACGGTCTCACTGCATTGTTAAAAACATTATATTTGATATGACATAAGCATCTTTCAGTTTGCCAAGTTTTGCACTAAATATTGAATGTAGCAGCTTTCTCTCATTGAGAGAGAAGGTTTAAAGCAGATTTGGGCTAGTTCGCAGTTCATTTGAACAGAAGCACTATTTGAACATTAGTGGACTCAGAAACCTGTAAACTGACAATCTTGAGCATTGAAGTTCTAACATAAGATTTTGTGCATATAACTTCTAACACATTAAAAACGTCTCAGGTTACGACTGTAACCTATGTTCCCTGAGAACAGGGAACGAGACACTACGTCAGAATGACGCTTTGGGGAACGCCTCAGGCGTGACAGGTGTCTGAAATCACTATCAAATCACGGCAATCATAATGACCGGCGACAGCCCGTGAATCATTAACGTCAATGATTAACGTGCGACCTGCAAGTATAAAAGGGAGCCTTGCAAACATGACAAACATCCTATCGTCTGAAGGGACTGTTGCAGGCAGGCCCCGAGGCATGGCAGGAAGACGTAGTGTCTCGTTCCCTGTTCTCAGGGAACATAGGTTACAGTCGTAACCTGAGACGTTCCCTTTCGAAAGGGAACTCTACACTACGTCAGAATGACGCTTTGGGGAACGATATACCAACGCCACCATGCTAAGGGGAGTGCCTGCCAAGCGGCAGTGACAACTGACAGAACTAGCAAATTCAAATGAAACGCTAGAACCACTCACCCTCAGGTCACACTGGGCTGTCAGTGACAGCACTCCCTACGGTCATAGCCCAAGCTATATGATACCACAGAAAAACCTCCATAAACATAGTTTTAGTGAAAGGTCTACCTGGGCCTGCTCAAGGGCCTAGGACCACACTTCAACTTCTTAGAAGGGGTCCCTTCTAGGGAATGTGGCTAGGGAACCTGAGGGAACCCCAGCCAGTCACTATTCAGGGGAACGTGCCACCTGAAATGCCACCAGGCAGGCCTGACCTGGTGTCACCATACAAGACACTATAGTCTGGCCACTTCCTGTCTGTCCGAAGACAGAGCCTCTGGACACTTGCCTTTAGGAAGGCATCCAACCCGAGGGACTGCGAAGCAGGCAGTGAACCACTCGGACCGGATCTCAGAGACGGGATATCCTGGAGAGTATGACTCAGCATAGTGCATTACAACCCTTGCCAGCGAGGGGAGTTTCTCTTCTCGATCCACGGATCAACCCAGTGTTTGTGTTTCAAAACACTAAGGAGGCCTGTGAGGGCCTAAGGACTGATCTAACTGGGAGGCCTCATGAGAGGCCTACGACCGACTGATCAGACTCAGGAGACCACATACTCATACTGACCCTCAGTGAGGGGAGCATTAGATCTACCTGGTAGGCAACCAGGCTGTAGCAAGATAAAGAGGTTCCAGGAGGGAACCCGTAGCAGAGAATAAAAACTTGAGTCGAGCCAGGGCGCAAGCTCACCTTTGGTAGCTGCCTGATAAGGTCTGCTAAACTGAAAGTAAGCGGCCACTAGCTTACAAAACCCAGCACCACTGTGAAACTACTCAGGGAGACCTGGAGAGGCCTACTACCTGACAACCACAGTTAGTGGGAGCTCACCATCAGAGAGGCCTGGTGCAGCCTACTATCTGATAACCATAAAACATGAGAGCTCACTTTCAGAGAGGCCTGGAGAGGCCTACTACCTGAAAAACCATGCTCAGTGGAACACACAGTAAGTGGGAGCTAACCTTCCAAGGAGGCCTGGAGAGGCCTACTACATGATAACCACAGTATGTGGGAGCTCAACTTCAGGGAGGCCTAGTGAGGCCTACTACCTGATCACCACAGCGCATGGGAGTTCACTTACAGAGAGGCCTGGAGAGGCCTACTACATGACAACCACAAAACCTGGGAGCTCAACTTAAGGGAGGCCTAGTGAAGCCTACCACAGTACATAGGAGTTCGCTTACAGAGAGGCCTAGAGAGGCCTACTACCCACTACCAGAAAACCCACATTAAGTGTAAACTCAAAGTATGTTGGAACTCAACTCCAGGGAGGCCTGGTGAGGCCTACTACCAGAGAACCATGACATGAAGGAGCTTACTTTCAGGGAGGCCTGGAGAGGCCTACTACCTGAAAACCACAGCTGACAGTGGGCCAGACTGGCAGTCCAGTTGACTGTCTATGGGGCTTTGCCTTCAGGGAGGCCTTATGAGGCCTACTACCTGATAGTTCAACCTCAGGGCCACTTAGTACCACAGTATGAGGGATTCAGCCCTCAGGGAGGCCTAGTAAAGCCTACTACCTGATCTCCACAAAAAATGTGGGAGCCCATCTTCAGGGAGGCCTGAAGAGGCCTACTTCCTGAAACGGTCTAATCAGCTGGATGTGTACTGCTGCTGGGGACTCGCCTAACAGGGAGGCCCGGTCGAGCCTACTAGCTGATAGCGAGTCTTTCTGCTACTTTAATGAACACTGCTGGAACCATACTAATAAAAAACTTTCCTAAAGTTTTGACCTAGTGTATGCTCCACAATGTTGTGACCCACCTCCGAGGAGGCCTGTTAAGACCTACTACTCGGTAGTGAGTCTTCTGCCCAAACTACCAGGGCCAACCACCAAAGGTGAGCTGGCCTAGGAGCCCTATCTTAGGGGTTACCCAGTCAAGGAGGCCTGCTGGGGCCTACTACCTAACTGTGCAGCCTTCAAGGCAGAAAAACTGTTACTACAGCGCTTACAGCATCCTGGTACCTAATCACATTGCCAAAGGCAGTGTACTCAGCAAAAAGCAATACCCTCATAGCAGGGGAGTACAACATACGCCACTCTGCCTCGTGGAGGCCCCATTTTAAGGGCCTACCTACTAAATGCAAGGGCATCAGCTCATGGCAATGCTCTGGCTTCAAGGGAGCGGAGTTCAAATACCGGAATGAAATGTAGTTAGAACTCCCTGCTCAACCGGAGCCATCATGGTGTGAGGTAGATAATACAGAGCTGAGAATGGATTACTCAAAACTACCCTGCGTTAGCGGGGGAGTAACACCATATGCCCCTGAAATGTTAGACAGGGAGCGGGCCTGCAAGTGGCTCCAAAGGGTGACAGGGATTTGTCCTGTGCCCAGCCTGGGGGAGCGGAGCTTGCTTGCAAGCCAACCAACTTTCACCCATCGTCCGAGCGGTTCAGCTCAACGGGCTGAGTGGAGCCAGCTCTAGAGGCCTAAAAACAAGTAGCTCTGTTCGGCAGGGTCTGGCAAACTATCACATCGCAGAGCGAAAGACAGCCTGACCCGCCTGAAGGATCATACCTCAACTACCACCCTGCATTACTCTATCACCCCTGAATGCAGTGAAAGGGGCGGGCTTTGGCCAACAACTCCCATTTAAGGGAGGAGGCTGAAATCTCGGGGAGGAAGCCTACACATAATAAAATGCGGCAGCTATACTTAGCAAAACGCCTCCAACATCCCAAACATAGCCTAGGCCAGCTACAGAGGCGGCCCGGGTTAGGGCCGACCTACAAGCATAGATCTACCTGAGGGCTTGGAGGAGCCACAGCCTACTTGATTGAGAGGCTGTGAAACACTCAACCTACTGCCAGGGGAGCGAAGTACTCAGGATACCAATGTCACAAACCGAAAGGTAGGACATAAGATCTATCTGAAGCGCCAGCGTCAGTCTAAACCTAAAGTAAAAAAGTTTTTTTTTTTTTTTTTAGGAAGACCAACTACTCTACCCCTAGGCGGCTTAAAGCCCTGAGGCTAACATAGAAATGAGTGGTGGCCCACCACGCATTAAAAATGTCATGACAGGAAGGCCATCACCTACTCACACGGGAGTCAAATCTTTTTTTTTGAGCTTCTCCCTAAATCGTTCTAGCCACAAGCTGGGGGGGGGGCTTCAGGGCCCTGAAGTTCTAATACCTTACCTCATTGCTCCTCTAAGAATGACTCCCTAGGTCTATACAGGGAACAAGGTCTGTAGAGAAATACAAATCAGTGTTAGTATACACACAGAAATTATATTAAAAACCAACCAGTTCACCTGCGGCGTGCAGAGTGAAGACTCGCCAGAGAGTTCTCTATGAACCTGGGGGCCATCACTTTACATGCCTGAAAGAGGCGCTCTCACCAACCAAGCCGAGGCGGGCCATCAGAACCTTGTTCTCATCCTAGACCCAGCCCCAGGCCTGGTGTAAGAAACGCCTGGGGAGTCGGGAAAAAGAGGAGAGGGCTAGGATAGTACAGCCCTCCAGGAGATGATCCATCACTAACGCTGTGATCGTTTGTACTGGATCACCTCCCTCAGATCCTTCTTTTTCCTGCGGGAGTCACGCCTCCTCTGTGACCTGCTCCTACATGGAGGGGGTGCACGAGAGGCGACACTAGCTCTCTGGCCCTGTCTACGGCCCTCAGGTCGTGAAGGGCCAGGCTCTCCCGCCTGTCTGGGCTCGGATCCGGATCTCAGCGGTATACAGGTCTTAAACGCCGCTGAGCGCGCCTTCGCCTCCCTGAACTTTCCAACCACCGCCTCCACGGAGGTGCCAAAAAGTTCAGAGGGCGAAACCGGTGCATCAAGGAGAAAGGCCTTCTTTTTCTCCCCGATGCCAGCCAGGTTCAACCACAGATGCCTCTCCGTGGCCACCATTGCCGCCATCGATCGACCGATCGAAGCGGCAGTCTGTTTAGTGGCCCGGAGAGCAAGATCTGTGGTGCGGCGCAGCTCAGCCACCGCCTCAGGGGACAGCCCTGCCCCCTGGTCGAGATCCCCCAGCAGGTCGGCCTGGTACGCCTGCAACACCGCCATAGTGTGCAGGGCAGCACCGGCCTGACCCGCTGCCGTGTATGCTCTGCCATTCAAACGCGCTGTGGTCTTGAGCGGTTTGGATGGCAGGGCTGGAGCACTCAGTGTCGACGCCCGCCCAGACACGAGATGGTTTGCAAACGTCTCGTCAATGGGCGGCATCGACACATACCCATACTCGCCGATCCCCTCAACATCAGCGAAACTAGCCCGCTGATGTCGGTGGATCCGAGCAGAGTATGGGTTCTTCCATGCCCTCTCGATCTCAGTATGGAGATCAGGAAGAAATGGAAGGCTCGTCTGAGCTGGTGGTCTATGGCCGGGGAGAAATCGATCGTCCAGCCTGCCACGAACAACTTCTCCCCTAACGCGCCGCCATGGCAGTTGCAACCTGTAAGTGGCGCGTTCCATTACATCCAGCAGCTCAGCATACACGGGGCAGGGTGGCTGAGAGGGTTCAGGGTCCACCTGAATGACCTCCTCCTCATCCATCACCTGCCCGTCCTGAAGAGCATCTGTTGCAGGAACAGTAGGAGAAAAATCCTCTTCGTCATCCACCTGCAACTCACCCTCGTCATCCGCCAAATCATCTGAGAGGTTAACACCCCTCTCAAGACGATCGGCGAGATCCCTCTGGGAACCCCATGACGCGAGTCGCCGCTCTGCCTCAGCGCGAGCGGGACCTGAGCCACGAGGTACAGATGGTGAGCCCTCCTCACTCGAGAAGAAGGCTAGACGAGAGCGGAGCGTTTTCAAAGCAAAACGCTCACAGTTTGCACAGACAGCTCCCTAAAGAGCCGC
The DNA here is from genome assembly GCF_963082965.1 of Carassius carassius. Classification (NCBI taxonomy): domain Eukaryota; kingdom Metazoa; phylum Chordata; class Actinopteri; order Cypriniformes; family Cyprinidae; genus Carassius; species Carassius carassius. Next base: position 32,261,425 of record NC_081757.1, on the reverse strand, counting down.
CTGTGCATGCTCTTTGCCCAGACAGAGAACGCACAGTTCGTGTGAATCACCCGGCGTCAAATACCTTGGGCACGGATCCGCACACTTCCTGAAGCTTTCAGCCTTCTCCGTGCTTTTCATTTTTTTTTGCCGACTTTTCCAGCGATATCAAACAGACAGTCCCTGAAGACGAAAAGATGTTTGTCATGTTTGCAAGGCTCCCTTTTATACTTGCAGGTCGCACGTTAGTCATTCACGTTAATGATTCACGGGCTGTCGCCGGTCATTATGATTGCCGTGATTTGATAGTGATTTCAGACACCTGTCACGCCTGAGACGTTCCCCAAAGCGTCATTCTGACGTAGTGTAGAGTTCCCTTTCGAAAGGGAACTGTTTTACTGCATTGTAAAACACATTATATTTCATAAGACATAAGCATCTTTCAGTTTGGCAAGTTTTGCACTAAATATTGAATGTAGCAGCTTTCTCTCATTGAGAGAGAAGGTTTAAAGCAGATTTGGGCTAGTTTGCAGTTCATTTGAATAGAAGCACTATTTGAACATTAGTGGTCCCAGAAACCTGTAAACTGACAATCTTGAGCACTGAAGCTGAAACATAAGTTCCTTTTCAGGAACTCGAGCTGCGTCGAAACGCTTTTGGGGAACGTCCCTGACGAGACCGACTCTGAATATCGTGTGCAATCAGTCCATCGGAAAGGCGTGACGTCACGGGCGGGGTGACGTAGCGACCAGGAAGCTATAAAAGCACGTGCCGTGCAGCTGGCTTCAGCTTCGAATCTGTCAGCAAGCGCTCTGTGTGTGCATGTGCAAAAGTCTGTCTGTTGGTCCTATTTATTGTTGTCTGTCCCTTAGCTTAAAAAGATCGCTAAAACAGCTACAATATGCCTAAACAAAAGCAAAAGACCAAACATTTGAAGGGCGATTCCAAGCCGCGTTACAGACTGTGTGTTCCTCCCTGCACTCGCTACATTACGAGTGGGGATACACACATGCTGTGCGTGGCTTGCCTGGGATCGAAGCACGCTGAGTCGGCTCTCGAGGGGGCCGACTGCCCGCATTGTGAACGTTTGCCAATGCGGACGCTTCGATCCCGGAGGGCTCTCTTCGAGGAGGGAGCCTTTACCAGCGTTCCTCGCGGTGCTGGCCCCGCTTCTGCCGAGGCAGAGCGGCTGCTGCACTCGTGGGGCTCGCAGGTGGATCTGTCAGAAGGAATGGAGACGGGCCAGTCCTTATCTCCTTCCTCATCTGCCAGATCCGGCGCCCAAACCCTGGGTTCGGAAGCACGCTCGTCGGTTTCTTCCCCCCAGGGTGAGGGATCAGCTCTTCACCTCTCGTCCTCCGAGGAGGTCGATGTGGAGACTGTTGCTGGGGATTCGCCACCCCTGTCGCCCCAGTATGAGGAGCTGTTGGAGGTGGTCACGCGGGCAGTAGATAAATTAAAAATTGACTGGCCTGCTGAAAAACAGACTGAGCCGCAGAGAAGCAAATTAGATGAACGCTTTCTGCGGCCGCAGCAACCACCTCCACGTCGGAGCCTTCCATATTTTCCCGATCTCCATGACGAGTTATCGAGATCGTGGAAACACCCGTATTCGACCCGCCTCTTTGGCCCTGATTCACTATACTATGGCAACGTGATGGGGCTGGGAGAGCGTGGTTATAGAGCGATGCCACGGGCTGAACAGACGCTCGCGAGCTATCTGTCACCCGGTTCGGCCTCGTCTCTAAAGGCTCCGACATTGCCCACTAAGCCGCTTCGAGTTACATCATCGCTAGTGGGCAAAGGTTATGTGGCAGCAGGTCAGGCGGGGGCGTGCCTTCATACTATGGCAGTCCTGCAAGCTTATCAGGCTGACCTGCTGAGAGATGTCGATGAGGGGGAGGGGATTAAGTCTGAGGAGATTGAAGAACTCAGGAAGACCGCTGATCTCTCCCTCCGCGCCACTAAGGAGACCGCTCGCGCAATTGGGCGGTCTATGGCAGCTTTAGTGGCCGCGGAGAGGCATTTGTGGCTGACCCTGTCAGAAATTAAAGAACGGGACAGGGTCTGCCTCCTGGACGCCCCGCTTCAAGCCTCGGGCCTGTTCGGCGACACAGTTAATACTGTCGTCGACAGGTTCCAGGAGGCGCACAAGCAGGCGGCGGCGTTCCAGAGTTTCCTCCCTCGTCGCTCTCGTGGTACATCTGGGCGGGAGATGACCACGCCACATACCGGCTCCTCACACCGGGTAGCGCAAAAACAGAGCGTCGCCACTCGTGCTCCCCCACGTCGGGACCGAGGGCAACGACGCTCTGAGTCGGGGGCTTCTAGGGCGAAAGCCGATTTAAGATCTGTCATCGAAGCCCGGAAGTCCTCGACGAAACGATCCTGACGCCAGGATCCAGAGGGTAGCCCCTGCTGGGGTAGAGCGCGGTTCACCTCATTACACGGTGCCCGTCTCACCTCAGTACCCTCAGGAGGTCGGTCTGCCAACCCTGCCAGAGTTTCAGGGCGCAGCGGCCTCCAGCGAGCACCACTCCCAGTTACTTCCGCCCGTGACCGTAGCGGAGCTGGGATGCTCGCCGCCCCTTCGGGGGCCTCTTACACCAGAGGTCAGTCTCGAGAGACTGATTCCCTTAGTAGATTATTTAGCAGCGTGGAAGCTACTGCCAAATGTATCTCAATGGGTCCTGCGTACAATAGAAAGAGGCTATTGCATTCAGTTCGGTCATCCACCACCGAAGTTCAACGGGGTTACACCGACTGTGGTCGGCCCCCAGCAGGCTCTGGTTATGGAACAAGAAGTGAATACCCTATTAAGGAAGGAGGCCATCGAGGTGGTCCCTCCTCTAGACAGGGAATCCGGATTTTACAGCCGGTATTTCATAGTTCCAAAGAAGGATGGGGGGTTGCGTCCGATCCTGGACTTGCGTCTCCTGAACCGCTCAGTTATGTCACTGAAGTTCAAGATGCTCACTGTCAACCAGGTTGTAGCTCAAATCAGATCCGAGGACTGGTTTGTCACAATAGATCTCAAAGATGCATACTTCCACATATCCATCCTTCCACAACACAGGAAGTTTCTGAGGTTCGCTTTCGGGGGCAAAGCTTATCAATATCGAGTACTTCCCTTTGGCCTCGCACTCTCACCCCGCACGTTCACGAAATGTATGGATGCGGCTCTGGTATCCCTCCGTATGCAGGGCATCCGCATTTTAAATTATATCGACGATTGGTTGATCCTAGCTCAATCAGAGCAGATGGCGGCTCGACATCGAGATGTCGTTCTCGCACACATGGGGGAGCTGGGTTTGAGACTAAACGCCAAGAAGAGTGTACTTTCTCCAGTTCAGAGAACCACCTATCTAGGCGTAGTGTGGAATTCGACCACGATGCAGGCACGCTTGTCTCCTGCTCGGATCGAGTCGATCCTCACATCAGTCGAGAGAGTCAAAGAAGGCCAGTCACTCACTGTCAAACAATTCCAGAGATTGTTAGGGCTGATGGCAGCTGCGTCCAACGTGATACCTTTTGGCCTGCTGTACATGAGACCCCTACAGTGGTGGCTCAAGTCCAAGGGTTTTTCCCCGAGGGGAAATCCACGTCGAGTTATCAAGGTCACGCGGCGGTGCCTTCGTGCCTTAGACATGTGGAGGAAACCTTGGTTCTTGAATCAGGGCCCGGTGCTGGGAGTTCCTTGTCGCCGTGTAACGCTAGCGACAGATGCGTCCCTCACCGGTTGGGGTGCGGTCATGAGTGGCCACCCTGCCCGCGGTCTGTGGAGTGGTCGCCATCTAACATGGCACATCAATTGCCTAGAGATACTAGCGGTCTATCGAGCATTGAAATATTTCCTCCCGGACCTGAGAGGTCACCATGTGTTGGTGCGCACCGACAACACATCAGTGGTCTCTTATATCAATCACCAGGGGGGTCTGCGTTCGCGCCCCTTGTACAAGCTGGCACACCAGATCCTTCTGTGGTCCCAGGGCAAGCTCCTCTCGATCAGAGCAGCGTATATTCCTGGGAGATTGAATGTGGGAGCAGACATACTGTCGAGACAGGGGCCGAGGCCCGGGGAATGGATGCTTCACCCCGAGGTGGTGAAGCAGATATGGAGAGTATTTGGTACAGCTCAGGTGGACCTCTTTGCGACTCAGGAGACATCGCAATGTCCCCTCTGGTTCTCTCTAGTTCATCCAGCTCCTCTGGGACTGGACGCTATGGTACAGACCTGGCCGAGGCTTCGTCTGTACGCTTTTCCCCCTATCGCTCTGCTCCCGGGAGTTCTGACGAGAGTACGCCGGGACGGGGCCCGTCTACTACTAGTAGCCCCGTTCTGGCCGGGCCGAGTATGGTTCTCAGATCTAGTCTCGCTCCTCGACGGCTCTCCGTGGGAGATACCGATCAGGACAGACCTACTCTCACAGGCGCGGGGCACGATAATTCACCCTCGCCCGGAGTTGTGGAGGCTGTGGGTGTGGCCCCTGAGGGGGCACAGCTGTTAGCAGCCGGTCTCTCAACCGAGGTTGTTGAGACCCTACTCCAATCCAGAGCTCCCTCTACGAGGAAACTGTACGCCCTGAAGTGGAAGCTCTTCACTTCATGGTGCAGAGACCGCCAGCTTGACCCAGCAGACTGCCCAGTTGGTACAGTTCTGGAGTTTTTACAAGCCAGGCTCTCTGCGGGGTTATCCCACTCCACCTTAAAGGTTTACGTGGCGGCCATAGCTGCTTTCCACGTCCCTTTCAATGGTCAGTCAGTGGGTAGACACCCCCTAGTTACACGTTTCCTCCGCGGTGCGCTGAGGCTGAGACCTCCAGTACGATCCCGTGTTCCCCCCTGGGATTTGGTTGTGGTTCTAGAGGCTCTTTGTAAAGCTCCATTCGAGCCTATACAAGATATCTCAGATAGACATCTGACACTTAAAACTGCCCTATTACTGGCAATCACCTCACTAAAGAGAGTTGGAGATCTTCAGGCCCTTTCGGTGGCCCCTACCTACTTAGACTTTGCCCCTGGTATGGCCAAAGCATTTTTATACCCTCGAGCGGGTTACGTTCCGAAGGTTCCCTCTGTTACACCACAGCCTATCGTACTGCAGGCCTTCTGTCCTCCTCCCTTTCGGGAGCACGACCAAGAGAAGCTAAACTGTATGTGTCCAGTGCGAGCACTGGACGCATACGTCCACAGAGCTGCCCTGTGGAGAAAATCAGACCAATTGCTTGTTTGCTACGGTCCTTCTAACAAGGGTTCTCCTGCCACCAAGCAGACCCTTAGTCGTTGGATAGTCGAGGCTATCAACCTCTCCTATGAGTCCTCTGGTCTTCCCCCCCCCTTTGGGGGCCAAGGCTCACTCTACTCGGAGTATGGCGGCCTCCAAGGCCTTCTCAGCAGGTGTGTCCCTCTTGGACATCTGCAACGCTGCGGGGTGGTCCACGCCCTCCACATTTGTCCGATTTTACGATCTTGACATGCGAGCCACGCCGGGCTCTTCTGTCCTCTCGTCTTAGCTGTGCTCTTTTGACTACACACTAGGCAGGGATTTGGAAGTCTGGCAGCGTTGGCACATCGTTCCCCAAAAGCGTTTCGACGCAGCTCGAGTTCCTGAAAAGGAACGTCCCAAGGTTACGTATGTAACCCTAGTTCCTTGAAGGAACGAGACGCTGCGTCGCAGAGCCATACTCCCGGCACCCCTGCCGGCGCTTGCTTCCCTACTCGGAGCTGAAGCCAGCTGCACGGCACGTGCTTTTATAGCTTCCTGGTCGCTACGTCACCCCGCCCGTGACGTCACGCCTTTCCGATGGACTGATTGCACACGATATTCAGAGTCGGTCTCGTCAGGGACGTTCCCCAAAAGCGTTTCGACGCAGCGTCTCGTTCCTTCAAGGAACTAGGGTTACATACGTAACCTTGGGACGTTTTTGTGCATATAACTTCTAACACATTAAAAACTGTCTCACTGCATTGCAAAAAACATTTTATTTCATTAGGCATAAGCCTCTTTTAGTTTGGCAAGTTTTGCACTGAACATTGAATGTAGCAGCTTTCTCTCATTGAGAGAGAAGGTTTAAAGCAGATTTGGGCTAGTTTGCAGTTCATTTGAACAGAAGCACTATTTGAACATTAGTGGTCCCAGAAACCTGTAAACTGACAATCTTGAGCATTGAAGCTGAAACAAGATTTTGTGCATATAACTTCTAACACATTAAAAACTGTTTTACTGCATTGTAAAAACATTATATTTGATAAGACATAAGCATCTTTCAGTTTGGCAAGTTTTGCACTAAACATTGCATGAAGCAGCTTTCTGACATTGAGAGAGAAGGTTTTAAGCAGATTTGGGCTAGTTTGCAGTTCATTTGAACAGAAGCACTGTTTGAACATTAGTGGACTCAGAAACCTGTAAACTGACAATCTTGAGCATTGAAGCTGAAACATAAGATTTTGTGCATATTACTTCTAACACATTAAAAACTGTATTACTGCATTGTAAAAAAAACATTTTATTTCATTAGGCATAAGCCTCTTTTAGTTTGGCAAGTTTTGCACTGAACATTGAATGTAGCAGCTTTCTCTCATTGAGAGAGAAGGTTTAAAGCAGATTTGGGCTAGTTTGCAGTTCATTTGAACAGAAGCACTATTTGAACATTAGTGGTCCCAGAAACCTGTAAACTGACAATCTTGAGCATTGAAGCTGAAACAAGATTTTGTGCATATAACTTCTAACACATTAAAAACTGTTTTACTGCATTGTAAAAACATTATATTTGATAAGACATAAGCATCTTTCAGTTTGGCAAGTTTTGCACTAAACATTGCATGAAGCAGCTTTCTGACATTGAGAGAGAAGGTTTTAAGCAGATTTGGGCTAGTTTGCAGTTCATTTGAACAGAAGCACTGTTTGAACATTAGTGGACTCAGAAACCTGTAAACTGACAATCTTGAGCATTGAAGCTGAAACATAAGATTTTGTGCATATTACTTCTAACACATTAAAAACTATATTACTGCATTGTAAAAAAAAACATTTTATTTCATTAGGCATAAGCCTCTTTTAGTTTGGCAAGTTTTGCACTGAACATTGAATGTAGCAGCTTTCTCTCATTGAGAGAGAAGGTTTAAAGCAGATTTGGGCTAGTTTGCAGTTCATTTGAACAGAAGCACTATTTGAACATTAGTGGTCCCAGAAACCTGTAAACTGACAATCTTGAGCATTGAAGCTGAAACAAGATTTTGTGCATATAACTTCTAACACATTAAAAACTGTTTTACTGCATTGTAAAAACATTATATTTGATAAGACATAAGCATCTTTCAGTTTGGCAAGTTTTGCACTAAACATTGCATGAAGCAGCTTTCTGACATTGAGAGAGAAGGTTTTAAGCAGATTTGGGCTAGTTTGCAGTTCATTTGAACAGAAGCACTGTTTGAACATTAGTGGACTCAGAAACCTGTAAACTGACAATCTTGAGCATTGAAGCTGAAACATAAGATTTTGTGCATATTACTTCTAACATATTAAAAACTGTATTACTGCATTGTAAAAAAAACATTTTATTTCATTAGGCATAAGCCTCTTTTAGTTTGGCAAGTTTTGCACTGAACATTGAATGTAGCAGCTTTCTCTCATTGAGAGAGAAGGTTTAAAGCAGATTTGGGCTAGTTTGCAGTTCATTTGAACAGAAGCACTATTTGAACATTAGTGGTCCCAGAAACCTGTAAACTGACAATCTTGAGCATTGAAGCTGAAACAAGATTTTGTGCATATAACTTCTAACACATTAAAAACTGTTTTACTGCATTGTAAAAACATTATATTTGATAAGACATAAGCATCTTTCAGTTTGGCAAGTTTTGCACTAAACATTGCATGAAGCAGCTTTCTGACATTGAGAGAGAAGGTTTTAAGCAGATTTGGGCTAGTTTGCAGTTCATTTGAACAGAAGCACTGTTTGAACATTAGTGGACTCAGAAACCTGTAAACTGACAATCTTGAGCATTGAAGCTGAAACATAAGATTTTGTGCATATTACTTCTAACACATTAAAAACTGTATTACTGCATTGTAAAAAAAACATTTTATTTCATTAGGCATAAGCCTCTTTTAGTTTGGCAAGTTTTGCACTGAACATTGAATGTAGCATCTTTCTCTCATTGAGAGAGAAAGTTTAAAGCAGATTTGGGCTAGTTTGCAGTTCATTTGAACAGAAGCACTATTTGAACATTAGTGGTCCCAGAAACCTGTAAACTGACAATCTTGAGCATTGAAGCTGAAACAAGATTTTGTGCATATAACTTCTAACACATTAAAAACTGTTTTACTGCATTGTAAAAACATTATATTTGATAAGACATAAGCATCTTTCAGTTTGGCAAGTTTTGCACTAAACATTGCATGAAGCAGCTTTCTGACATTGAGAGAGAAGGTTTTAAGCAGATTTGGGCTAGTTTGCAGTTCATTTGAACAGAAGCACTGTTTGAACATTAGTGGACTCAGAAACCTGTAAACTGACAATCTTGAGCATTGAAGCTGAAACATAAGATTTTGTGCATATTACTTCTAACAAATTAAAAACTTTTTTACTGCATTGTAAAAAAACATTTTATTTCATTAGGCATAAGCCTCTTTTAGTTTGGCAAGTTTTGCACTGAACATTGAATGTAGCAGCTTTCTCTCATTGAGAGAGAAGGTTTAAAGCAGATTTGGGCTAGTTTGCAGTTCATTTGAACAGAAGCACTATTTGAACATTAGTGGTCCCAGAAACCTGTAAACTGACAATCTTGAGCATTGAAGCTGAAACAAGATTTTGTGCATATAACTTCTAACACATTAAAAACTGTTTTACTGCATTGTAAAAACATTATATTTGATAAGAAATAAGCATCTTTCAGTTTGGCAAGTTTTGCACTAAACATTGCACGAAGCAGCTTTCTGACATTGAGAGAGAAGGTTTTAAGCAGATTTGGGCTAGTTTGCATTTTATTTGAACAGAAGCACTATTTGAACATTAGTGGTCTCAGAAACCTGTAAACTGACAATCTTGAGCATTGAAGCTCTTACATAAGATTTTGTGCATATAACTTCTAACACATTAAAAACTGAATTACTGCATTGTAAAAAACATTATATTTCATAAGACATAAGCATCTTTCAGTTTGGCAAGTTTTGCACTAAATATTGAATGTAGCAGCTTTCTCTCATTGAGAGAGAAGGTTTTAAGCAGATTTGGGCTAGTTTACAGTTCATTTGAACAGAAGCACTATTTGAACATTAGTGGTCCCAGAAACCTGTAAACTGACAATCTTGAGCACTGAAGCTGAACCATAAGTTGTTGTGCTTATAACTTCTAACACATTAAAAACGGTCTCACTGCATTGTTAAAAACATTATATTTGATAAGACATAAGCATCTTTCAGTTTGCCAAGTTTTGCACTAAATATTGAATGTAGCAGCTTTCTCTCATTGAGAGAGAAGGTTTAAAGCAGATTTGGGCTAGTTCGCAGTTCATTTGAACAGAAGCACTATTTGAACATTAGTGGACTCAGAAACCTGTAAACTGACAATCTTGAGCATTGAAGTTCTAACATAAGATTTTGTGCATATAACTTCTAACACATTAAAAACTGTTTTACTGCATTGTAAAAAACATTATATTTCATAAGACATAAGCATCTTTCAGTTTGGCAAGTTTTGCACTAAATATTGAATGTAGCAGCTTTCTCTCATTGAGAGAGAAGGTTTAAAGCAGATTTGGGCTAGTTTGCAGTTCATTTGAATAGAAGCACTATTTGAACATTAGTGGTCCCAGAAACCTGTAAACTGAAAATCTTGAGCACTGAAGCTGAAACATAAGTTTTTGTGCATATAACTTCTAACACATTAAAAACTGTCTCACTGCATTGCAAAAAAACATTTTATTTCATTAGACATAAGCATCTTTCAGTTTGTGAAGTTTTGCACTAAAAATTGCATGAAGCAGCTTTCTGTCATTGAGAGAGAAGGTTTTAAGCAGATTTGGGCTAGTTTGCAGTTCATTTGAACAGAAGCACTATTTGAACATTAGTGGACTCAGAAACCTGTAAACTGACAATCTTGAGCATTGAAGTTCTAACATAAGTTTCTTTGCACAGAACTTCTAACACATTAAAAAGTGTCTTTCTGCATAGCAAAAAACACTTTAATTCATAAGTCAGAAGATCTTTCATGTTGGCAAGTTTGCACTTAACATTGAATAAAGCAACTTTCTCTCACTGGGAAAGAAGCTTTTCAG